>NC_056735.1:350807162-351129662 GCF_019279795.1 Protopterus annectens | reverse complement strand
CTGACATTAGCAGTATTAATTGCCCATCTAAGATGGACAGCAGTACCTGACGGGGTAAACTACATATTTATCTGTGTCTATGGTATGTCTTGCAGGCAGTGACAAATTCCTCTGCAAAGTATGTGAGAAGTAACACATAAAAAAGTAGATGGGCTTTCCCTTCCTTTCATTCCAAGGCAAGGAAATTACAGTTTTAAAAAGTACAAGCAGTTTTCTGGTACCTGCACAATACTGGAACCATATTGTAGGAAGAAAAGAAACCTAAGGATTGAGTTAAGCTGTAGGAGAAGGCAGAGTTTTCCTTTAAGGAGCAGGAGGGGAGTTTTATTCTTATGGAGCAATCAGGGACTTTAGGTTTAGGGAAGGTGGTTGGAGTTTTAGGTTGAGGGAGTTATCTCATAGACTTTAGGGTTAGGAAGGGGGAGTAGAGGTTTACAGTAAGGGTGAAAAGACGCAAGATGGGAACTGAGTGGGAGTTTTTGATTTATAGCTCAGGTTAGGGTAAGGAAGGGCTATATAGTGGTATACAGTTGGGCATGGGGATAGCTATGCAGAGACAAGAGATTGGGCTAGTTAGAGCTCAAGCACTTGCTTTTTTAGAGCAAGTGGCAACCAGCAGGTGTGTCACAAGCTATTAGCACATGAACACCTGTGGTAGAGTTGTTAATAGGCCTATTCTTGGTTGTGGAATGTTGCTCTTACCTTCTTTAGTCAAGAATCAGGAACAAAGCCAAAAGTAATAGGGAAACAAAAGCCTAAAATCAGGGACAATTTTTAAATATTATTCTAATTCACTTAAAGTTAATTGAACAACATGTTTTGCATCAACATCCTGTTTGTCTGCCTGTTTGTTGAAACAATAATATTTGAGATTGACTGATTGCAACCCTCTGGGATTTACAAAAAATAAAAAAAATTATGACAGACACCACGAAAATGCAAGGCAAAATCAAGGATACCCAAGAGCTATGATTCATGATATGTGCTAAGGGCATTGTTGGTACATATATTAGCAACAGAAGGGTAACTTAACAGGTATCATTTACCAGACCAGTTTGATGAAATGCTATCATTCTGATGACAGCTTACTAAGATCTGATTAGTATAACCGTCTTTTGTAAGGATCTTGATATCTGTTGTGCAGAGAAGGTCTTCGGTTACTAGTCATTTGTGATTAAATAAGCAGACAGTGTGCAATGGTATTTTTATAACTGTGACTTTTATTTGTAATCATGTTACTGACTACATAATGTTAGAAAATTAAAGTTCAGAGAACTGGGGATGGAACCCCTGCATAAACTTCTACTGGTATTTATATTGACACTGCTGTTTTGCAGTTTTGTGTAACTTATACATGATTTGATCTGTACATTTGATAGTATGTCTTTTGTGTTGTTGCACTGATTAAGCTTAACATCAGGAAGCTGGTCATTGAAATGTTGCAGTACAGACAGGTCTACCTTATGATGTCAGTTTTGGTAATTTCTGAGGAATGATCCAGGAAAAGCAGATAGATGCTATGATCTTCTCATGTTAGTAAGGTGCAGTTATTACAATGTAGTAGAAACTATAAGGGGAACTAAGTAACAAATAAAATTATGTACAATACCAGGGCTTGAAAATGGCACTTAACTGAAAACTGTATTTAAATGTGTAAACTACACAGAGATGTTGTGTGAACATTTATTTGAAACTGTAATTTATATTCCTTTAACTTCTCTGTGTTAACAAGTTGACTCTGAAAGGGCCTGCCTAATTGCTCTGGGCTGTACTTGGAAAGGAATCATTTATGTTTTGTTTTTTTGTTTTTTCAGCTCCACTTGATATTGCTTTGCTGTGTCTGTATTTACTCATCTAAGGAGCATCAAAAAAGCTCAATATTCTCCTTGTTCAGTTACTTTTATTTTGCTCTTATTGTCTCAGTACAACATTCTTACTATGAGTTATCGTAATAGTGTGTCTTAAAGTGATACAATATATTAGACCATAGCAAATGATTGCCTAAACTCTTCATTGTCATGCACACACATGTAGACAAGGTCAAACCATGCTCTCTCTCTCTCTCTCTCTCTCTCTCTCACACACACACACACACACACACACACACACACACACACACACACACACACACACACACACAAATAAATGTTACAATAGTATCTTTTAAGGTTTTAAATTGTGATATTTTATAGGGACTAGGGCCTGCAATCTCAAATCTAGGTATGACACAGCTGTTATCCTCTGTGGGGAATCATGGTATATACCTTCAAAGAACTAAGGATGTTTTAAGGCACAAGATTTGTCCAACAAAGTCAAAAGTTGCAAGGGTGCTTTTAGAGAGATCATCTTCACCTAAGAAGTTGGCATGTCAGGCACATTTTTGCTTTGAGTCTCACAGAACATCTCTCTCTCTATATGCATGTATATATATATATATATATATATATATATATATAAGTACCATGATGTTTCTGGAAACAATAGTATTAATCACAAAAAAAATATGCATTAATGCATCATTTAGAGTTTATTTGAGCCCATGACATACGCACATACTAGACACATTCGGTCCCATCCATGCAGCAGAAATACTGACACAGTATCACTGCCCTAAGCAGTTACAAACTATTTTATAAAGGGCTTTATGTACTGAACCATTTAGGAGCCAGTAAGGACAGTGAATGAAATGAGAGCATCAGTGGTATTAATGGACCAGTCAGTCGCAGGGATTGGGAAAGCAACAAATGGATATATAGTCTGCTTGCATCCAACAGCCACCAGTTGTTTCCCCAGAATGCAGCCCAAGCAGGACCATCTCACTCATTCATGTGGTCTCCTTAGTGTACTATGGGTGAGGTTCAACTCTTCAACAATTTATCTAGCTTATGAATCTTGGATTATATTAGCTATAATCATCCCAGTGGCCCAACAACCAACTCTCCACCACTGTTTAGTCATTTAGCCCATTGATATGCTTTCCATCGTCAGCAAAAACACTCCCTCAAGGCTACCCCTCCAGCTTGAAACATTCACTTTTTATTGAATACAGCCAGCCCACCTGCATCTTGGCTGCTGTCCCAATCCCCAACTCTAACTGGTCCATTAGTCTTAATGGGACATTCACTCCCCTTCGTCTCCTCACTCTAGCTGACCGCAGAAGTCCTCTCATTGGTGTAAGCAAGCAGCATTGCTTTCAGGCTGTTGGCCATTTCCAGTTACTGGCAGCAGCTTACTGACCAGGATAGCTCAATGTTTGTTATTCAATATCTTGCTTGTTTTGTAACATCCTTTAAAATTGTAGTCTTCTGGGTTATTTGTTCAGTCTGAAGTAGTTCTTGGTTCAAATGAAAATGTTCTCTGATCCTTAATAAATACTGTACTTTTCCCTTTGATTCATGTAATTTCTTGGCGTCCTAATATCTAAACTTACCTGATAATAATTCCAGATTTTATGTATCACTATTTTCTAGCCATCCTAACTTCATTACCAATTCCAATTAATGTTTTTTGTACCCTAATCATGCCCGCATTTCTTTCAGCATCTCTTTTACAGACTTTAATGTATTATCCAAACCTTTCTGATTATGCTTCTTTGCACCTCTGTGACCTACTTCTGTTTGGAATGTCTCTAAAACAGCACTTAGTATTCCAGCTATTGTCTAACAAAGACTGATAGTGGCATCATCATATTCATGTCTCAAGATGCTATTTCTTTGGTTTTGCACCTTAACATTTGGCTTTGTCTTTCTGCTGCCCTTTATACTGCTCCTAACAGTTCATGCCATCAATATTAATAATCCCTGAATCCTTCACCTGTTCTGAGCTACCAGAATATCTAGCCAGCACCACCTCATATTGCTCACTTGGATTATCATTCCTCATGAGCATCACATTGTACAAGGAAGGTTTGAACCCTGGCCACCATCCTTTAGACCATGTCTCCAATCTCCTTGAACCCTTGTCAAATACTAATCTGGTTTTCTATTCCCTGTGTGAGGTTATAGAAAGTCAGTAAACAGAGCTTGACCTCGGACTGATCCCTCTGGGATCAGCTTGCCATCTCTCCCATTTCTGAGATCTCCCATCTCAGTACCAAGCTTTGCTCTCTGTCAGAGGCAAACCTAGGATTTTTCAAAGTATAACACCAACTTTCAGAATGTACCCCTCACAAACATGCACAGAGGTGTAGACTTTCACCCCAGATACTGTTTTTTTTCTGGGCAGCATACTTTTTCAGTAGTGCAAAAAAAAATAGCAGACAAAATATTATATTCCAAAATAAACCCTTTTATTAAATACATAACAATAAATCCTTGTAAATATGACACAGCATTTTAAATTTACATTGTAGCACATCTCATTGCACAAAATAAATATGTGCATGGTGTGTGTGTGTGTGTGTGTGTGTGTGTGTGTGTGTGTGTGTGTGTGTGTGTGTGTGTGTGTGTGTGTGTGTGTGTGTGTGTGTGTTTATATGGCTATGTCCTTGCTCTCTGCCCTTTATCTACTTCAACATCCATAAGGACATGTTACTTCCTACTCCTACCTGCCTCAATTTTGCAAGAAATCTGTAGTGTCCCTCACTAACTTGAAGGTTTAACAAAGTCCAGATATACCATGTCCATAGGATTAACCCTCTCCACCTGCCTGTTCCCATTTAATGAACTGAATCAGTTTAGTCTGAAAGACTATTTTGGTATAAATGTATGCCAGATTTTGCGAAGCAGGCTTGCTAATCCAAAATCCTTGTCAGCTTTGATTTTAGGACAGTCATTCTTGTGCTGACTATGACTCAATTTAAGTTCATAGGGCTATAATTTCCCAGGTTGTATCTTGCTCTGCCTTTGTAGATGGATGATACTTCTTCCAGCTTCGAATCTCCTGGGATCACTTGTTCCCCTAAGGAACCTGCTGAAGAGATTTATTAAAGGTTCAGCTAGGGTCTCAAGAAGCAGTCTTCAGGATCCTATCAGATTCTTACACATGCACCTTTCTTAGTGCCTCCAACACTTTCTTTGCTTCCTCATGGTTTCATCTCATTTGTCCACTCCCTTTTCTGTCTTCTTTCTTAATCAATTTTTTTGGGGGGGCATACACTGACCTCTCCATTTTATACATGCACGCACACACACACACACACACACACACACACACACACACACACATATGCACACACTAACATAAATAGATGTCTAGGAATGCAGAAAATGACAGAGAAAATCAGGTAGCTTTATATTTATGTTATACACAAGGTTACCGATTTCATTTAATCACTGGAAGTGGGTTAGTACCTCCAATAACTGCACATAACGAGTGTTAAGGCAGTTATAAAATGGGCAAACTGTAACTCAAAATATAGTTCTTAGTCAAAAGCTGGTTTATTTATGTATGTATGCATGCATGTATTTGTTTACTGGGTAGAACACTGATCCATGTGGACCTTTTTCAGGCTCAGCCTGTGTGTATTAATACACATACAAACAATTAAGAAAATATGTTACACATGAGTACAAGTAATGTAATTGTTGCAATCAGCATCCATCTACAATCCCTTTCTCTCATTTTCACATGTAGTAGGCTATAACATTTGATAAGAAGTAATACATACTTGACAATTCATGACAGTTAACATGGTGAGAGTTATGCTTATGCAACAATGGAATCCGTTGAATATAACATTTGATAAGAACTAATACATACCTGACTATTTGTGATAGTTAACATGGTGAGAGTTATGCTTATGCAACAATGGAATCAGAAGGTATAAGACAAATGAAAGTTAGCAATGCAAGTATTTGAGAGCAAAGGACTGGTCCTTTAGATTTATGGAATATTACCTTTGTTGAAACATTTACGTGTTTTGCTGAAAGAGCTATGTTTTTAGGCTCTTCCTGGATATGGAAAATGAGAGATAGTACTTTGATGGTTTTAGGATAGATGATCCCTTATTCCCCTTTAATAAATACAACAGTTACTACTACACCATAAGCCCCATGGTTTTGTGAGGGCCTGCCTCCCATATACTTTAAAGCAAAACAACATCTGCGAGAATGATTTTGTCCTGAAGACCTCCCCCAAGATGATTCAGGTTCATTCTTAGGACATAAGATGCTGGCATGATGACTGTTTACTTCCCATTTTGTGTATTTATCTGCTCATCTAGCTATCTGGTTCCAGAAACACGTTTCCTTCAAATCCTCAAAACCTTCAACTCAAACAAGTTCATCTCCACACTAAATAGCTGCAACTGGGAATCACTCAGACAATTATCCCTTGAAGATGCAGTCAACTCCTTCAACACCACCTGTCTTAACATACTAAACTGCCATGCACCCTCTCGAAAAATCACAGTCATATCTAACTATGCACCCTGGCTTAGTAAGGAATGCAAATCCTTACTCAAGGCTAGAGATAAGGCATGGGAACAGTTCCACAAACACAAAACCCCATCAACAAGACAAAGATTCCTAGAACTGCAAAATAAAGCCAAGAAATTGGTAAGATCAGACAAAACCGACTACTACTAAAACATGCAGAAAAAATACCATAATAACCTTCAAAACTTCTGGGCCACAATTAATAATATACTTCTACCAGGCAAATCAGTTACTCCTACCCCAACAACCATCAATCCTGACAGCATACCAACCCAGTTCAATAAATACTTTACTGAAATTATCCAAACCCTTGCTAATTCTCACACTGTCTCCACCACCCCAACCCCACTCGCAGCCCAACAAACCACCAACTCCCAAAATAGTTGCAACCTCTTTACATTCCACTCAGTGTCTATTGATATCACAAGAAAACTACTAAGAAAACTAAAGCCTACCACATTACCCACCGACAACCTCCCAGCAGAATTTCTGCAAATCGCAGCAGATGCTTTAGCATACCCAGTAGCCATACTCACAAACAGATCATTATCAGAAAACATGGTCCCAGATATTTGGAAAATCTCATGCATAATGCCCTTACATAAAGGAGGTAACTCAACTAAACTTACTAATTATATGCCAATTGCCATCCTGTCCCCCCTTATCTAAAATCCTAGAGAGGACTATACACACTCAACAAATAAACTATTGTCAAACACTCAAAATGGTTTTTGCCCCATCTCACAGCACTAACACAGCCCTCATGTCCTTCACAAATGCAGTGAACCACTATAGAAACAGAGGACTGTTTGTATCTGCTACATTTTTAGACTTGTCAAAGGCCTTTAATATGGTCACTCATGACAAACACATCAGCATTCTTGCCACCCTAAATCTCGGAAACTCCACTATCACATGGTTTAGAAGTTACCTGTCAGGAAAGCAGCAAGCTGTTCAATGGCAACACAACTTTCGCCTCTTCTCCCTGTTACCTTAGGGGTTCCACAAGGCTCCATCTTTGGACTTCTACTCTTCACCCGCTTCACCAACCAGCTCCTCACAGCCACACTACAACCACTGTCATACAATATGCAAATGACTATACTAATCTGCACAGCTTCCTCCCTTCTTCACCTCCACACCATAACCCAAGACTCCTCCCTGTCCACAGAAACATGGCTTAGCAACTCCCAACTCATACTAAACCCCAACAAAACAAAGCTTCTTCTCTTCTCCCCAACAAAAGTGATCCCTTTCTCCCAAAATTTCACCATCCTATCCAAAAATAAAATCACCATCACCCCTACAACTCATACCAAACTGCTGGGTGTAGAAATCGACAACAACTTAAAGTTCGATATACACATAGCACAAACCATTAAAAAGGTCTACAAGAAACTAGGTTTACTTTACAGAAACAAACAATTCCTAACTAGACACACAAAAGCTACTATTGCTTGCACGCATCTCCTATCTTCCCTCCTATATGCCTCCCCAATCCTAACCAACCTCTGCAACTCTGAAATAACCAAACTCGAAGCTTGTTATAATAAAATTACCAAGTTTGCCACTGATGCCCCATACAGAACACATCATTGTATATCTCTTAAACAACTAGAATGGCTAGAACTTCCTCACCAACTTCGCTTTACTATTACAACCATACATCACTTCCAGACCCTTCCATTCTAATAAAAAAAAATCCTACTAGACACCACCAAAGCAAATAACACAGCTGGAGAGTTACTCTTCTCAAACTACATCACTAACATATGGAACAAACTGCACACCCAAATTACTACCTGCTGCTCTCTAACATAGTTTAAAAAACTCCTAAAACTACACCTGAAAGACTCCTGGCTCTGTTCTTGTAACTGCCCTGGATAGACGTCTAACTGCTCAACTCTACATCTCTAACTTTGTATCTCATTGCCCTCCCAACAAATCCTACATGAGGCATCTGTCCTCTCCTTCTGTCAGGAGTCTCTTTTTCTTCACAAGCATGACAAATGACACACACACACATATATATATATATATATATATATATATATATATATACTCATACTGTGATGTCTATTGTACACATTTATCTAAGACATTTTATATTTATCTTTTTGTAACTTTTATGTCTGACACTTTCAGCTTGCTTGCAGACAAACCTTTTTATTTTGCAGTGTATATAAACGTTATGTTTTTTGTGTAAGTCTTATATTACCTGTAACTGTAATTCAAACTTGTAATTTTGCTTAACTGGAGCTTTTCTCCCCAGGCATCTGCTGAAAAACAACCTGTGTCCAGTCGGACTTTCCTGGTAAACAAATGTTAAATAAATAAATAAAATAAAATGTAGCATACTAGTTTGTTTAGTTTTGATAGTGATTTGTATTATAGTCAGTGCTGATTTATGTTGTTTGATATATAATGCTGGCAGTTCTGGATTCACTGTGTTTCAATAAAGAAAATCTTATCTTGATCTCCAGAACAATAGCTAGCCAATCCTACTCTGTTCCAGATTATTAAACACCAAGTGAATGAATGGGACTAAATCCAACTACGATGAATGGATCCGAATTTTACAGTTTAAGTAATACTTTATGATCTTAATGGAACACTGATAATACAAGCATTGTGCAGCCCAGTAGAAATGAACAACATATGCAAGTGGTAACCATCACTAATATCTTAATGGTCTTCAAGATAAGTCCCATGCATTTCAATGGGCTAAACATTTGCTCTTCTATTAGATTGCACTGGCATACAGTGGTGACATCATATCTAAAATATGAGTTTTTATATATATATATATATATATATATACACACACATGTGTATATTTATATATATATATATATATATATATATATACACACACATATATACAGTATTTAAATACAAAAAAGGGTACAGCATCAGAACTGGAACAGCATTAATTCCATCAGCATTGGTTATGAAACATGGAAGCACAGCATTGGTTGTGAAACATAGAAGTGCAGTTAAGTAATATAAAAAAATAATTTATTCAGATGGGCATGCATGAATTAAAGAAAATTAAAGCGTATTATTTGGGGGTTTCCAGCAATAAAGCACTTGATGGCAGTGTTATAAATGCAATTGCTTGAAAATGTGTCAGTACTATTTCTGCTGTTGGTTGCTTCTGTAATTGTTTTTTTTTTCTGTTATGAGAAGTGCACGGAACTGCCTTTATAAGAATGTGGGAAATTCTACAGAATTCTCCAACACACCCACTGAAGCAAAACATCCTAAGATGCAAATACTATCCATAATGGGATGCTATTAAAAACTGAACAATCACAAACAGTAGCATATAAAGTTTCTGTAGTACAGTGACACTACTACAAACCCCTACATCCACTGCACTCTCCACAGCCTTGCTTCTTAACCTTCCAGCCTCAGAGATAAGTGCGATACTCAGTTTCAAACAATTTGCACTGACCTCAAAGGTTGCATGACTTTGAAGTAGGAATAAATAAATAACATGGGTGTGTGGGAGTTGCCCACATTTGTCAGGGAGTGCTATGGGGCTTCCCCCTATATATATACATATACACACACACTATTATACAAATAACATTCTTCAGGACTGTTTTCTGGCATGAATTCCATCCTTTTAGGGGGGAGTTATTGCATTTTTATTTTCGGTTTCAAGATGTTGGCCTCTAGAGTTTGTGCTTCACTGAAGTATGCTGAGAGATGTTAACACCTCTGAGAAAGTGATGTGGGTTTCATACGTGCACCATCAGTGCAAGAATCTGCTGATTCCACTCTGCAGAATGTGAATTGCTGTTGGATATATGTGCTGTAAAGCTATTGACTGCTGTGTCTGCGAGAGCTGCAGTTTACTCTTCTGATGAAATCGCAGCCTGTTGAACAGCTAGGAAACAATCTTGTTTTTATTCTCGTGCCTTGTATTTGTTCCTGTACTGGGACACTTGAACTATCTTTTCTTGTACCGAACAGCACTTTTGGTCCTTGTTTCACTGCCTGCAGAGCAATCAAATTCAACTTTTTCATAAGACTTTTACTGCAGCACAACTGCTGCCTATTTAAAGTGTTACCCCTGCATGCTTCTCTGTTGCTTCCTTTCATAGATGTGATCATGTAGCAGCAGGGTTCCAGCTTCTCAATACTTTGTTTTCAGAAAAAGCCATGTAACAGAAGTGAAGTCAGAAGTGCGTACTTAAATTTTAGTAAGAAAGAATACCCAAAATAAAAATTCCACATATTGTAGTTCTTAATTTGTAGTCTGTGCTGAAATTAAGTATCTTTGTGCAAGCATTTGTGTGTGTTGTACGACATCATAAATGATAAATGCTGATGACATCCACCCTGAGGCTTATGTTAAAGAGTGGTTCAATGAGAGTTTGTAAAACATGTCACACACGCTGTTTATGTGTATATGTACACACCAAGTGAGTGCTTCCCTTTGTTTGGTATTTGGATTTCTTCCCAAACAAAAGTGCTCTTGTTAGAGCAGTTCTCCATTCTCTAGGGATCTCAGCAAACAGTTCTATATTCTGCATTTTCAATTTATCAAGTGCTTGAGAACTAACTGGCAAAATATTTATATATAAACCAAATTAGAGTCTTTAAGGGTTACAGAATTAATATCATGCTGACTTATCCCTGATTTTCAGCCTATGTATTATTAGATTAAATTAAATTTCTCAAGCTAAGTCATAGAGTCCAGTAAAGTAAATAATTAAATAAAAAAAATGGGCCAGTCCAGTTGGGATGGGCTAAAGTTGGAGTGATGGTAATCCAAAGGAAATGTAAATGAAGATTTTTTTTGTTCAGAAAATGGTACTGGATTATCAGAATATCCAGTTGTAAAGGGTCCTCAGGTCTTCTATATGGAATATTAGTAAATTATGTCAATTCAGTCCCACTTTAAAACTTCCTAACTTGCTCTGTTACTCTTACAAAAATGGAGGTATTCAGAATGAAGGCACACATTTAGTCCCACACAAAGGAAGCAAAAACATTTCTACACACATTGCTTTTTCCTACACATTACTTTTTTAGTTACATCTCTTAAGCCCCAGTGTTGAGGCATAATTTCCATTGTGGTTATTAGTAATGGCACTTTTCTTAATAATATTATATTTTTATTTACTAATATCTTAACTGGGTTAGTAGTCTTGCTTCCTTTAGCCCATTTCAAATGTGTCAGTGTCAAAAAGGATGGAAATTACACAGAAAGGTAACAATTAGTCTATACATATATGCTTGGCACTAACATACATTCTTATGCCTTGCTAGGAACTGTAGGTTTTGCTAAGGCTGGTACAGTGATATTGTAACCTGAATGACAATAATATAACTTGGTAAACTGTGCTAAGACTAGTATTGTGGTATTTTAGCCTGAGTGAGAACAACTTGGCATCTGTAAATTTGTAAATTTTGCTGGGGAATACCAAAGCATCAGGGCAGCAGAGCCAGATGCAGCACTAGGTGACCTAGGCAGTCGCCTTGGGCCTACTGGCTTGGGTAGGCCCACTAGCCAAAGGGTGCCACAAAACTTGCATTTCTTCTTTAGGAACACACTGTGCATGCATTACATTTCATCTTTAATGACATGCAGAGTGCATCCTTAGTATCATCTGTACTTGCATCTTTAGAACTGGAATGTAGCAAATGATGTTTTGAGCATGGATGCAGATTTTTTGTTGGGTTTCTGAAAGGGTAGGTTAGTGGAGTGTGTGTGTGTGTGTGTGTGTGTGTGTGTGTGTGTGTGTGTGTGTGTGTGTTCAAAATGCAAAACGCTCCAGTTAGGGATGGCAGATTGGTTAACTCATTCAATGTCAAACCCTGTACCTTCAATACAAGATCACAGAGCCTGAATCTATATACCAACTACCAAAATGTCAAGTGTATTTTCAAGGAATGTTGACTTTCTGTGCATTTTTAAGAAATGTTGACTTTCAAAAGAAGAGAAGTTTACTGTTGCTCATGCTGTCTGTTTTCAATGTGTAACGGTTTTGTTTAGCAAATGGTCATAATCAGTATTTATGCTATAGATTTTTAAAAGTAGTTAGTAGAACTGTGGGTTCTACTCACACCATGTACATGGAGTGCTGATATTGCAGTGCCCTCTTTAAGGTGGGATGGGGATACTGCACTCTTGAGCATGTCTTCCTTTGAACGAGATGCCTAGTGTTGCTTGTCCCGCTCTAACACAGATGACTAACAGGCGGAGTAGTTCATTCAGATGCTTTATTGCACAGAAATACATTAGGAAGGATAGCAGCATCATAAAATATAAACAAACTGATTAACAGACAGACCTTACAGACATACATGTTTACATCTCAACAGCTTACTACAAAATGGCAGTCAAGGTTGCACGTGTTCAGTATTTATACACTTGTGCAAGCACTTAGATAGCTTCTTAAAGACACATACTCACACATTGATCTACATCCTCTTATAAAGATTGCCCTTGGGGCGTGGCCAAGATGCCACACTGCTAGCAACACTGAACATTAGTTCTGCTTATAACATTTTTATTCTGACAGGAAATTTTATGTATTTTTTGGAAATACTAATCCAAAAGTATATCATAGGATCTGGGAATACAGGTCCTTTATTATTTTTCAAAAATTAGTTCTAAAACATAAGTTTTTATTATTTTTTTTCCTGTCTGGAAGTTTTTCCTCAAGAAATCCAAGTATGAGTAACTCAAAGAACTCTCATCAGGACAGTGTGGTTAAGAAGGAGCTGCAAACATTAATAACTACTATTCAATAACTATCTATAAAAATGGACAAACTGGAGAATAAAATAGATACTATTAAACAAGACTGTAGTAAGCAGCTGGACATTCTTAGTGAAATGGTTAAAATGCATTCTGAACAATTTGCTTCTATCGCGGAATCTGTAACAGATATGGATGGCAGACTGATGGAATGTAAAAGTCAAAATGAGTTTCTTTTGAGACAGAATACAAAACTAACAGAAAAGCTGGAAGACCTAGAAAGTAGGTCACAGAGAAACAACATTAGAATCTATGGAGTACCAGAAAAGGAAGAGGGAACTGATATGATACACTTTCTTAATATCTGGCTTTCAACAGCACTAAATCTTCCTGAAGCCCTTTCCTTTGGTATAGGGAGGGCTCACCAGTCTCTAGCAAAACCTGCTTTAACAACAGTTTCTCCTAACCCCAGATCCATCACTGTTAGATTTTTGTCCTCCCAAGATAAGGGTTTGGTTCTGAAGTCTACGTGGAATAATTCTCCCATCAAGATAAAGGACAAACTCATTTGTTTTGACAATGAATATACGTCTTCTGTCATATCTAGAAAGTAATAATGTGCTCCCTTGATAAAATCTCTTAAAAAAGTTAACATTAAAGCACAAATTCTCTTTCCCTCCAGGATAAAAATATTCTTACCAGAAGGTGAGAAGATCTTTAGATCTTTGTCAGAGGCTTTGGACTTCATTCACAAGAAAAAAATACTAACTGATACATGGAATGGTCAACACAGAGTCTGAAAAGACATGCAACTAAGAACACTTGGACTGTCAAAGAAAGTGCAAATAAAAAATTAAAAGACAAATAGGATTGTTATCAAATAATACTAAACACTTTCTTGCAGAACTCTTTACCTAATGTTTTATTGGAATATATACACAAAGCAAAGGTAAAGTGTCTTTATTTTACATAATATTTTATTGGAATACATATACAAAGCAAATGTCTTTATTTTGCATAGGCATATATCTATGTATGTATCTATGTATATATATATATATATATATATATATATATATATATATATATATATATATGTGTGTGTGTGTGTGTGTGTGTGTGTATATATATATATATATATATATATATATATATACAGACACATATACCTACACATATATATATATATATATACACATACACACACACACACATATATATATATATATATATATATATACACATATACCTATATATATATATATATATATATATATATATTTCATACCATATGTTTGCTATAACCGGAGCACAGTTAACTTCATTATATATTAATTTGAGATACAAAAGTCATGCTATCTTACTATTAATTCATGATTTCCAAAGTAAAACATTCATGTGTGTGTTAGTGGTGGGGTAACACTTTAGAGTTTACTGTTTAGTCTATTACGATTACACTGTATGGAATCCCCACAACAAAAGTGCCCTTAGGGGATGCCTTACTTAAGATAGTTTTGTTTCCTCTTGACATTTTTGAAAGGTGTTCATATCATTATTAATATATATGTCTTTACTTAAAATTTGCATTTCTTAGTGTAGTATATCAGCATTCAGTGTTTTAAATTAACTAAATGCTCTAATTTTAATTCTTAACCTAATTTAGTTTAAAGGATGTAAATTATTGATTTATGGGGAAAAATCTTACTTTCCCAACATTTTTAGAGAAGGGCTGTTCATGTTTTTTTTTTTTTTCACTTTGGAGGCTGCTAGTGCACTTTTATGCTTCTTTAGAATGGAGAAAATGTAGCTGTTTGAAATTCCCGCCAAAAAAATGCTTTTTCTAAGCCTCTGTGGCTGTTTCTTCATGTGCATGAGCATCTACAGGGCACTAGCAACAAGCAAGAGAAGCTGGAAGCAAAAATACAGTGAGTGATGACATCACATGACATTTGAACTCATACATGACTCAGAAACCAGGAAGTAAAGCTGAAAATGAAACTAGAAGAACAAGTAACTGTTTTTTTTTTGTTGTTTTTTCATCTTTTATGCATCTAAAGGTATGGAATCACTTTAAATATGTATTTTTAACAAGCCAGGACTTTAATGAAGTGATTATTTTACTAATCTAGTGAGGAAAATTGCATTTTAATGCTACTGTATGTCTGTTGCTTTGAAACACTGAAGTCTGACAGGATACCATTCTTTGCTTTGATAGCATGCCCTAAATGATAATATATTAATATTTGACTACTTAAACAACCAGTTTCTTTAATATTGTGAAAACAAAGATATATATATGTATATAGGATTGAGTCTCCTTTTCCTTCTGCTGCTTTTATGCTTAAGCAACTTTAATCTATATTAGGTATTCTCATTGATGCAGATTTAAAGCAATATAATCAGACTCAGTTGCAATGATAGTTATGATACTATGATTCAAATCTTTATATGACCACATACACTGCAGGAATGGATTGTTAAAATGTTCTAGGTCACTCTATTCTGTTCAATTAGTATTAATAGACCAACATGTGGTCCCCCCCCTTTTTTTTTCTTCTTCCTCCCTTTCTTCTTTCCATTCATGACTACCAGTCTACTTGAACATATAAAGGTATAAAAAAGGAAGGAGAAATAAGTAAACTGATATAACTACTGTATTGCTATAGTTATAAACACAAGAGACTGTAATACAGGTATAAAATGTATAGGTATTAGAAGCTTATGCCGATAAAGCAACTAGTTTAATTGGTGACATGGACTCCTTATTTTCCAATACCTAGTAGTGGTTTACACAGTATTGCATTTAAATCCACTGTGATTGCCTGATGGACATTTATGTTCATATTTGTTTGAGTTACCTTAGAAATGCTTTACTGTTTGTATATACTACATTTAAAGCAGAAGCTATTTATGTATGCTTTTGGTGTGTGAAATGGTGTTAAGAAAGAAGTTATGTACTTACCATAATGTTCCATATGAGTTGTTCATCTCGCCTTCATTCTTTACTGATGGGTTTGGAGCCGATACCTCGGCTTTGAGTCGACCAATTGCAAAGCTCGAGGTCTTCAAATAGCTCAAGGCCAAGTCCATATCCTGTGATGCACCTGGAGTTACCTCAGATCTTGTTTGCTGCATAAAATAATACCATATGTCATTCTATCACTCCCAAGAAAGGGTATAGAAGGAATGAGTAACCAGGATGGATCCAGCGTCTTGGTCATCTAACAGCCAGGAGGGGGTTGGAGGGAGGGATGTAAGAATGAAGGCAAGATGAACAACTCACATGGAATGTTATGGTAAGTACGTAACTTCTTTATGTGAAGTTGTTCTAGCTCGCCATTCATTCTTTACTGATGGGTAGCGTCCCAAGAACCATCAACCTCGGGTGACTCATGGGAGTATATTTCTCAGGACCGTGGATCCAAAGGGGGCCCTGTCCCTGGAGACCTTGTCAACTTTGTAATGAGTGATAAAGGTATGAGGTTTTTACCAAGTGGCTGCTGCACAAATGTTATCAATGGGAAGTCTGGCAGAAAAGGCAGATGATGTAGAAACTGCTCTGGTTGAGTGAGCTTTAATCTTATGCTGCAAAGGCATACTGGCAGCTGAATAGGCAAATGTGATACAATCAGATAACCATTTAGATAGAGTTGTTTTAGCCACTGGTCTACCCTTCCTAAAGTCTGAAAATGAAACAAAAAGCTGGTCTGATTTTCTGAAATCTTTTGTTCTATCCAAATAAAATCTGAGCTGTCTGTGAACATCAATTTGTGCAGCATATACTCTAAATTGTTCGAATGGTTGGGGAAGAAGACTGGCAAATCAATAATTTGGTTGAGATTGGTTTCGGTGCAAACTCTGGGCAAGACTGAGGGGTTTATTCTAAGTGAGACTCTCTCAGCATGGAATATCAAATAGGGAGGCTTGATGGATAAAGCCTGAAGCTCTGACATGCTGCCTGCAGAAGTAATAGCTACCAGAAAGATGGTCTTCCATGACAAAAATTTGAGGTCACAAGAGGAAGCTGGTTCAGATGGCGGAAGAATTATGTGGTAAAGCATAAAATTTAGATTCCATGGAGAATAGGGAGATTTAACAGGTGGTCTAATAAGAAAAGTCCCTTTGAGAAAGGCTTTGGATAACTTGTGAGACATGATATTCAACCCTTCAAATCCAAGATGAAAATTAGAAATAGCAGCCAGTTGGATATGAACTGTTGCTGCTGCCTCTCCTTTGTTAAAAATCATAGTCAAGAACTCTAAAATGGAGGTCATAGGGGCTTGGTAAGGATCAATATTATTTTTAGAGGCTCATATAGAACATTTTTTTTCCATTTGCTAAGATATAGCTTCCTAGTAGAAGATTTATGAGAAGATAAAAAGGATCTGTTTTGCCTTGTTGGAGAGGTTATGGAACCTGGCTATGATGGGAATTGGAGCAGCCAAGCTGTCAGCTTCAGGGACTGTAGAGAGGGATGAAGTTCCCCTGACGAGTGTGTCAGAAGGTCTGGAACTGGGTCCAGAATCCAAGGGTCCTCCAAAAGATGAAGTCGAAGGAAGGGGAACCAAATCTGATGAGGCCAATGAGGGGCTATTAGAATGATGGTCCTTCCCAGAGTTTTTGCTTTCTGCAGAACCTTGGGTATTAAAGGGATTGGTGGAAATGCATAGAGGAGACCCAGAGGCCAATCGTATATTAGTGCGTCCCTTGGGGCTTCTCCCGGAGGGGGAATCAGGGCAAAGTAGCTTTTGCATTTCATGTTCAAGTGACTGGCAAAAAGGTCACAGCAAGGCTGGCCCCACCTGCGGAATATCCTGTCCGCTATTTCTTTCTTGAGGGACCACTCGTGGGGCAACAAGATTGCCCTGCTCAGCTTGTCTGCTATCACATTGGATTTCCCTGGGATGTGTGTTGCCAACAGAAAGTGCTGGGTGGAAACAGCCCACTGCCAAACTCTGAGAGCCTCGCGACAAAGGGGGTAGGACCAGGTATCTCCTTGTTTGTTCAAATACCAGACCACTGACATGTTGTCTGTCTGAATCGCAATCGTACCCAGAGGAAGAGAGTCCTGAAAGTACTGAAATGCCAAAAGTACTGCTCTCATCTCCAAGACATTGATATGCAGATATTTCTCTTGATCGGCCCATGTGCCTTGGGCTGTCTTTCCCTGAAAATGCCCCCCCACCCTATCAGGGAAGCATCCGTGGTCACTGTGGTCGCTGGAGGTGGTAGCACAAATGAGCGTCCTATCGTGACATGAAGGGAGGTCAACCACAACTGAAGGTCCTTTTTGCAGGAATTTGTGATCATTATAGTGTGAGACATGGGAAGCTCTTGGTAAGACCATTGAGTGATGTGTGTTGGCAACAGAAAGTGCTGGGTGGAAACAGCCCACTGCCAAACTCTGAGAGCCACGCGACAAAGGGGGTAGGACCAGGTTCCTCCTTGTTTGTTCAAATACTAGACCACTGACATGTTGTCTGTCTGAATCGCAATTGTACCCAGAGGAAGAGAGTCCTGAAAGTACTGAAATGCCAAAAGTACTGCTCTCATCTCCAAGACATTGATATGCAGATGTTTCTCTTGATCGGTCCATGTGCCTTGGGCTGTCTTTCCCTGAAAATGCCCCCCCCCACCCTATCAGGGAAGCGTCTGTGGTCACTGTGGTCGCTGGAGGTGGTAGCACAAATGGGCGTCCTATCGTGACATGAAGGGAGGTCAACCACAACTGAAGGTCCTTTTTGCAGGAATTTGTGATCATTATAGTGTGAGACATGGGAAGCTCTTGGTAAGACCATTGAGTGAACAACAGCCATTGTAGTATCCGCATGTGCATACGAGCTAGTGGTATGGCTAGAATTGCTGCTGCCATCATGCCTAATAATTTCAGGACTTCTGATGCTGGTACTCCATCTTTTGATATCATAATGCTGACATGCTGATGAAGAAGAAAGATTCTGTCTATTGGAAGCTTTAGTGTGGTGGTGGTGTCCAACTCTACCCTGATAAAATTGATATGCTGTGATGGCGACAAGGCAGATTTTTCTGAGTTGATTGTAATGCCCAGTTGATTGCAGAGTGACAGAGTGGACTCCCTGGCTTGACTGAGTTGATGCTTGGTGGTGGCGGAAAGGAGCCAATCGTCTAGGTATGGAAACACCTGGAATCCTAGATGCCTCAGATGAGCTGTGACCACTGCCATGCATTTGGTGAACACTCTGGGGGCTGTATTGAGACCAAAAGGCAGGGCTCGAAACTGGCAGTGATTGGCTCCCAGCTGGAAGCGCAGATGATCCCTGGATGGCCTGGCCATTTTTATGTGGTAGTACGCATCCTTGAAATCTATGGAGCACATCCAATTGTCCTTCCCTAAGAAGGGGAGTATAGACTGAAACGTGACCATCCAGAACTTCTCTTTCTTTACATATTTGTTTAGTCTGCTGAGGTCCAATATGGGTCTCCAGTCTCCCGTCTTCTTTGGAACCAAAAAGAATCTTGAGTAAGTTCCAGATCCTGTCTGGTCTATTGGAACTGGTTGGATGACTCTTTTTGTTAGCAACATTTGGACCTCTATTGTTGCCTGTGCCCTGTAACTGGGTGGAATGTCCGGGATTTTTCTTATGAGTGGAGGAGGTGTGGTAAATGTGATGAAGTATCCTCTGGAAAGGATGCTTTGTACCCAGCTGTCTTTTGTTATTTTGAGCCAAGCATCTGAATACAAAGATAAGCAACCCCCAACTGCCTCCAGAGCAGGACAATCGGGCCTCCTTTCAGGAGCGCTGGTAGGGCTTCCCAGAGAAGTGATCTCTGTCGCCCTGGTGTTGTGGACCCCCTCTGCCACAAGGACAACGTCTTCCATTATTTCCCCCTCCTCTGCCACTGGAGAGGGGTTCACCATGTGTGTCCTGAAAGGCTCCTTGGGCTTTTCATAACCACATTTTTCCCTCCCTTTTGACCTTTAGGGTAGGGTAGGGTCGGGTAGGGGTGAAAAAATGGACCCGGATGGCAGACGGAGTCTTTCCGTCCTGTTCACACCTGGTTAAGGTTTCCTTCACTTTAGGCCTGAAAAGGGATGAGCCATCAAAGGGAGTGTTCATGAAGGATGACTTGAAGGGCTCCATGGAGGAACACAAGTGCATCCAGGAGTGTCTCCTAAGAGCAACTCCTGTACCCACTGCCCTACTAGTTCCATCAGCTGCATAAGAGATCAGGCGCATGGATGAGTTGACTATAGAACTGAGGGTAGCAAGCTGGGTGGCAACTTTGTTGGAGGCTCCTGCAACTACTGTACCCTGAAGACAATCTCCTAGCTCCTTAAGGAGATCTCTTTGTAACCTGGTAAAATGGGTTAAATAGTTGAGCAAATGAAGAGCAAAGGTCGCTGAACTAAACATGCGCTTTTCATATCTATCCATAATCCTAGAGTCTCTGTTAGGAGGATGGATAGATGAGGAAGTGACAGACATTTCCTTTTTGGCGGCTGCCGCCACCACCATGGCATCAAATGGAACACCTTTTGTTAAAAATTATTTGTCAAGGGGGGCAGAAATTAATTAGGCCTCCTAGGGACTGGCTCCATAGTATCCGGGGACTCCTATGCCCTTCGTGAGACTAGCTGCATCAGCTCATCGAAGGGCAGAGATACCCAAGAAGTGGAAGGCTGAGACCCAAAAGCCTTCAGGAGAACTGACTCATCCTCAGAAGGGCTTTTGGATTACCAGTCACCCCTCTGCCTAAGGATTTTAAGTATCTCAGTGAATGAGATATCCTCAGAGGGGGGCCATGGGGACCCTTCTGACTCATCTAAATCAGTATCTGATGTTAGAGGTTCCGGAGGGGAGTCTAGATGTTTCCTCTTACACAATCTCTTCCTGGGAACTTCATTAGTGGGAGCTTCTGGTAAGGTCTCGGAAGAGCAGGGGCCACCCAATGGGGCTTCCTGAGGCTCTGGGCCTCTACTCTTGTTCAGGATGTGTGAGGCAGAAGCAGACACAGACGCTTTAGGAGAGGAGGAGGAAGGCAGACCTGAGGTTGAGGATGTCTTTGGAGACATGACTCTCCTCATGGCGTCGAAAGCACCTCTGCTCCGATGTGAGGGAACCGACAGATCTGAAGAAACTGCCGACACCCCTGGCACCGGGACAGTGGGCTCTGAACCAGAGGTAGGAGCAGACCTCATCCAAGCCAAAGCCCCGAGAGGAAGAGTTGAAACCGACAAGTCAGTCCATTTATCCTCCCTGGACCCGACCAGAGAGTGTCTGCTCCTAGTGTCCTCGATCGGCACCGAGGATGTCAGAGTGCACGGAGCCGAAGACATTGGAGCAGGCATCTTCTCTGAGGGTTCCACTGTCATCAGGACTGACTCCTCCGGCTCTGAAGGACTAGCATGGCTCGGAGGAGGAATAGTTTGAGCTGGTGCAAGGGTTTTCAGCTCCGAAGCCATTTAGGTCGAAGCCGATAACATTTTTGCCAAGGCCGGTGCCAATAACAGCTTTTACACCACATGATCCACATCCAGATCTGACAGGTTGATAGAGGACTGAGAGGAGTGCACCGCAGGTGGTACCGACTGAAGTACTGGACTCTTAGGAGCTTCGGACACCGGTTCCAAGACTGGGGCCAGGCTCCGAAAGGAAAAGACCATCAGTTCCGATGGCATTAGAGCCGAAGTCAAAAATTTCTTAGAGTCCAAAGTCTTTGAAGACTTTGAAGACTTGTTGGATACATCTTGGTCACTCTTCTTGAAACAAAGGTTTCAACAACCCTCTGTCGATAAGTTTTCTCTTCCTTTCCTGCAGGACCCTTGAGGAGATGGATTGACAAATAGTACAGCTGTCTTGCAAATGCAGGGCTCCTAGACAGTATACACAATTTACATGGCTGTCTGTTACAGACATCTTTTGGCCACACTTTGGGCACTTATTAAATGGTCAGCCATTGGAAATCTTGGTGAAGAATTCTAGCAGTAATTTGCTACCACCAAAAGCCATAATAAAATCAGGCTAAGTCACATACACACACATATACAAAAAAGAGAAGATAGCTGCTAAGATATAATATACTGTCTAAATATCCTAAGAAATATCCAGTCAGACAAAATTACTGTTAATAACAAAACTCTAACAGTAGTTATAAATGTAAGCCTTACCTAAAAAAACTGAAGGCTAAACACACTACACAGAAATAAGTTTTTAGCAAAAAATAGTGACAAAAGGTCACTGACTAAGCACACTCTATAACTAGCAAAAGTTTAAACTAGGCCTAAAATAAGAGGCCAAGTAGATTATTTTTAAACACACTAAGGGAAAGGGCTAAAATACAGTAACACACATTATAAAGCTGTAAGAACTTTAACAAACTATCTAAGCTATTTAAACTGTCTAAATATGGAAATATTAGAAGAAAAGGTAGAAAAAACAGTTTTACTGGCCCGAGCTAAAGCAAAATCTCTGATCTACTGCAGTGGCAAACTAGATCTGAGGTAACTCCAGGTGCATCATGGGATAGGGACTTGGCCTCGAGCTATTTGAAGACCTCGAGCTTTGCAATTGGCTGACTCGGAGCTGAAGGTCAGTAAAGAATGAACGGTGAGATAGAACAACTTCACATGGGTGGTCTAGTTAATTTATTAACTTAACCTGGAACTTTAGGTTCCATGTATGTATGTTTTCTTAGTTATTGGTTTCAGAATTTGTTTCTAAAGATTTTTGACTCATCCATGATACATAACTTCATGAATTACTTCAAGTCATTATACTTGGAAGGTATTATTGATGCTCAAATATAACTTTAACAAATGAGGATATATATAAATGCTTATTATTAAATATTAATGGCTTACATAACAATGTCAAAAGAGCTGGTTTAATTAAATTCATTAAAATGCACAGAGCTCAGATAATCTTCTTGCAGGAAACCCACTTGCTGGAGAATGATTTGCAAAAATAACCATTTAATGGTTTTACAGTTCTCACTGATTCCTGCTTTAGAGCCAAAAGGAGAGGTACTCTTATACTATGAAATAATACTTATACACTACCTAAAATTTTAAACACCTTTTAAGATACAGACGGAATGTTAAGCTTAGTAGTGCTAGAAGTTAATAAGAAATGCTTCCCACTGGTAAACCCATACTTCTGATCTAGGAACAAAATATGTGAAGAAATACTTGGATCTCATTACTTTACATGCAAAGGGAGAAATTATTCTGGCAGGAGATTTCAATTGCTTGCTATCAGATGAAGACACCTCTAAAAATAGTAAGGTTAAGCTAATGACACAAGCTAAAAAGGTAAACAGTTGTATAGCCTCAATGAATTTTAGAGACATACTTAATTTAAGAGTTCAAAATTCACTTCAATACACTCATTATTCTTTCTGATTCAGCACACAAACTAATACTGATAAGATTTTTGTGTCTAACACTCTTTACTCCAAAATAAGTGATGTTGAAATACAGCCATGTCCACTCTCTAACCACAATGCCTTTTTGTTCAGTTTGACTGTGAAAAAAGATGATATGATAATTTTTCAAAGAATCTCAGCCTGTGTTACTAAGTTAAAAGGTTTTAAGGAGTGGATATTAAAAGAAATAAATGCATTTATGGAAAACAACAATAATGGTGAAGTAATAGATATACTCTGGGATGCATTAAAAGTTCACGTCTTTAGTGGAGTTAAAGCTTGATGTTTTCAAAGGAGAAAGGAATGGGACAATGAACTTTCTGATTTACAAGCCAAAATAGATAAGCTGAAACTAAATTTAAAATCAAATGATAAAGCAGTACTTACTGAAATTTCTAAGCTAAACCACAAATATTTAGAAATATTGAATTATAAGGTTGATATAAGCTTAGAAAAGATTAAAATGCAGTCCTATTCAGTAATCCCCAGACATTTACATTATTAGCTATCAGATCCAAACAAATTAATAAACAAAATCACATTAATGAAATTGACTACAAGAATAATAACACAGTAAAAAGAACAACTGATTTAGGAGGTATATTAGAAGCCTTTAGACATCATTATCGGTCAATCAATGACATGCAATCACCACTAGATTCAGACGATGTAACAGATACATTTCTACAAGAAAATATCAAGGCTAAACTATCAAAACAACAAAATAGTACCCTAAATAAACAAATAACCTTAGCAGAAGTGAAAGAACAAGTTAAAAATCTGAAGGATAATAAAGCCCCAGGGTTAGATGGGATAATTCCAGACATATATAAAATTCATCCAGAGCACACAATAAAGTTATTATTAAGCACATTCTCCATGGTTAAACAAGACTTAATTTTCTCTCCCTCATGGAAGTACTCAATAATTTTCCCCATTCTGAAACAAGGTAAGGACCCCCAACTATGTGCATCCTATAGACCCATATCATTATTAAATATCAATTATAAAAATTTCATGTCTATCCTGGTCAAAAGACTAAAGAATATATTACCCAATCTAATACACTTGGATAAAACTGGCTTTATCTTACATAGAAAAGTGCATGACAATATTATTAAGCTACTATCTCTAAAAAGACAATTAACTACTATTAGTCTGGATATTGATAAGGCATTGGATTCCCTTAGTTGGTCATACTTACAAAAAATCTTTAAAGAATTTAACTTTACTTCAGATTTCACTAAACTGATATTAAATATTTATAGTGATTCTAAAGCATTTGTTAAGATTGGTTCATGTCTATCATCCCCAGTAAAAATTCATAAGGGAACTAGACAAGGTTGCCCTCTATTCCCATTATTTTTCGCTTTATCAATGGAACCTTTTGCTTCATTTATTAGAAATAACCCAAATATCAAAGGATTTCAAGTTAATGAGGGATGCTATCCAAAAGTTCATCTTTTTGGTGACGATATTCTACTAACATCCAGTGACATAGAAGGCTCTTTACAATGTATCATGAATGCCATAACTCTGTTTGGAAAAATCTTAGGGCCCAATTTTAATCAAAATAAAAGCAAAACACTTTTAATCAATAAGAAAAAAAACAGCAATTTTCAAAAATACAATACATTCAACTGGGAAAATGATAAGATTATCTAAGAATAAGTATTAAGAATAAGTGATATAAGACTATTAAATTTAACTTCACTAAACTGGTAGCTATAATCAGTGACTTGACTAAAAAGTGGAACAAAATGTTTTTCACCATGGAAGACAGACTTACATTAATAAAACAATTATTTTGCCAAAGATTTTATTTTACATACAATCATTGATTTTACCTCCTAAGAAATTCTTTAAACAAATAGATTCCCTATTACTAACTTTTCTATGGTTACCAAAGAAACCAAGAATAGCCTATAAATGGCATGTTAGAACCTGGGACAGTAATGGGATTGGCTTTCCCAGCATAGAATTATATTCCAAATCTGTTATTATTAACGTAATGCTACACTGGATTTCATCCATATACACCTCTAGCTGGAAACAACTACATGAAGTACATATAACTTCCTCTGAGAACTCAGAAACCCAGTTTAAGGAAACCTTTGGAATTAACAAAATATTTTGGATACTCCATGAATATTGCTTATGTAATAAGAAATTTAGCCACTTCTCACATGGTATAAACCAAATATTTTCTTCTTCTTTTTCTTTAGGCTTTTCCTAGTTAGGGGTCGCCACAGCGGAACTCTGGTCCGCTAATGATTGGCAGTCAATTTTTATGGTGCCGAGGTGCCAGCCCGATGCCCAACCTTCAACAAAGGCATGCCCATTCACACATGTCTTTTGAACGCTACTCAACCGTGGGGAGGGCATGCAGACTCCACACAGAAGGCGCTCCAGCCGAGAATCAAACGGGAAAACTTCTTGCTGTGAGGCGACAGCACTACCGCTGCACCACCGTGGCTTATAAACCAAATATTTTATATTTTCAAAAATATAATTGACAACAATTATAGTTTAAAGAACACCTTTTTCATTACATTTTCCATAGCTTATACACCAGATTTCCTAGATACCGTCAATATCAATAAGATGCGGAATCTTAAAGAATAATTTAAAGTTTTGGCACCAGTTTATAGGCAATAAGAACATCCAACCAATGAACTTTCTCTTAGCCAGATATAATGTCTGTCAAGATAACTGGCTCTGTATTCAATCTTTAAGACAGTTTGTTGAAAATAAAATGAGAGTGTCAATAAATCTGGAAACTGATATTATACCAAGATTGATACAACTATTCATATGGTGTAGTTCGATGAACATTGAACATAAATTAAGCATATCACCTGTATATAAAATCCTACGAGAAGACTTGATTACTTTTGACCAAGCTTTTTGGAATTACTCCATAAATATTAATGGTGAACCTTTAATGATAATAAGAAACAGTTATTAAATTCAATAAAAAAACACTTTATCGTCTTTATATTGGAGACTATATACCTGGAGATTTATTCATAGAAGCTTTTACACTCCACACAGAATTGACCTTATAACTAAGAGTAATGAAAGCAAATGCTGGAGGTGTGGTGATATTCTTGAAGCCAACTGGGTTCATATGTTCATCGAATGTAGAACTCACACAATACTAGAGTGATTTTAGACATTTCGCAAAAGCCCTGTGGTCTGATAACTGTCAAATTACTAGCTCTTTGATATTATTCAATGTCCCTACCCCAAGTGTAATTCCTAGACATCAGTTACCTGTTCTTTGGTTAATTCTAGCTATTGCTCAAAAAATAATCACATTGAACTGGAAAAATAAGCAAGATCTTATGTTTACTGAGTTTATTTCAATAGCAAAATGTGTATGTAAAAAAGAAATACAAACTATTTACCAGAGATCATCAAATGTAACACACAAAAGACTAGCTTGCCAAAAACTGGAGAGATTGTTAGATAAATATTGATTACCTTTCTTGGGTAAAGCAAATGTTTATCATGGATGTTTGTATATAGCATAAATAATTATTATGTTTTATATTGTTTATTTTTAATACTTTATGTCCATGTTTATTAACAAAATTTAATAATGTTTTTGGAAAAAAAAAAAAAAAGATTGCCCTTAGTTGAAAATAATATCGGAAATAGACATGCATTACTATAGACATTAGAAACAAGCACAATGTTCATGTCCAAGTTGCATGCATCTATAACATGGTCTGGATATGTGACCTGATCTGGTAACACAACAATCTGGACTGGGTTTAGCAACAAGGACAGTCTTCGATGAACAACTCATATCAGGAACTTCTAGATTCATCACAGGAAAATGAATATTCTCTGGAACTTCCTCTGAAACTGGAACATTGGACTACTCACTCCAAGATAAACAGTCTTTCTCACAGGCTGTGTGCTGTGAAATAGGCTCGGACACCGGCATCAAATGTTTCCAATTCTGCCTAAACTCTACTCTTTATGATTCCACAATGTACGATCTCAGCTCTGAGCAAATATTCTCCATGACTCCAATCCGTTCATGACCTCTTGGACGTTTCCATCCTTACCACTTCTCCTTCTTGTAATGGATTGAGCTATTTACTGGTCTTACCTTAGTAGGACTTCTGGGTTAAATGCGTCAACAGATTGGTTTTCACTGACCTGTTGTTCTTGACACATGGAACCAACAATTGACTACTGATTGGTAACCTGGTTCTGGTTTGTCTTGAAAGAAGTCTCTGGGCAGGTGAACCAAGATGTTTATCACAAGGCATATCTCTGAGATTCAGGAAAACATCACTATTGTCTTGTTTTGACTTCTCTAGTAACTATTTTGCACTTTGAACTGCACATTCTGCCAAACCATTTGACTGTGGATACTCTGGGCTACTTTAACGTGAGTAAAGTCCTTCTCTTCAGCAAATCTTTTGAACTGTTGGCTTGTAAACTGTGTGCCAATGTCAGAAATAACTGTGTGAACTACCATGGACTGCAAAATGATGCTTCATCTTAGTGATGACAGTACTGGATCAATCTTGAACCAGATGAATAAGAGTCTACTAGCACCAAATAATTTTGACCACTCCATTCGAAAATGTTGGTAGCTATTGTCGACCAAGGTAGTTCAGGAATCTGGTTTAGATGAAGTGGTTCTTTCTGTTGCTGCGAGTTAGTACTATTACACACAGAACAAGATAATAGCCCTCTCTCAATATCTTCTGACACAGAAGGCCAAAATATTAGACCTCTCACCCCTCTTTTGGTAGAGTCTGCTCCTGGGTGACCATGATGCAAGACAGTAATGTACTCTTGTTACAAGGACTTTGGAACAATTACTTTCAGACCTTTCATAATGATACCATTGTCGGACAAAATCTCATCTCTGTATGGAAAATAAGGTTACACTTCTTGAGTTACGCGAGATTGCTTTAATAGCCATCCTTGTTGAATAAAGCGGTTAAGCCTTTGTAAAACTGGATCTGTGGATAAGTGATCTCTCAGCTCATCAAAGCATGTGGAAGAAATATTTCTCACTTCCATGATTTGAAAATCAGGGTTCTCATTCTCGTGCTGTTCAGTGGTGTTTCTGGGCAATCTGGACAATTTATCAGCAAGATAAAGAAGTTTGCCTTTCTTGTAGACAAGAGTGAAATCATACTTTTGCAATCTCAACATCATATGTTGCAATCTGGCTAGAGCTGTATGCAGATGCTTTCTCAAAATACTGACTAGAGGTTGCTGGTCTGTTTTGATCTGGATATGTCTACCATAAACATAATCATGGGACTTTGAACATGCAAATACAATTGCCAAAAACTATTTCTTGATCTGAGCATACTGCATTTCAGTTTGGGTAAGAGTTTTCAATGCATAGGCAACAGGTTGACCCTCTTGTAGAATGACTGCACCTAGAACAAATCTCGAAGCATCACATGAAAGAGTGACTGGCTTGTGAACATCATAGTATCTGAGAGTTGGTGGACAATTCTGTTTTAGGACATCAAATGCTCTTTGATGCTGTTCTAACCAAGACCAGGATACAGCTTTACATGTCAGCTCTCTGAGTGGTGCTGACATTTGACAAGTCTGGAATGAACTTGGCTAAATAGTTAACCATGCCAAGAAAACTTTGCAGGGCTTGAACATTGTCTAGACCTGGTATCATGAGAATGGCTGTTTGTTTGGAAGGGTCTGGTAGTAGGCCTGAACTGGTAAATAAACAACCAACATAAGTGACTTCCCATAGCCTGAATTTGCATTTCTGTGGATTCAGCTTAATATTCACATGACATGCTCTTTCCAGAACTTTTCTGAGGTTTCTGTTATGCTCAACTTCACCATTACCTCCTACTAGCATATCATCTACTATAATGGCATAAGGATACTCAGAAAAAAATTGCTCCACTGCACGCCGAAAGACTTCACTGGCAGAATTTATCCCAAGTGTTATTCTCAAAAATCTGCACCTTCCAAATGGAGTACTGAAAGTAGATAGCAAAGAGGACTTCTTGTCAAGCAAAATTTGCCAAAATTAACTCTTTGCATCTGAGACAGAAAAAAACAGTGGCATTTGGCATAAGAGCAGCAACTTCTTTGACTGTGTGTACTGGATGATGAGGTATTTTTAGTGCTTTGTTCAAACCTCATGGAGCAATACATATTCTGATGTCATCTGAGCTTTTCTTATGAGCTACCACCATGGAAGATACCCACTCAGTTGGTTCATCTACTGGACAAATCACACCTTGTTGCACCATTTTATCTAGCTCAGCTTTGACTTTGCTCTACATAGCTACTGGAACTTTCTTGGCTGGCCTGATAACTGGACTGGCATCTGCATCTAACTTCATGGAGTACACAACTGGAAGCTTGCCTAGTTTGTCTTTGAAAAGATCAGTATTGGTAGAAAAATATGTTGGGTGAAATTAGAGTAGTGGTCTTTCAGGCTAACATGATGGACTTCATTAAATTAAAGCAGTCCCATTTTTCAAACTGTCTCTGAGCCCTAATAATGGCTGGACATGCCTCTTGACCACATAAAATAACAAGTCGTAATTTCTCCCAGCAGAGTAACATGAACGCACTACTTTGCCTTCAGTATTAATTTCTTCACCTCCATATGTAACAAGCTTCGCACACTTTGCCAAATCAAGCCTTTCACCATTATATACTGTAGCAAATGTTTCTGCTAACTTAACATTGCACTTGGAGCCTGTGTCAACTTTGAGCTCTATGAGTTTTCCATTTATCTGACCAGTACAGAATACTGCATTCTTTGCCCATAAATCTACTGCATTGACTGTTTCACTAAGCACTGACACACCATCAGCATAAAAACTATGTGACCCCACTTCACAGCTTTCTAATTAATCAATTTGTTTCTTGAAGTGTTCCCTTTTAATAAAAGAATGTGTGCCTTTTGATTTACAAAACATCTTGAAATCATTCCACTTATTGCATGTGTAGCATTGCTGACCAAAAGCTAAATATTTTTCCTTTTTAGATTCATGATTTCCATCACAATTACGACAGTTGGCTATGAAACTAGGTTGGGGCCCATGCTTTGAGTTTGCTGGCTCACTCTTATGCTGACAATGTGCAAACTCTGTAACTTGCTGGAAAGCTCTCAGGTTTACCAGTGAGTGCTGCATGGGCTACAGTTGCTGGCATGCACTTGGGGTGTTTCTTTTAATCATGTGCTGCATACTATCAACATGAGCTCTAGAAGTTACTGGAAGCATGTGTGATGCCCGTACACTGGCCCAGTAATCAAGGAGCACCAGTGAAGAACATACACATTGGGAGGATGACAAATATACACACAGTAAAGTACAATTTCCCTTAACAGCACACAGAGATCACAGTCAGTCTGGGGGTGGTTTTTCTCTCTCTCTCCAGATCCCCAATAAGACTCCTCACTGGCACAGCTATACAGTTAAGATCTCAGCCAAGCAGTCAAGCCAAAACCTCCAGCACCCTCTCTGTTCAAACAGTGCTTCATGTCCCTGCCCAAGTAGCTGACACACACACTTAAGATTTGATTTATATACAAACACACACAAATACACACAAACACACACACACTCCTGGGAAAGGCTGGCACAGGTTTACTAGCTATGCCCCCTTCTACCCAGACTAAAAGGTAGTTATCACTGCCACCAACTAGCTCTTTACCAGCTACTATAAGGCCCTTACAAAGGGTGACCAATTTTACTGTGTAAAGTAACTATTATCCAAATGGTAAGTGTGGCCAAGGCTATTTATGAGTGGCCTGTACAGTGTCACCAAATACATATGCAAGTACTCTAGGAGCTTACATATCTCTAAACAAACCAGCCACAATAAAGGGTTTAAATATATTTAATAATAAAAAATAAAAGAACAAGACAATATTCAATGACTCAACAGAGTGACTATAGAGTTCAGAATCACAGGAAAAATTTTAAAACAACATTGCAGGACAGTCTCAAATAAATACAAAAAAATCTAAATGAATCTTACTATATTATTATCTCTCTCTAAAAGAAATTACTTTTCCTTAGTTGTTTACTATTAGCAAGACAGAAGTGCTGAAGATGGATGTTTCCATGTCCAAAGACAAATACAAAATGCCCAGTCTCTGAGAGAGTTCCCAGATTAATAGCAAAACATTACTGCCGGGTCAGCTGGATGACATTACTGTTTGTCACCTGCCTTCAGTTCCCAGGCTAACAGATACCAACAGAATTTTTAGCATCTCTGCGTGAGAAGTACATATCTCTCAGATGTTTGTCTGGAACTGGAAGTTGTAAAACAATTAAACACTTTTACATTTTAAACCTAGTAATTATTTCTGTTTCAAGACAATAGAAAGAAACTCCTAGCTCTAGACATCCTGTCTACTTGCGGCCTTGAAACTAACTTTTATAGCACATTGTAAAACACTTTTAACTTTTCTTGACTTTTTGCAAGTTAACTCTGTATGTTTCAACTTCTGCTATTAATATATTTTATCTAGTAGGGTACACTGTGGTTACATTCTGGAAGCTCAGTACATAACATACAATTCAACACATACACTTCTGCACCAGTAGTTTAATATACACATAATATATAATTCTCTTACATTTGTAAGATAAGCCTATTGATCATTCTAATATTCATAAATGACATATGATTATTTACAATATTCCAGATAGCTGGGCTGGCAGTGTCACATTTCTATATAAATCATATTACTATTTGCAAGTGGCATATACTTATTTACAAAATTCCAGCTAGCTGGGCTGACAGCATTTCAGTTTGTCACACACCCCCCACGAGAACTCAAGCTAGTTTTTCAAGTGACCATTGAGAAACATTTCTTGAGAGGGTTGAGCCTATCTGGGAATACCTTACCCCATTCAATGTCTTGAGATTCCAGCTGCCTTGGTATTGCTGACCCCAGTACTATGCTGCATCATATGTCTGCAACCGTAGGCTCCACCATAGTAATCTGTGATTTTCCTGGCTGGCTCCCTGTAGCCATAGATCCCCCTCAGACTCCTACTGCAATCCACTGCAGATACTCAGCACAAGGGCCTCCCTGTCATGGTAAGGTTTCATCATGTTAACATGGTACAAGTTGTGCCCCTGCCTAGCAGTTCTACCATGTAGTTAACATCACTGACCTTCCTTACCACCTTGTAGGGTCCCTCCCAAGCTGCCTGCAGCTTGTATCTGACAGGAATGAGAACCATTACCTGCTGCCCTATAGCATACTCTCTAGCTCGAGCATTCCTGTCATACTAGACCTTTTTCTGCTGCTGGGCTTTTCCCAGGTTCTCCTGGGCCAAGCCCATGAGTTCTTGTCCTGCAGTTTAGGACATATGCCACAACAGACTCCTTATGGGATTCACACTCACCCTCCCACTCATCTCTAATCAAATCTAGAGGTCCCCTCACCCTATGCCCATACAGCAACTCAAAGGGTGAAAAACACGTGTATTCCTGGGGAACCTCTCTGTAAGCAAACAGATGGGGCAAATAGTTGTCCCACTCCCTCTTAAACTGGTCTGCGAATGCCCATAGGATCCTCAAGTGTAGAGTTTAACCTTTCAACAAGACCATTAGTCTGAGGATGGTAGGGGTGGTCTTTACGTGCTTCACCCCATGGCACTTCCACAGACAAGCCAGCAGGTCTGACATGAAATTGACACCTCTGTCAGTCAGTATTTCTTTTGGAAAACCTGCCCTGCTGAAAATCTCTGACAAAGCATTTGCCATATTTTCTGCCTCAATGGAGGACAGAACCACTACCTCTGATATCTGGTAGCATAATCTACTACTACTAGGACATACTTTTTCCCTGTGGAACTTGGGGTATTCAGAGCCCCCACAATATCTTTAGCTACCCTCTGAAATGGCTCGTCAATCACAGGCAAAGGCATCAAAGGAGCTTTCACCTTGTCTCCTGCCTTGCCTACCTTTTGGCACTGCTCACACATCCTGCAGTACCCTTTTACATCTCTGGAAATCCCAGGCCAATAGAAGTTCTGCATAATACATCTTTTTGTATGTTTTATGCCCATATGACCTGCAAAGGGAATATCATGGGCTATGTCTAGAATTGCCAGATGGTAGGATCTGGGCACTACCAATTGCTGTATTCCCTCATCCTCTGGCCCTCCCTCAGGGGTCCACTCTCTCTATACAGTGATCCTTTGTCCCAGTATACAGATTTCTCCTCCCCTTGAGAATCAGGTGCCTCACTAGCTACGTCCCTCAGGCCTTGTAATGTAGGGTCTGAGAGCTGAGCCTGTCTCAACTCCCTCTCTTTGTAACCCTTCCTAGCTACCCTTCCACAGGAAATCTGGCATCCTCTGACAGTGGTGCTTCACTGTCAGGCTGGGTACTACTACTCACCTCTGTCCTTGCAGTCACTCTGTCCAAGGGAACATCAGTACCCACAAGCAGCTGTGGTTCACCATTAGTCTCACTGCTAAAGGGTAGCTCCCTCCCTGAAGTAACCACCTCACCAGTCCTGGCTGCAAGTGTGCGATCTGTCTGGGTCTTCCCTAGGCTACCAGACCCACATGTTTCTCTCCAAGCCTGAATGTGTGTAACTGTATGAACACATGGTACTGCATTATCAAAATCATTCCCCATCAGAACATCTTCAAGGATATCCTCAAACACACCTACTTGCTGGCTTCCTTTTTCACCCTCCCAGACAAGGTGTACCCTAGCCAAAGGTATTTGGAATGGGGTCCCTCCTAACGCACTGACAGGACTAGACTGCCCAAGCAAGTAATGCTCCTCTGTAACCATTGCAGGCTTCACAAAGGTTAGGTCAGAGGCCGTGTCTCTCTTAGCCATTTCCTCTTTCCCATTCACTAAGATAGGCTATAACCTCTTGTGGTAGTTTGGTATCCTCGTTGTCTCGAGACAACTTACTGCTGGCATTTTGTCATTCCTACTTACTGCCTCTCCCACCTTGCCTCTATGGAATCTATATGCTACATGACCCTACTGGTTACATTTAAAAAATGTAACCCTAGGTCCTGAATGTGTACCTGGACTAGTGGCTTCCCCTTCTACTCGCAAACACTGTTGGGGCAGTCTGGGCTGTCCACCATGGGTTCCATTAAACCTATGAGCAGCACTGGGTGTCCCTTTCTTGTGTAGTGATGCCCTGCTTGCTAGGTATAGGTTTCCCTTCTTCCCCAACTCATCTGCAGTAGTGCATGGTCCTAACAACTAACCAAATGCTCATGTCCTCAGGCAAAATGCTAAGGGCTTGTTCCCTCACCAAAAAGTCTGCCAGCCCTTCAAAAGTGTTGACCTGACATCAACTCACCCACGTATAAAAATTAGTGGTTAGTTCAGCAACATATTCACACACACTTTCATCTGTCTTCCATCTATACTCACAAAACGTTTGCCTATAAGCTTCTGGTGTTAACTTAAAATATTCTAGTAATTAACCAAAAACTCCAAATGGGCAAGGGATTCAACAAGCTCTCTAACTTAAACGAGCCTGAAAGCCGGGATAGGGAAGGTTCAACAACAACATGCCTAGCAAAAGGACGACGGCCAAAAACAAGAACCAGTAAAGAGTAATGGACTAACCAAACACCAGTAAAAAGGTAACAAAGTTGAACAACAACGACAATTACTAAATATAGTCAATTATAGCAAGAAGACCAAAAATAAGTAAAGTTATTTCCACTTAGCCAGGAGCCTGCATGGATGTCACCCAATCTGTTTAGTGGCAAACGAGATCTGGGGAATAGTCCCGGAGCATCATAGGATAGGGTATTCCCACGAACCGGTGAAAGCTCTCGAGCTTTTGAATAAGGCCGAGTTGGAACCAATTCTCAGTTCCGTACCCAACCAGCAAGAATGAAGGCGAGATAGGACAACATAACATTCTTAGTTTATTGTTTTTTTATGTTTTTGCCAGGTCACATATTATGCAGAAAATGCAATTTGTTGTATCAAATTATTAAACTTTATTTACAGCCAGGTCATATTTAAGTTTTAATACAAAGAAAAAGTATTTTTCAGAATACATTACCTTTTCATTTGTTAAATATGTGTAACTTCTGTAGGTTTACAAGATTTATAAGAATAATATTTAATTGTTATACCACTCTGAAACTGTGTAGAAATAATAATTGTACATTTGCTCTGTGAATCTATTTTGTCGCTTAATTTTTGATGTCTAAATGATAGACAGTGAATGTAATAAAGTCATTCTATAACATTCCAAGTCTCCCAGAACCTTAATATACTGACTTTGTTATGAATGGTGAAGTATCATTCATTCCTTTCCTCTCTTTCCCTTTCTGTCTCTGCTGACTGGACCCTGCACTACACTTCATTATGTTCTTAACTCTTGTAACTTATATGTCATAAACTACACGTCTGCATTTTGCTACTCAGACGTAAATGTTCTGTGATAAATGGTTGGCATATGCTGAATTAAAACACATGCTTACACACAGACATACACACACACACACACACACACACACACACACACACACACACACACACACACACACACACACACACACACACACACACACACACACAGTGTCAGTGCTACTGTCTCTGTAAATCATGCGTCTGACTTTTAAGAAACTATTATAGCAAGAATCCTGAGAGGACTTGTTCTCACACCCTGGATGTCCGATCTGTAGACTCTTCATCCCCTGACATTCTGTAACCACTCAGTTGCATCAACAGCCACCTGATCTGAGCCACCAATGTCTGTCTTCTTCAGTCCCTTCTTGATGCACACTGTGAATGTAGGTCAAACTGCTTCTTCTCATATCTGTGTTATAAAAATTATGTTTATCTCAGTGTTTTTTTTAATTATATTAATTTTGTAATATTAGCTTTTCATGGCAACTGCAAGTGCAGGAAGCAATTTCTTGTAGCCAACAGACACTTTAAGTGCTTTTTATGGCTAGGCCTTCAACATGGTGTCAGAACACATTCATCCACTGTCATTTCAGTAAAGATGACCAGAAAATGAAGACACACTGCCTCTGAAAGTCATCTTCTGCAAAAAGAAATCTTAAAAAGGAAAAACAGGTGAACAAAGCTTAATCATTGGAAAGAATGTTCTACTAGACTTCAGTCTCCTCTGAAATGGCACATATTGCACCTTTGGTTTTGATGTACTTTGCACATGTCCTTACATTCACCACTGCAGTATTCATCGCTTATGGGATTCCCTGCCATGGAAGCCCAATGTCTGGCCAGTCTACCAAAGCCTACTGTTGCTTTAAGGTACGCTGAATGCCACCCAAATCCTCCTCGTATACTGTAGGGTATAAAGGTGATGTTCAGATGTACCATCCTCAGAACTTTTTTGCTGCTAGTCCAAATGCGGTTTATATCCATCTGTCTGTTTGCCTACATCTGTTTTCTGCCATTTTACTGCATTTTTGTATTCCGGTGATTAATCCTGTTTGCTGAAGTCCTCACCATTGCAGATAAGTACCCAGTTGGGGTTTTGTTCTTTTATTTTTTTATTTTTTGTGCTGTTTGGGGTTAATGTCATCCAGGAAAGGTAAATGCCAGTGTGGGAACAGATTCCCCATAAAGACCACCATGATAAGTTTATTTTTTGTCTATGAGCTTCTCACGACCATATGTCTTGTTTGATTTGTCAGGTGTTTTTCCTGAAAACCCTTTGAAGGAGGCTTTCTTCCCTTTCACTGTACCTTCAGAAACAGCATCTTAAGCTTTTTATTAAAGATACAATGGAAGGAACTTCCCGCCCTGAGGGTCAACTGTTAGGGAAGAAGAAGGTGAAAAAGGGAAGACCAGAATCTTCCGCTGACCAGCCTTTGCCTGGTGTTTCTCCCAAGGTTGTTACAAACCCGGAGGATCACCTGGCTGTGTTTTCAGATTTCTCTGCTGCGTCCAGTTTGGTAACTGGAGAGGATGTGGTGGGCAACACGTCCGATGAGGCTTCTCAGATGTCTGTTTTGGATATTCAGGGGGAACTATGGTTGATAGTTTTCTAGGGGTCAAGGGGGGGTTCCGCAGAGTCTTCTTAGGGAAGAAGTTCCTACTACAATTGTCAAATGCTGTCCTGAGTCACAGCCTTCTCAGTTTTCTAGGGTGGATGTTCCCTTAAAAAAGAAACTAAAAAATAAACATGTTTCTTCTGTTACTAGGGATCCACAAAGTGAGTGGCAGGCCTTTACTCAAGGGTTATTTAATGCTTTACTGTCATTAAGGCCTCCTCAAGGGGTTTCAGTTCCTACACCTCCTTGGCCTTCTTCTCTGCTTAAAAGGCCCAGGAAACTGAATTCTTCTGAGGAAGAGGTGGATTTCGATAAAGAATCCCTTGCTTATTCTACTCAGATTCCTTCACCTTTAGACTATGGGTCAGCATTGAAGGAATCTAATAGTCCAGATACTCCTTCTGAGGAAATTTCCTTTGGAGACACAGTCTCTAGAATGATGGAATTTTTTAAGTGGGATTATGCTCAGGTCTCTGATATCCATAAGAGATACTATGCGTTACTGCCGATGGAATCTCCTAAACCTGCGGCTATTCCTCCTGTTTCTTGCTGCTTTACTGGATGTTTTTTCCAATGCCTCTAAAGTGCTTGATTCTCTGCTCCCTGCTCCCAAGAAACCTGATAGGCTGTATACAGTGCCAGAGGATTGCTCCTTTTTGTTCAAATGTCCTGCTGCTGATCCCTCTGTGGTGTCTGTAGCCTCTGATCAGCCATTTCAATTGCTTCCTTCATCCAAGTTACTGACTTCTGACATGGGCAGCAGAACCATGTTCAGGCTGGGTAAGAAGATTTATACTTCAGCTACCCTAGCTTTTAGGGCAGTTAATTATCAAACCCATATATCTAGGTATGTGTTGGGTCTTCTTTCTCATGCTTGTCAGCTTTTTTCTGATCTTCCAGACCCTAAGAATAAATCTTCTGCTCTTTCCTCACTAGGGACTTCCTCTCAAGTAGTTCATCATGCTATCAAATGTAGTTATGATGCAGCAGATTCCTCTTCTAGGGCTCCTGCTTTTAGTTCAGTAATGAGGAGGTATTCTTGGCTTAGGCTTCAACTTTTACCTGATGACATTAAGGCTAAGTTGATGGACGCTCCTCTGGATAATAAACTTTTGTTTGGGGAAGCAGCTGCTAGTTTGTGTAAGTCTCTTCAGGACAAGGGAAAGGCCTTACAGGAGCTTAAAAAAAGAAGCTATATCTTACCATAATGTTTCATCTGTGTTGTTGATCTTCATCTGTTCTTGACTGATGGGTTACGGTTCCAATCCTCGGAACCAGTACAGCTGTTATGTAGCTTGCACTACCCAAAAAAAACTCTCAAGCTAAAGGTCTATATGCCCCTGTGTACATTACCACAGACTGAGTTTGCAATCCTATAGAAATAAATATACATATATAGATGAAGAGAGAAACTTCCTCTATGAAAAAGCAATGTCTAAGGAACATCCTAATTGAAGATCACAACACAGATGGAATGTTATGGTAAGACATAACTTTATCTGATGTTGTAAATCATCATCTATTCTTGACTGATGGGACAAAGTCCCCAGCTACTTTAGATCCTGGAAGGCCCTATGGAAGATTCCTGAGAACCATAGAACCAAAGGCGGCTCTCCCCCTGGAGACCAAATCCAATTTGTAATGAGTGATGAAAGTATGTGGACTAGCACATGTGGCTGTGCTCATGTCTCATCCAAGGAAGTCCTTGAATGGAAAACAGCTGAAGTGGACATCAGTATGATAGAATAAGCCTTCACTGGCAATGTCGGTTTTAGATTGTTTCTGTCATAAATGGAGGTAATGCAATCTCTAAGCCATCTAGACAAGTTAACTTTAGAAACAGATTTTCCTAAGGTTGCGCTAGTCAAGGAGATAAACAACTGTTCTGATTTCCTGAACTGTTTAGTTCTGTTGGGGTAAAAATGTAACTGTGTACATCTAACAACTGTAGGCAGTATTCTCCCTTGTTGGTAAAACTTGGAAAAAAAAAATGTGTAGGTCTATAGTCTGATTGATATTGGTATTGGAAACCACCTTTGGAAGGAAAGATGGACTGGTCCTGAGTGTAACTCCATCCTTATGGAAAATGAAGTAAGGGGGTTTTAAACATAAGGCTTACAATTCAGATACTTGTCTTGCAGAGGTCAGAGCTATAAGAAGTGTCTTCCAAGAGAGAAACTTCAAGTCACGAGAAGCTGCTGGTTCTAAAGGTAAAAGTACCCATGACTGTAGAACAATAGTTAGGTCCCATGGGGGTAGAGGATCTTTAAAGGGAGGCTTGAATCGAATGGTTCCCTTAAGGATGACTTTATAAAGTCGATGCGAGATTAAGGGTAAGTATCTGAAGCCATTATGAAAATTAGAGATGGCAGCTAAAATGACTTTAATAGTAGATGCAGAAGCTCCTTTTGTAAAAAGGTTGGTTAGAAATTCTAATACATTCTATACTGGTGCTGAAGGGTCAAGACCATTATCCCAACCCCATATTGAAAACCTGGTCCACTTGCTGAGGCAGAGTTTCCTGATGGATGGTTTATGTGATGCTAGCAATATTTTTTTTACCGGTGATGATATATCATCATGCCTGGCGACTAATGGAATTGGAGGAACCAACCAGTTAGCTTAAGACTTTGGAGAATGGGATGCATCAGTCCTTGAGGGTGAGACAGAAGGTCTGGAACTGGATCCAGAATCAATGGACAGTGAACTAGCAGAGGCCATAGGAAGGAAAGCCATATTTGTCGAGACCAGTAGGGTGCAATGAGAACTACTTGGCTTCTCAACCTGACTGCTTTCTTTAGAAAGAGTGGGATCAGAGGGAAAGGCATAGACAAGACCCAGTGGCTAATTGAGGAGAAGAGCATCTCTTGGGGATTCCTCCTGAGGGGAGATTAGGGTGAAATAGCTTCTGCACTTGTTGTTTAGAGGTGAGGCAAAAAGATTGCAGCAAGGCTGTCCCCAGCAGCGAAAAATTTTCTTTGCTGTCATGGGATTCAGAATGCACCTGCTCAGTTTGTCCACTACTACATTTGAACTACCCAGGATATGTGTTGCTATCAGAAAGTGGTTGGAGGGTATGGCTCATTTCCACATCGGTAAGACTTCTCGACACAGAGGGTAAGGTCTGGTTCCCCCTTGTTTGTCGATGTACAAGACTACAGGCATGTTGTCTGATTGAACTGCAATTGTTCCTTGAGGGAGGATGGGATGAAATGCTTGCAATGCCAGAAGCACAGCCCTCAACTCCATGACACTGATATGCAGATCGGCCTCTGCTGTGGACCAAGGGCCTTGGACTGTCTGTCCCAGATAATGCCACCACCACTCCATCTGGGAAACATCTGTGGTCACTATGGCTTTGGGTTATGGAGGCACAAAAGTGTGGCCCAGCAGAATTTGCTCTGATTCCATCCACCAGGATAGGTCCTTTTTGTAGTGACTGGTGAGAAATATTGCATGGTTCACTGGATGAGTTAGAAAGGACCACTGATTCACTAGCAAACACTGCAGTAATCTGATGTGATAACTTGCTAAAGGGACACGAGTTATTGCCACTGCCATGGACCCCAAGGCTTGGAGCACCCGGTGAGCTTATACTTTGTCCAAGTGAGAAGCAGACTGACTTGAAACCTTATTTTGTTCAACCTGTGAACAGGCAGAGAAGCTATGCAAGAGTATGTGTTTAGATGAGCTCCACTGAATTCCATATCCTGAGAAGGGATTAGTTGAGACTTTGTTTGATTGACTGTGAGGCCTAGATTCAAGAACAAATGTAGGGTGATCTCTATTGCCTGTAGCAGTAGATGTCTGGTGAGTGCAGTGATGAGCCAGTCATCTAGATATGGAAACACCCGGAATCTTTGCAGTCTCAGGTGAGTTGCTACTGCTGCCATAGGCCTGTGGTGAGACAAAAGGGCAGCACCCTGAACTGATAATGACTGGCTCCTAATCAGAATCGATGGAACCTTCCTGAGCATTTGTCCATTTTAATGTGGTAATACGCATCCTGAAGATCTATAGAGCACATCCAATCATCTTCTAGAAAGGGAAGTATTGAATGAACTGTGACCATCCAGAATTTGGACTGTTGAACAAAATTGTTTAGAATACTGAGATCCAAAATTGGCCTCCAGTCCCCTGTCTTTTTTGGCACTAAAAAGAATCTTGAGTAAGAAACGGATTCTCTTTGGTCTGGTGGGGCTTCTTTGATGACTATTTTTTCTAGCAGCTTTTGCACTTCTAAGGCTGCTTGGTCCCTCTGACTGGGTGGAACGTCGGGCAACCTTGATTGAGTTCTAGGTTAAGGGAAAAGGGGAAAAGTAACCTCTGCCAATTATTTTTGGCATCCAGGTGTCTGCAGTTATAAGTCACCAGGATGCAGGGTGCAAAGAAAGTCTTCCCCCGACTGCTTCCAGAGGTAAGCAATTGAGCCTCTATTCAGGAGCTCTGATAGGGTTGGCCAGAGGAAGACTCCCTGGAACCCTGGTTCTGCAGGCCATCTCTGCCTCTAGGATGGCATCTTCCATTTGAACTCCCCCCCCCCTCTACCCCGAGAAGATTCTGTACCATGTGTGTCCAGGAAAGTCTTCTGGGACTTTTTGACCCACATCTTCCCGTTTCTCTGATTCCTGAAATAGGCTCATTGAGGAGCAGAAAAAACATATGCCCACAGCAGGCAGAATCTTGGAGCTGAACAAGGATGATACATCAAAAGGAGCATTGATAAAGGAAGACTTGAATGGCTCCATAAACTCACAGAGGTGCATCCAAGTGTGTCGTCATATAGCAATGCCTGATCCAGCTGACCTGGTCGCCCCTTGGGCTGCATGTGCAATGAGCCACATGGACAAATAAGATATAGACTCCAGGTAGCTAGTTGAGAGGCTTATTTTTCCTGGACTCCCTCACCCACAGCTCATGTCAGGGTATCTGAAAGCTCCTTGATCAGATCCCTTTGGAGCCTAGTAAAATGTGTCAAAGTTCAAGGACCTAGTAGTAAATATCGATGATACATACACCTGCTTCCCGAATTTGTCCATCACCCTGGTCTCTTGGTTAGGGGGATGAACAGTGGAACTTTATTCAGCTAGTTCCTTCTTAGTGGCAGCAGCTACCACCATGGCATCTACTGCTAATCCTTTCGCCCAATACTGATGATCCTCAGGAGCTGAGCGTATCCTATCTGGTCTCTGAGGGATTGGTTCAATCAAATCAGCAGCCTTACAAGCCCACTGAGCGATCAACTTAATAAGATTGTCAGCGGGAGGAGTCACTCAAGAAGTAGATGAGTGAGCCCCAAAGTCCTGCAAGTGCACAGATTCCTCAGAGGAACGGTCTTTGGACTTCCATTTACTCCTCTGTTTATGGATTTTTAGGATTTTTCCAAAGGAGACAACTTCTGGGGGTGACTGGGGGAATCCTTCCCCTTATCGAAATCCATATCTTCAGTGACAGACTGCTCAGGGGAGTCTAGGTGTTTCCTCTTACACAGTCTCTTCTGAGCGGACTCTTCAGTGGGAATGTCTGAAGAGGACTTGGAAGATGGGTGGTCTTTCGATGGTAATTCTTGCGGCCTAGGAGCTCGCTGTCCAGGCACTGAGGTTGATGGAAGCTCAGGAATGGCAGGGGTCAAGGGGTGAGACTCCAGTAACACAGGAGCCACCTGAGAAGAAGTTGTGACTAAGGCGCTCTCCATGGCTTGGAAAGCAGGCCCCCACGAGGGGGGATGGGAGCCCAGAACTGAGACCGGTACTGGGGTCACAACTCACCCTTAGAGGCCCACCTCCAAGTCCTGAGCTGAGGAAGGACCCGCAGCAGGTGCAGACAGATGTGGCAAGGTCGGCTCCGAATAAAAAACAGGAGATGACTCAAGCACTCTGGACCCGACGGCAAAAGATCGATCCGGGGGACTCATCAGTTCTGCTGGCACTGAGGGAGTCAGAGCAGTACTCGGAACCAAGGACAAAGGGTTGTTGGTGCTGAGGCAACTGGAGTTTGTGTAGTTGGAGTCAACAGCTCTAAAGCCTCTGAGGAGGTCAGAGGAGGAATATATGTAGGTTTGCAGGGAGAAAATCTCCCCATTCCAGGAGGGAGGGGGCTGAGAAGGAGGAGGAAGACCCCTAGCCATCAGAAGCTGAACTACCAACATCACAACATCAAATTCAGAGAGACTCTTGGTGGAATGAATGGACAGTGTGGAGGGGAAGTTAGGCCCCTCTAAAAAGGGGCTTGGATGTTGACCCAAACAGGGGTCGATTGTGGGGGAATATCTTGTCCTGGGAATAAATGTCAGTTCAGTTTTGGTGCCATGGAAAAAGTTACCGGCTGTGGTGCCGTGACAGATGCCAGTACCAGCATAGTTACCAAGTCGGTGTTGAGGTCATACTCGGTGCTGGTGTCGTTGTTGGTGCTGGAGCCGTAGTAGGGAAAGATTTACCAAGATAGTGGTCGGTGCCGAAGACTCAGTATCTTGCGAGGTCTTTGGAACCTTGGGTCTCGGTTCCACAGAAGATCCAGTGGAATGGCTCTTATGTTTTTCTGGCATCAGTGCTGATGGAGATGTCGGCACCGAACAACTGAATTTTGAACCAGAGGCCAGAGGAGACTGGTTGGCCTTGGGCAAGGCTTCTTCAAAAGGTGCCTTTACGAGCCCTTTGAGAAAAACTTTATTCTTACAGTCTACCAGGGTTCTGGTACTAAAGCTCTGGCAGATAGAGCAAGTAATGTTAAGATGCGGAGCACCTAAACAATAAACACATTTTTCATGCCCATCAGAGTTCGGCATTTTCCTGCCACACTCTTGGCACTGCTTGAAACCTGTGGTAGATTTTGACTTATCTGCCATGATAATAAAAAGACAGAAGGTCAGGGAAAAAAAAACAGGGAAGAAATAGACACACACACACACACACACACACACACACACACACACACACACACACACACACACACACACACACACACACACACAAATGTGTATCCTACCAGTGATGGTAGGAATGAATACCTATCGGTAAGTTAGAGAAAGAGAACTTCCAACTATGGTAGTGGAGAAATACCCAGTGGCATGAGGTAAGAAGAAACAGTTGCACAAGAAAGGGTAGACATGTGAAAAATATTACTAACATTAAGTATAAAAGAATCAGTAAGAAAGGAAAGCTCTAAATATAGAAAAAAGAGTTATAGTTCAAAAAATATACTTAGCTATGAGAGAAAATCAGCTGATGCATCTTTCTTTCAGAGCAGCAAACAAGATCTGGGGTAATGTACACAGTGGCATTGTGGGTAGACCTTTAGCTCAAGAGTTTTCTTTGGCTGGCAAGAGCTATATAATGGCCTAATTGGTAATGAGGATTGGAACCGTAACCCATCAGTCAAGAACAGATGAAGACTGACAACATCAGATCATGTATTTGTTTCTCCTGTGCCTAAATTTCAGAGAAGCCACCCTCCTAAGCCAGTCTTTGTTCGTAGGCAATCTCGCCGTCTTGCTAAAGGTAAAAAGGTTGGTAACTGGGCTCCTCCTGCTAAGGCCACTGAGACTGCAAGGATTCAAAAGCCTTCCATTCCTGACAAACCAGGTGTGGTCTGTCTGCTGTTCCAAGCCACATTCCTCTTTCTCTTCACCTATCTCTTTCTCTCTTATTTGGCTTTGCATCACCTAGGATTCTTGGGTTCTGTCAATCACTCATCAGGGGTACTTCATGGTGTGGATATCCAGTCATCCTTTTGTAGGCATTCCTCAGCCTCCTCAGGAACAACTTCCTTTTTTCCCAGAGGTTCTTCAAGAATTCTTGTCTCAGGGTACTATTCAAGAGGTGCCTGTGTCCCAAAGGGGGGAGGGGTTTTATTCAAGAAAGTTTCTAGTATCCAGAAAAGAAGGTACTTGGAGACTGATTCTTGACCTCTCTCATCTAAACACTTTTCTGAAGGTGCTTTTCTTTCAGATGTTGTCCCTTCAGACTTGTTTCCTCTCTTGCTCCCTCAGGCCTTTCTGGTGTCTCTGGACCTCAAGGATGCTTATATCCATATTCTGATCCATCTTCTTTTCAGGAAGTTTTATTGTTTCTCTGTTGCTTCCTAGCATTTTCAGTTCTGTGCTTTTCCCTTTGGCCTTTCTACTGCCCCAAGGGTGCTCACCAAATGCCTTGCTCCTATGATTGCTTTTTGCAGGCTTCAAGGTATCCAAATATTTCCTTACTTAGATGACCAGCTGATTCAGGTATCCTCTCTGGAGGTCCTTTTGCAAAATCTGTGTTTGCTATTTATCTTCTTCGGAGCCTGGGGTTCATGATAAACAATTCCTTCTGGGTTGCAAGATTCAGACAGTGCCAATGGTGGCATCCCTGCCTCCTTCAAAGGCCTTAACTCTCATTTCTTACTTTCAAACTCTTCTTCCCCTGGCCTCCATTACAGACAGGGAGTTTCTGAGAGCTCTGGGTTTCATGACTTCCATCATTTCAATGCTTCCTCTGGCCAAACTCCACACGAGGAAGCTCCAGTGGTTTCTGAAGTCAGTGTGGCTTCAACATGCACAACCTCTAGACTTTACAGTTCCTTTTCTTCCTTGTCTCAAGAAGGAACTTCTCTGGTGGATTCAGCAGTTGTCTCTAAATCCAGAACTCCCTTTTCATCCCCTTCTTCCCTCCCAGGATCTGTTCACAGATGCTTCAAATGTGGGATGGGGAGCAATGTTTGGCTCGCTGAAAGTGCAGGAAGTGTGGTTGCCTCATCAGCAGAAGGAGCACATCAACTTCAAAGAGATAAGAGCTCTTATGTTGACTCTTCAGGCCTTTCACCCTCTTTTCTCTCTTGAGGCCTGTCAAGGTATTCACAGACAATACCACAGTTGTGTGGCATATCAACAAACAGGAGGGGGGGGGCAAGATTTCACCTTCTTAGCTGGCTGGGACTTCTGGTATGGGATCTGGCTGTCAAGTATCAAGTGACTCTTTAGGCAGTTTATATTTCTTCAGATCAGAACATTGTGGCAGACACTCTGAGCAGGTCCTTCACTCAATCCCATGAATGGATGCTTCACAGGAAAGTGTTTCTGGACATTGTTCACTAGTAGGGTACTCCTCAAGTAGATCTTTTTGCCTCCCCTCGGAACAATCACTTCCTCTGTTTTGTGCCAGAGTCCCAGGTCCTCTGGTGTGGAAGGTGGACACACTCTCATTTTCTTGGAAGGGGATGTTTCTTTATGCATTCCCTCATCTTCCTCTCATTCCAAAAGTCCTGTTCAAGATTCAACAAGATGCTTCCAAAATCTTGTTGGTGACTCCCTTTTGGCCACAACAGCACTGGTTCCTTCTGCTTCTGCATCTAGCCAAGGGCAATCATCACAAATTACCTCACAGGGTGGATCTACTCACACAAGGTAGGGGATCGCTTATCCATCCCCACCTGTCCACGCTTCAACTGACACTGTGAATGATAAAGTTTTGATTCCTCATAGACATCTTTTTTTCTGAGGACGTGCTGCAGGTTCTGCAGGAGGCCAGGAAACCTACTACTAGGAAATCCTACTTATCTAAATGGAAGAGGTTTTCTATTTGGTGTCTCTCTTGTAACCTAAACTCACTTACTGTGGATGTTCCTTTGGTTGTCTTTTATTTGTTTGAGTTACTCAATACTGGGTTTTGACGTATTCTTCTATTAAGGCCACATTATCAGCTTTTACTGCTTGTCTGCCTTTAACTCCTCCTTCAACTTCTAGATTTGTGACTAAGAAATTTCTTAAAGCCACCCTTAATATTAGACCTCCCAGGAAGTCTGTTTCTCCTCTCTGGGTTCTTAATTTTGTTCTGGAGGAATTCATTCAGGCTCCTTTTGAGCCTGCTGCTTCAACTTTCTTGCAACATTGTTCTTGGAAGACAGTTCTTTTGTTAGCTCTTACTTCTGCCAGATGGGTGTCTGAGTTGCAAGCCATTATGGCTTGTCCACCTTTTTTGATATTCCATGAGGACAGGGTGTCCTTTCATACTAATCCTTCTTTTATGCCTAAGGTGGTTAATGAGTGGTAACTTAATCAGTTATTAATTTGCCTACTTTTTTCCCCTGTCTGCAATCGTACAGTGAGAGGGTGCTGCATACTTTGGGCATGCATAGACAGCTCAGATTTTATTTGGATAAGACTAAAGCTTTCAGAAAATCTAATCAGTTGTTTGTTTCCTTTTATCCTAGGCCTTTAGGATTGGCCGTTTCCAAGCAAACTATTTCTACTTGGATTTCAAAGACTATTTCTTTTTGTTACACCTTTCATGGAGAGAGCCTTCCTTCTTCTTTAAAGGATCATTATGCTAGTGATGTGGCTTCTTCTGGTGCTTTTTTTATGGGCTTAGATACTAATTCTATTCTTGAAGTAGCTACCTGGACTTCTGTGCACAATTTTACTAAACATTACAAGATGGATGGTACCTCCAGAGCTTGAGCTGGTTTTGCTAATGCCATTCTTCATGGCTTCTTAGAGGGCTCTACTGCTGCTTCCTCCTCCCAAGTTTCTTCTTGAGTTTTGGGACTCTCCTATAAGTGATGAATACTGCAGCAGTGAATGTAAGGACATAGTACAGTTGTGTAAAATCTTACCATAATGGTAGTTGTCCTTGCCTTCACCACTTCAGTATTCACTCTCTCCCTCCACCCCCATAGTCTGTTTTCCTTCCTGGATGTGCAGGTTCTCCTTTGTTTTCCTTGGACTGGTGTTCCTACTGGGGCAATCAGTTCTGAAGATGGTTCGCCTGAACATCACATTTATGCCCTATGCTATGCAAAGAGTGTTTGGGTGACATTCAGAATACCTTAAAGAAACATTAGGCTTTGGGAGACTGGCCAGATGTTGGGCTTCCATGGCAGGGAATCCCATATATGATGAACACTGCAGTGGTGAAGGCAAGGACATCTACCGTTATGGTAAGATTTTACACAACTGTACTTTCTTCATATTGTCCCACATCCCGCTTGTACTTCTCACCTACAGATGACACCATAGTCTTCAGAATGATAATGGCTCCTGGTCATCTCTCTGTACCAGGCTTCCCTTTGGTGAAGTCATGTGCTTTGCTATTTCCCTCTGCTTGAATAGGTTCTGCACAACCCATCCAATCTCCCATTCAATCTGACATCCCCTTCCCAAAATTGTTTATTTCCTCTCAACCTTTTTTACCTCCACCATGTATCAAAAGACTACTGTTCTGCTAGCTCAAGATCTGCTCCAGGCCAAAAACTTTGTTGACCTATGCTCTTAGTTTCTTGCCTAACAGTCACTTTGGCCAGTGTTGATCTCTCAGCAGTCACCCTTTCAAGTCATTTTGTTTGTAATGCCTCCACACTTGGTTCTAGTTTTATTTTTCCAAGTGGCTATTTATTTGTTATCTGTCTCTCTAACAGTAGCTGGATTAATGACTTTACTTATGATATGTGTCCCCCTCCCAGGCATAAACCCCCATGCATGTGGTTAAATATCAAGCCTTTCTTGGAAATTGGTCTGACATTAGCCTATCTACTGATGTTGTGTCAGATGTTAGCCTACCCCCTATAATAAGCCTAATGTCAATCTCCCCTTTAATATCAGTTCCATTGCCAGTATGCCAGTGCTCCCTGAGCTTGTTACCAGAATATACTATTTCATCAGGCCCGATGTCAGCCTTCTTACCATCAGGCATGACATTGTGGTATCAGGTCCATCAGTTGCCTAAATGATGATAGATCAGGCAGCTCTCTGTCCTGTGGTCATGTTGCTGCCCACCTGCTGCCTTGCCTGCCTTAACAGCTGTTTCAGTGACATCTATAATTGCACCCACCCTGCCTTCTGGTCCTACAGTGATGCCACGTCCTTGAAAGCTTTCAGTTTTTATTGTGGCATCCCAGCATCTAAAAGTTCCAAGTGTAAAAATATTCTCTACTGCATATATGGCGGTAACAGTTTCTTCCCCAGCACAGTTCAAAGAACTCCCAGTGATCAACTATATTCCCACTACTCACAGGATTTAATGCTTTTTGTGTCTTTTTATACTTCCACCCTGAAGATATGTAAAACTTACCTGCTATGTGCTTCACTGGCACCTTCAATTTAACTGCTTCCATGGTTCATTTTGTAAGTTAAGTGCCTTTTAGAGTGTAGGTGAAAAGAGTTAATGGTTCAGGTCCCTTCAGAGTTGTGTGGGTCCTTTTTATCATGCCATTTGCATTACAGTACAGGTACCATGATCAGACAATCATAGTTGATTTTGGGTGATATATTTTGTTACTTTTCTGTACCCAACCCATCATGTGTTTTTTATTACCTTTTTTAACTTCAGTTACTTGAGACTGATGTGTGTATGCGTGTCTTGTATCCCTTTCTCCATTGTTTTCCACATCCCTGCTTGTGTCACCACCACCCTTTGCAGTCTTCTCCATGTTACATGTTTGTTGTGTGGCCTTACTACCTCTTCTACCCTCCTACCTTAATCATACTTCCTTTCCTACCTTTCACAAGTATCTTTTCTGCATATCTTTATCCCTGGCTTAAAAAACTAAATCAGCACACAGGTCTTATAACCATCTGCATGCATGTGTTCGCACTGAGTACCCTCAAGGCTCATGAGTACTGTTGCTGCCCAAACTTTGCTGCAGATGCAACTTTATCAACATGATCTTCCTGCAGATCTTTACTGCGGCTGTGACCAGGGGCTACACACTAAGCATACTTGCCTGGCTGCATACATTCTTAATGAGCATCGGGGCTTATCAGCCACACATAGAAAACAGAGTCAGAAGGGCTAGAATCATAGGTACAGCATATTTGAATCCCTGAATATAAATTCTGTAGCTGCAACATACCCTAACATGTTTGAAACAATGGAAACTACAAATGTCTATAACAATGAGTATTTATTGTGGCAGTTCATTGAACCCCAATAGATATTCTATCCTCCTTATCCAAAATAGCAGAAAAATACATCCATACAAAACTTATTTCTTACCTCACTAAAAACAACCTTTTAACAAAGACACAACATGGCTTCCTTCCCAACCACAGTACCCCAACTGCCCTTCTTACTTTTATCATAGGTTCATACTAGGCTATCTGCCCAAGGGCATTTATAAGCCTAGCCCATAGTTATGTGGCTTTTGCCACCCCTTTAGTTTGAATAAAAACTATGCCTATCATTTTGCTGTGCCTCTGTCAAGCAGTGACACTGAAGTAATCCCTGGGGTATATCTGCAATCTCCCATCCATTGGTCAAGATTCCTCTTGAACAAGGCCAGAGAGGTGCAGTACTATAAACCACTATAGAAATGAAGGCAAGCTAGTTTCTTCCATAATTATTGGTCTGTCTAAAACATTCAGTACTGTCTCTCATCAAAAACTCCACACTGGATTAGCCTCCCTTGGACTCAGACACTCAGTTTACCAAAGCTGCACAAAACTTAACAACTTGCAACTGATCTGCTGCATTAGCCGAAGCATCTACTGCTTTCTCCTACAAAATAAGTATCACTTTTACTTGATCTGCACTTCTTGTACTATTTTTTACTGTGTGGTGTTATTTCTGAGCTGTATTTTTGCTGTTAGCTGCATTTTTAGCCTAGCATAAACTTGGTTCAGATTTGCTGGACCCAGTTTGCTTTTGCAGTTTCTGAGCACTAATCTAGCTTTCCTCCTCAATAGAGGGCCTCCCTTGCACCCTTGTGAGAAAAGAGTGTAGCAAAGGACCCACCTGAGTGGTAGTTGTTGCCCCAGGGCTCAATCTTGTGTGCTATCATTGGTTAGACTGTTTTAAATCTGTTTAATTTTGTTGCTATTTATTACCAGCATTTGTGCAGGTTGGAGCTCAGTTTACCAGAGCTGCACAGAGCTTAACAACTTGCAACTGATCTGCTGTGTTACCTGAAGCATCAACTGCTTTCTACAGCAAAATAAGTATGATTTTTACTTCATCTGCTCTTCTTTTACTGTTTTGTATTGTGTGCTGTTTTTTTAACTGTATTTTTGCTGTTAGCTGCACTTTTTAGCCTATTATAGACTTGGTTTAGATTAGCTGGACCCAGTCTGTTTTTGCAGTTTCTGAGCATTAATCCAGCTTTTCTCCACAAAAGAGGGCTTCCCCTGCACCCTTCTGAGAGAAGAGTATAGCTAAGGACCCACCTGAGTGGTGATTGTTGGCCCAGGGCTCAGTCTTGTGTGCTATCATTGGTTAGAGTGTTTTAAATCTGTTTAATTTCGTTGCTATTTATCACCTGCATTTGCACAGCATGCAGCATTGTGCACTACCGCTCATTGTCAGTTACCATTAGTGGTTATAGACACAAAGTCCCAGACAGATGCATTTTCCCCTTAGTCAACTGCTTGTGTTCCATTGGAGGTTTCTCGCTGTTGTGCTTCACTGCCCAGAGAGACACTCATCTGAGCCTTGGAGGTAGCAACAGAAGTCTCACCCACTAAGTCTGTCACAGTTTAGAACTTCTGCTAACCCCCCAGCCATACTCTGGTCCTTCTAGTCCTCTCCGTTACTGACTTCAGTACTATACATAGTATCATGAATGGACAGTTTCCCACAGTTTTTCCAGCCAGCCTGGTCAACATGGGCATCATGAGGCAGTGCAGCAATTGCCTCATGTACACTGACATTACTTCTATGAAACACAAATTCAATATGTGAGAGATGCATCTGTATTAAGAATCGAGAATCTATGCTCTCTCACTCGCAAATCAGAATATCAGATACTAAGGGGGTTGTCAGCTCACACAATTCACCTACTGCACCAACCATGTGCACAACACCTAAACCCACATGTATGGAGGTACTCACCAGAAGTCTACCTAAAGATCAGAAACCTCCCAAACATAGACATGCTTCACATAATTCTAGCTGAACACAGTACACATAAAAACACATGCACCAGTGTCTCACCTAACAAGCCCCTAAGGCAAAATCTAGTGTTGTGATCATAGGTGACTCCATTGTGAGACACACAGATGCCCCTCTCACCAGGTTGGACAAGGAAAAAGTCACAGTCTGTCAGGTGTCAGGATCTGCGACATCACACATGTACTCATGTCTCTCAACAACTGGTACTGTTATGACTCTGTCATAGTCCATGTTGGTTTGAACGACCCGAGCTGTACCTCTCTGGACTATATGAAGAGAGACATGACTGATGATTTATGAATATGTGTCCCTAGCCATAAGCAGCATTCTACCTTCACCTAGGATGATGGCATAATACAGACAAAAAAATGACTGACTTCAACAATTGGCTTAGTTTCTGGTGTCATAGGATCCAGTACCTGTCATCATGGGATGATATGGTTGCTAGACCATGATGCTTTTCCAGAGTTGGTCTTCACCTGTCACATCTTCACTTTTGGTTACTGGCTAAGGAATTTGCTTCCTCCATAGTGTCTGATTTAGGCAATGCCACAAGAACAAAATTCCCGACATAAAAATATCCTCGAAAAACAACCTCAAGGTTATACTGCTAAATGCTAGGAGTCTAAATCTGAAACTGCACTCACTGGAAGCATTCCTCACTTTGGAAGATGTGGACATCTGTGCAGTCACAGAGACCTGGTTCAAGGCCGTGGATAGCACCCCAGCCATGCTGGGTTATAATGCCTTCCACATGTTCAGACCACAAAATGAACATGTGGGAACTAAAGGTGGAGGAGTATCAATTTTCATCAAAGATAAATACAACTCTAGATTGGTTAAACAGAATGATTCCTTAGAGTTACTCCAAGTGCAAATAACTGTAGGCAAGACCCTCCCCCCTCCAAGTTATCATCAACTACAGGTCCCCCTCCATGAACCAGGCTATCCACACTGGCTAGTTAGATCTACTTGAGTTACTCAAAATACAAACAAACACGCTGATTATGAGTGACTTTAACTACCTGTCCATAGATTGGGTAAATTATATGTCTACTAACATGCTCGCCCAAAGGTTCTTGGACTTTGTTAACTCCAATGCCTTGGAACAGATAGTTGGCACCTCCACAAGGGGTCCAAACATTCTTTTTTTTTTACTGAAATTTTTTTTTTATTTTCTGATAATAAGATAATGAATAACACATACTTAAAACATATTAATTGCCAAACACAAATTAAACAAGTTTAACTATATACAATATGTACAACTGCCTGAAAAGAAAAAAAGGAAAAGAAAACTTGAGAATTTACATTTCTCAGTAGAAGAATAAACATTGTAAAGATAGCTTTCATATTGTTCTTCAAAGAGAGATAGGCTCCAGTTGTACAGTGTCAACAAGAGATATGACTTTTTCCCAAGGATTGATGATGAAAGATTTGGGATAAATTCTGTATACTTTGACTTCAGTCTCTTAAATGTAATTTCTTTCAAAAAGGATTAGAAGTCTTCGATGAGTGGAGGAGAAGTTGAATTCCATTTTCTTATAATACTTTTCCTGGCAATTATAAGCATTGTCCATAATAAAAAGGATTATTCTTGTTCAAAGGAAAATAAGAAGTTATGTACTTACCATAACATTCCATGTTTGTAGTCCATCTCACCTACATTCTTGCTGGATGGTTCGGAGCCGATCCTCAGCTATTACTCAGCAGATACTAAAGCTCGAGAGCTTTTACTGGCTCAAGGCTATTCCCTATCCCATGGTGCACCACGGCAACTCCCCAGATCTTGTTTTCAAGAAAGTAACTAAATACATAGTAATTATACTACCAATAACTATGTAAATACAAACAAAAGGACTTTGTTTTACTATCCATGCTATGTGGACTGACAACTATTACAAGGTCAGACAGAATAATAGACAGTCCACCAGTTCCTCCAGGATACAGGAAGGGGGAAGGAGGGTGAGACGCAAGGATGTAGGTGAGATGGACTACAAACATGGAACGTTATGGTAAGTACATAACTTCTTAATGTTATGTAGTCCTATCTCACCATAATTCTTGCTGGATGGGACAGTGTCCCCAGCACCTTTATCCCTGGTGGCTCAAGCAAAGAGACTCTTCAGCACAGTGGACCCAAAGATGACCTGTCCGGGGAAGCCAAATCCAATCTGTAATGAGTGACAAAGATATGAGGTCTTGCCCAAGTAGCTGCTGCATAAATGATATCAATTGGGAGTTTTGATTTGAAGGCATATGAAGCTGATACTGCTCTAGTTAAGTGGCCTTTTACTTTAGCAGGTAGTTATTTCCCAGCATTTTTGTAAGCAAATGAGATGCAGTCTGAAAGTCATTTAGACAGAGTCACCTTGGAAATGGGCAAGCCTTTGTTTTTCTCTGAGAAGGGAACAAACAATTGATCCGATTTCCTAAAACCTGTAGTCCTGTGCAGGTAAATTCAGAGAATTCTATGGACATCTAATTGATGTAGTCTGTATTCTGATTTATTACTGTAATTTGGGAAGAATACTGGTGATTCGATAGTTGTGTTTAGATTATGTTCTGAGCATACCTTAGGGAGGAAAGAAGGGTTAATTCTTAGGGAGACTCTATCCTTATGGAATATAATGTATGAAGGTTGAATGGTCAGAGCTTGCAATTCTGAAACCCTTCTAGCAGATGTTATAGCTACTAAGAACAATGTCTTCCAAGACAACAATTTCAAGTTGGATGAAGAAGAAGGTTTGAATGGTGGAGAAATCAATGAGGTCAGAACTAAGTTTAAGTCCCAGGGCTGTGGAGGTTGCCTGATTGGAGGTCTGAGAAGGAGGATTCCTTTCAAAAAGGTTTTACATATAGAGTGGGACATAATAGGATTTCCCATGTCCACAAAATGATAATTTGAGGTGGCAGCCAACTGAATTCTAATGGTAGCAGCTGCAGCTCCTTCTTGAAAAATAGATGCAAGGAATGACAAGATAGACTAAGTGGGCTGAGTAGGGATCTATGCCTTGTTTAGATGCCCTAAAGGAAAACCTTCTCCATTTGATGGAATATAATTTCCTGGTGGAAAGTTTGTGGGAAGAAATGAGAATGTCTTTAATGATAGGAGAAAGGGATATACATCTGGCTATTCTTGGAAATGAAGCAGCCATGCTGTCAATTTCAGGGTTTGGATGGTAGGATGGAACTGTCCTGACTGGTGAATCAGAACGTCTGGAGATAGTTCCAAAATCTATGGTTCCTCCAAGAGATAGGGCCACAGGAAGGGGAACCAGACTTGGCGAGGCCAGTAAGGAGCAATGAGGATCAGGGTACTCCAACAGTTTTGCTTTCTGAATCACTTTTGGTATGAGAGGAAAGGGTGGAAAAGCATAAAGAAGTCCTGGAGGCCAGTTGTGGACCACAGCATCCATGGGTGACATCCCCGGATGAGGAATGAGGGCAAAGTAGTTGCTGCATTTGGCGTTCATGTATGTAGTGAATAGGTTGCAGCACGGGTGGCCCCATTTGTGGAAAATCTCTTCTGCAACTTCTGTTTTTAGGAACCACTCATGAGGCATCAGAATTGCTCGACTCAGTCTGCTATCATATTGGACTTCCCCGGAATGTGCGTTGCTACCAGAAAGTGTTGAGTGTCCATCGCCCATTTCCATACTCTTTGTGCCTCTCAACAAAGTGGATAAGACTTGGTTCCCCCTTGCTTGTTTATGTACCACACTACAGACATGTCTGATTGAATTTCAATTGTCCCAGTAGGAAAAGAACTGTGAAGTGCTTGCAACGTGTATAGCACTGCTCTCATTTCCAGAACATTTATGTGCAAGTGGTTCTCATCATCCTGCCAGACACCTTGCAACATCATTCCCAGATAATGCCCCCCCCCCCCCTATCTGAGAAGCGTCCATGGTCAAAACTGCATTTTGTTGAGGGAGAACAAGGGGATGACCTAGATAAAGCTGATCTGTATGTAACCACCATGTTAGATCCTTCTTGCAGGAGTTTGTAATGAGTATTTAGTGGGACAATGGTAGATGCTGCATTGACCACTGGGCAAATAGTAGCCATTGAAGTACTCTCATGTGTAGATGGGCTAAGGGAACTAAAAGAATGGTGGATGCCATAGTCCCTAGAACTTGAATAACTATCCTGGAACTATCCTGACCTGTACTTTGTCTTTGTTTAGCAAGAATCTTACTTGGTTGTGCAATAACTATCCTTTCTGGAGTCAGTTTTGCTGTCATGGTGGTTGAGTCCATATCTGAGCCTAAGAAGACAATGTGCTGTGATGGAGATAAAGCGGATTTTTTTGAGATTTACTGCAATTCCTAATCTGGCGCACAAGGATAGAGTCTCTTCCCTGCCTCGGATTAGTTGGTGCTTGGTGGTAGCAGTGAGGAGCCAGTTATCTAAGTACGGAAACACCTGGAATCCCTGATGTCTCAGGTGAGCCATGACCACCGCCATACATTTGGTGACCACTCTGGGGGCTGTAGTGAGGCCAAAGGGCAGTGTTCGAAATTGAAAATGACTGGCTCCCAGCCAAAAGTGTAGATGTCTTTTTGAGCACCTATCCATTCTGATATGGTAGTACGCCTCCTGAAGGTCTATGGAGCACATCCAATTGTCTTTTCCGATTAACGGAAAAATTGACTGCAAAGTGATCATACGGAACTTCAATTTTTTTACAGACTTGTTTAGCTTGCTGAGATCTATAACTGATCTCCAGTCCCAGGTCTTTTTTGGAACTAAAAAGAATCGTGAGTAATTTCCGGATCCTATTTCTTCTGTGGGGAATTCTTGGATGACTCTTTTTTGAAGCAATGAGATTACCAAATGTTCCACCCAATCAAATAGACCGTGCAACATCAGAGGTAAAGACCGATTTGTAGGGGGATCAGAAACAAAGGGAATCAGGTAACCTCTGGAAATTATATTTTGTACCCATCGATCTTGGGAAATTTGTAGCCAAGTGCTTGGGTACAGTGAGAGATGACCCCCGACTGCCTCCAGAGACAGACAGTCAGGCAACCCCTCAGGGGTGATGAAAGGGACGGTCAAAGAAAGCATCTCTATCACCCTGGTGATGCAGACCCATTCTGCCATGAGCACAGCACCTTCTATTATAACCTCCCCCTCTGCCTCTAGGGGAGGGCTGACCTTGTGTTTGAGGGAAACCTTTTTGGGATTTACGGAACCACATTTTCCCTCCTGTTTGTCCCTTGGGATAGGGTCTGGAAGGAAAGGAGAAACAGACTCTGACAACAGATAAGGTTTTCCCTTCCTGCTCGCACCTGGTCAAAGTCTCTTTTAACTGAGGTCAAAAAAGAGTTGAACCATCAAAGGGGACGTTGGTAAAGGAAGACTTGAAGGATTCCGTAAAATTGCATAAAAGCATCCAGGAATGTCTCCTAAGAGAGATCTCTGCTGTGGCCACCCTGCTCGCTCCATCAGCTGCACAGGAAATCAGCCTCATGGAGGAGTTAGCAACAGAAGTAAGGTTGGAGAGCTGCACAGATACCTTGTCAGCAGATCCTGAAGCTACTGAACTCTGAAGGGCATCTCCCATTTCCTTTAGGAGATCTCTTTGAAGCCTAGTAAAATGTGACAGGTAATTCAGTGATCGTAAGGTAAAGGCCACTGAAGAAAAGGTACGCACTCCATAACTATCCATCATCCTTGACTCTTTATTAGGAGGATGTATATTTGAGGATGTTTCTGATGACTCCTTCTTGGCTGCTGCTACCATCATAGCAGCCACAGGTACTCCCTTAGTTAGAAATGATTTGTCTTCTGGAGCAGTGGTAAATTTGTTTGGCTTCCTTGGGACAGGCTCTACTGTGTCTGGAGAGGTCCAAGCTTTCCGTGATATGACCCCTAACAGTTGGTCATACGGCGGTGTCACACAGGAGGTGGAAGGTCGGGAACCAAAAGCCTCAAGGTACACCGATTCATCCTCAGTAGGGTTAGAGGTCTTCCAATCACCCCTCTGTCTAAGGATTTCAAGGATGTCTGCAAAAGAGAAATCTTCAGAGGGGGATTTTGGGGACCCTTCTGAATCATCCAAATCAGTGTCAGAAGTGACAGACTTGGGTGAGTCAATGTGCCTCCTCTTACAAAGTCTCTTCCGAGGGACCTCTCCAGTGGGGTAATCTGGGGAGGTCTTGGAAGAGGGGACACCTCCAATGGGGACTCCTTGGGGCTCTGGTTCCCTATGTTTAGGGGCAGGCAGGGGGGAAGAGGTTGCTGCTGGTTGCTGGAGGGACATTGGGTCCAATGGCAGGGCTTTAGCACTAGACAATGCTTTTTCTATTGCCTCAAAAGCTTTACCAACCCGCTCCGAAGAAGACCTCTGCTCCGAGGAAATGGAAGGTTGACTCTGAGCAGGAGGAGCAGGCTCCGAAGTAGACGTGGGAGCTGAGCTCAGACAAGCCGAAGCACCGAGAGGGAGGGTCAGTTCCAAAGAAAAACTGGGGTGACTATCCCTCTCAGAGTCGACCGGAGAGTGTCGGCTCCTAGACCCCTCAGCTCCAGACTGAGCCGATAAGGTTAGAGTTATCGGTTCCGAGGAAGCAGGAAGAATTCTCGAAACTGAAGGATCCAGCACTAAAGGACCTGAAACATTAGACTCCGAGAGCGAAGCAGTCGGAGGAGGAACAGAAGACTGAAGATGGGATGGCTCTGAAGCCTTTGGGTCCAAAGGAGAACCGAGGCACAGAGCAGCCTCTTCCACCACCCACTCTACATCCTTATCAGAAAGTGTCCTGGAGGAATGGGTAGAGATAGATGGAGATCTCCTCCTTTCCAGAATCGGAGATCTTAAGGGTGGTGAAACTGGTTCCAAAATCGTTGAGTGTCTCAACAGAGAAGATTGTCTCGGCACCAAAGAAACAGACGGCACTGACACTGAAGAAGCAGAATTGGAGTCAGAACTCTTCAGCTCCATCGCTTTTGATTTCTTCGTCAATTCCGACACAGGAACCAATGAAAATTTCCTTTTATGACTTTTAGGAACTGTCTGACCTTGTTCCAGCTGTTCTTGGAAGGAACTAGTCATAAGGCCCCTATCTATAAGTTTTCTTTTCCTTTCATTAAGAACCCTGGTGTTGAAGGCATGACAGAAGGTACAGGGTTATTTCAAATGAGCCTCTCCAAGACAGTACACACAACTGGTGTGACTGTCAGTCAATGACATTTTTTGAGAACATTTATCACATTTTTTAAAGCCAGAAGGGTGGTGTTCTTTGTGTTCTCTGTCTTTATCCTTTAACATATTTCTTTTCAGAAGAAAGAACAATGCAATAACAAAAAAAAAAACAACAATACAACTATAAGAACAACAACATTTTTTTTTTTTTTTTATATAGAGGGAGACAAAAGTGGAAAGGCCCTCTAATTTAAATGAACGACTACGGCCCTCTAACTAAAATGGGCCGTACAATCCTTAAGAAAGGGGACAGGGGTAGCAAACACTCAAGACAATCACTCGGATAATAAGGAAAAAACTATTAAAGAGAAAGGTGAAGAGATATAGTCAAAAATATCAAAAATATTTCACTTAGCCAATGAGCCAGTAAGAAGACAACCTCAAAGCTTTTACGGCAAATGAGATCTAGGGAGCTGCCGTGGTGCACCATGGGATAGGGGATAGCCTCGAGCCAGTAAAAGCTCTCAAGCTATAGTATCGGCTGAGTCGAGGCCGAGGATCTGCTCCAAACCCATCCAGCAAGAATTGGTGAGCTAGGACTACATAACACCCATCATTAACATTCAATAAGACTAAGGCTTTAGTTAGTGAAAATGAGTAAAAAAATAAAGCTTTTAAGAAGTCTTCTAGATCACTCCAAAATTGTTTTATCCTAGGATAATCATAAAACACATGTAGGCAATCTACTTTGCATACCTGTAAGCATCTCCAATAAGAAATACCCTTGGAATTACTAAATGTAGCTATCCTATATGGGTTAAAAAGGCTCCATGTAAAAATTCCAAGTGAATATACTCAAAAATTCTGCCCAAGAAGTGAGATTTACAGATAAGATATTAGATTTATTTTCTTGAGATAAACCAGAATGATATCCCATAGTGATATAATTCCAAAATTTATGTTGTGGTTGTGTTTTATAATGTATGAATATTTTATATAGTTTGGAAAATTAATTCCTATTTTAAATTTATTGTATACAATTTCATATAAATAGTTTATTAGTTTGGGTCTATCTTGGAAAAAAAAGAATTACTAAGTATCTTGCAAAGATCCTGGGAATGAGCTAATATACTATGTAGGAGTAACCATTCATGTGAAGAAAAATCAAAATTTTTCATAAGGTGGTGAATATCAATGACTTTGTGTTCTTTGATACATTGTTGCCAACAAGTGAAAATGCTTAGCTTCCCATGAAGTAAATGTATTCTTTTTTTATAAAAAAAGATGAAATACTGAATGGTATCAAAACTTCAAACCAGATTTTAGTGTCAACATTAGCAGTGATAAATTTCCTAAAATATTTAAGAATAGAATTTACGGAGTTAAATTTAGGTGGTGTAGAGATGTTATATTGTGATATATAACAGAGAAAATACCCAAATGTATTGGGTTTATCCTCTAAAGAGAGGTTTGTTGAAATATTATTTCCATTTTGTAAAATAGTTAGATGTAGAGATTTTCAATTAGAAGTATAATTTAGATCCACCGAATTCAAGAGAATTTTAAAAGCTGAAGCTTTAAATTAAGTTTCAATATCTGGAAACCTTATCCCTCCCTGGTTCCATGGTCTGATGTGATGTGAGAAGGATGTTCTATTTCTATTAGGGAACCACAGAAAATTTAATAATAGCTTGTTAATATCATCAATTAAGTGTTTTCTGGAAGTATAGAAAAATCTTGGGCTATACATTGAATTTTGGGTAAAAGGATAATTTTTATTAACTGAAGCCTATCCTCAAAGGAAATAAAAATTCTGTTCCATCTACATATAGAGTTTTTAATTATGTTTACAATATTATCAAGATTAGTCATTTTTGTAGCTTCTATTGTACTACATATACCTCTACCCAGATAATCAAAAGATTTTGTTTCCCTATGTTATTTTTATAAATTTGTATTTTTTTCTTTTTGTTTAGTAATATGTATTTTGATTTTTGTTTATTAAATTGAATACCAGACATTGTTTGACAAATATTTATTGCGGATTGTAATTCTGATAAAGTTTCTTCTGAGTTAGGTAAAGTTAATAAAATGCCATTGACAAATAGCATAATTCTGGAGCAATATTGATTATAAATGTCAATACCATTAATTTTTGGATTATTACAAATAAGAATAGCAAAAAGCTCAAGGGCAAGAGCAAACAAATGGGAAACAAAGGACAGCCCTGTTTAGTACCTTTTGAGAAAGGAATACAATTCAAAGTAAAAGACCCTAATTTTAACATAAAGCTTGGTTGTTACTATAGATATTTCTTAAAAGAGAAGTATAAGAGGAGGGAAAAATCAAACATGTTTAAAACTTTAAATAAAAAAATCCAAATTTAAAGAATTAAAAGCCTGTTCAATGTCCAAACCAAATAACAAGGCTTCTTTGTTTTTTTTCTACTCAAATATTCAGTAAATGTTAATATTCATCTAATATTATCATGTGCATGTCTGTTATGTATAAAACCTGTTTGATCATCATTGATTATATACGTCAGTGGTACATTTATTGTCTATGAAAATGGACATGAAGATTTTATAAAAAGAAGTTATGTCTTACCATAATGTTCCATCTGTGTTTTCAGTCTTCACTTATCCTAACAGTGGGTTTGTTTCCGAATCTCAGAAATGATTCGGCCGTTATTCCAGCTTGCATCCTCCAAAACTGCTTCACCTTACTCAGAATGCTCCTCTCAAAGTTACCTCAGATCAAGTTTGCATATATAGTGACAGAAAAATAACAGGTCAGAGACTATATCTGTAACCATAAGGGAATAATAAAATTCCTGCTAGGATAGGTCTGTTCCACCAAAAAAACTGAAAAGGGCAGGAGGAAGGTGGGTGATAATGTCAAGGATAAGGGAAGATCGACAACACAGATGGAACGTTATGGTAAGACATAACTTCCTCATCTAATGTTGTCAATTTTCATGTAATCCTTGACAGTGGAACAGAGTCCCCAGCTATGAAAAACTTGTGAGGTCTCAAAGAAGAATATTCCTGAGAGCCATCAAACCAAATGATGCTTGTCCCCTAGAGACCATATCCAGTTTGTAATGAGTAAAAAAAGTATGAGGAGATGCCCAAGAAACCACTGCACATATATCATCTATAGAAGCACTGGTGTGGAAGACTCCAGAAGTGGCTATTGCTCTTATAGAATGTGCTTTTAAAGGTCCTGGCAGTTGCACATTCTGTTATAAATGAAAGTTGTACAATCTTCGATCCATTTAGCCAAAGTAACATTAGAAACTGGTTTGCCCAGAGTAGTGGGAGAAAAGGAAACAAAAACCTGATCAGATTTTCTGAATTCTGTCATTCTGTGAAGGTAAAAACGTAATTGCCTGTGAACATCTAACATATGAAGGCAATATTCACCTATATTTGAAAAATTGGGGAAGAATACAAGAAGTCGTATAGTTTGATTGATATGTGTGCCAGCAACCATCTTTGGTAAAATGGAAATATTTGTTCTCAAAGCCACTCTATCTTTATGGAAGGTCAGGTAAGGGGGTTTGCAAGATAAAGTATGTAATACTGAAATTCTCCTAGCAGAGGTAATAGTGATTAAAAATTAGGTCTTCCAAGATAAGTACTTCAGTTTGCAACTTGCAGATGGTTCAACATGGGAAGCAATTAAAGATTGTAACACTAGGTTGAGGTCCCAAGGTGCAGTGAAATCCGTGACTGGAGGCCTGAGCAATAATGTCTCTTTCAGAAAGGCTTTACAAAGCTTGTGGGATATTAGAGCATAATTATCTAGACCATTATGGAAATCTGAAATTACAGCTAGATGTACACGAATGGTTGAAGATGAGGCTCCTGCATTGAAAAGCGATGCCAAAAATTCCAATACTTTATGAACTGGAGCGGAATATGGATCAAGATTATTGTCTATTGCTCATTTTGAAAATTTTTGCCACTTGTTGCTGTATAATCATCTAGTAGAAGATTTTTGAGAGGCTAGGATAATTCGCTGAACTGGGGCAGTGAAGGTAGCATGTCTGGCTATCATGATAACTGGAAAAGCCATGCAGTGAGCTAGAGATTGTGAAGGTTATGGTGAATTAGTCTGTCTGGCTGGGACAGTAGATCTGAATCCGGGTCCAGTATTCATGGTTTTTGAATTAGGGGAGGCCAAAAATTGTTGAGGCAAAGGGGGGTAATGAGAATTATTCTGTTCTCTGATATTTTGGATTTCTTCAGAAACTGAGAAATGAGGGGCATCAGAGGAAACGTGTAAAGCAGACCAGAGGGCCAGTCATGAAGGAGACCGTCTCTCGTTGACTCCCCCCCCCCCCCCATGGGGGGACTAGAGCAAAGTAGCTGCTGCACTTTTTGTTCAGGGGGATGCAAATAGATCACACCATGGCTGGCCCCATTGATTGAAAATCTTTTCCACTACCAAAGGGTTGAGAGACCACTCATGAGGCATTAGAATGCACCTGCTCAATTTGTCCACAATCACGTTGGAGCTCCCCGGAATGTGCACTACAACAAGAAAGCGGCCAGAAGAAATTGCCATTGCCATATCCTGAGTGCTTCTCGACAAAGGGGGATACGATCTGGTCCCCCCTTGCTTGTTGATGTACCAAACAACTGACATCTTGTTTGACTGGATTGCAATGGTTCCCAAGGAGAAGACTTCTTGGAATGCTTGCAGTGCTAAGAACACTGCCCTCATCTCTAGAACATTTATAAGCAAATTGGTCTTTAATTGGGACTAAGTGCCTTGGACTGTCTTTCCCAGATAATGCCCCCCCACCCTATCTGGGAAGTGTCTGTGGTCACTAAAACTTGCGGTGGAAGAAGAACAAATGGAAGGCCCGTTAGAATCTCATTGGAATGAAGCCACCAATTCAGGTCCTTCTTGCATAAGTTGGTGATTAGAACTTGATGAAACAGAGGATGGGTCAAAAGTGACCATTGTGATGATAGAACCATTGTAGAATTTGCATGTGAAACCTGGCAAGAGGAACCAGAGTTATGGAGGCTGCCATGAAACCTAGAACCTGTAATAATAGTCTTGCAGTTACTGTTTTGTTGTGAATGCTCTGATTGACTTGGTGTCTCATTCTCAAGCCTTTCTTGGGGGAGAGAAACAATGTATGTGCTTGTGTCTAATACTGTTCCAATGAACTCTAAATGTTGAGTTGATTCTAAATGAGATTTTTTGTAGTTTACTTTGATTCCCAGTAATGAGAACATTTGAAGGACAAAGTCCCTTGCCTGTAGTAGTAGATGCCTGATGGTTGCAGTAATGAGCCAGTTGTCTAGATAAGGAAACACACAGAATCCTTGCAGTTTAAAGTAGGCTGCTACCACTGCCATGCATTTGGTGAACCCCTGGGGGACTGTGGTGAGACCAAAGGGCAGAGCTATGAACTGAGAATGACTGGCTCCCAGACAGAAGTGCAGAAATCCTCTGGAGCATTTGTCTATTTTTATCTGATAATACACATCCTGAAGATCTATTGAGCACATCCAATTGTCTTTTTGTAAAAACAGAAGTATAGACTGAGCCATGACCATCCGGAATTAGATGATTTGTTTAACACACCAAGATCCAAAATCAGTCTCCAGTCCCCTGCTTTCTTTGGCACTAAAAAGAATCTTTAGTAAAATCCAGATCCTATCTGGTCTGTTGGGACTGTTTGGAAGACTCTTTTGTTGAACAGCATCCTTGTGACTGAGTGGAACATCTGGGATTTTTTTTTGGATGATTGGGATGATTTGAAAAGAGAATGTTGCAACCTCTGGATATAATCCTCAGCACCCTATTGTCAGATGTTATTTGAAGCCAAGCAGGGAGCTGCAGGGATAAGCATCCCCTGACTGCCTCCAGAGGATGGCAATTGGGCCTGTGTTCAGGAGCGCTGGTAGGAATTACCAGCAAAAGAATCCCTGGAATCCTGATTATGCAGGCCACCTTTGCCTCTAGCATGGCATCTTCCACTATAACCCCCCTGCCCCATGTGAGTCCTGGAAAGGCCCTTGGGACTTTTTGAACCATAGTTTTCCATTCCTCTGGTTCCTGGAATAGGGCCGTTGAGGACTGGAAAAACATTCGCCCACGGCAGATAGGGTCTTTCCATCCTTCTCACATCTGGCAAGGGTCTCATTAACTTTAGGGCCAAAAAGGGATGTTCTGTCAAAATAAGCATTGACAAAAGAAGACTTAAATGGCTCTGCAAATTCACATAAGCACATCCAGGTGTGTCCCCTAATGGCTATGCCTGAACCTGCTGCCCTAGTCGTCCCTTCAGCTGTATGTGCCATGAGCCTCATGGACAAATTGCAAATTGACTCAAGGAGCCGGGGAAGTCTTGGCCTTTTTAGAAGTTGGTTCCGAGGGATAGGGAGGAACCAAATGACTCCTCCTCTTGGAGGATAACGAGGAGGAAGAATGGGAACTGGCTGTAGATATAGCCTCTTCGAAGTCAGAGAAGACCTTTCAATATTAACTTAATTTTTTCTTTCTACTAGGGCCCAGTGGTTAAAGCCATGACATATGGCAAAGTCTTCCTAAAGATACACCAGGCCCAAGCAGTACATGCATACAGAGTGTCTGTCTGAATTAGGGAGGTTACAATCATACTTCTGGCATCTCTTAAAACCAGAAGTGCCTTTATTTTTCTCAGCCATTAGAGGAGAAAGGGAGATAGAGAGATACATATATGAAAGGAAAGGGAGATACCAACAATGGTATTTAAAATTTATCTAAAAAGGTAAAAGGGATAGAAAAGGAGAGTACCAACAATGGTACGAAGAAATACCTCAAAAGGTAAGAGGATTACCAATGATGGTAATGGAGAATAATGCAAGCGTGTTTGGAAAGAGGAGCTGGGTAGTTAAGATATAGAAAAAAATAAGTTGACAGAAAAAGTAGAGATTTAGAAAATATAAAAGATTTAAAGGATTTTGAAAAAATTACATCATTACTCAGAGAGTAACAGCTAGCTCGAGAGCAGGAACAAAAAACACATCTGGCATTTTGAAGTGGCAAACAAGATCAAAAGTAACTTTGTGAGAGGCGTTCTGGGTAAAGCAAAGAGTTTTGGAGGGTGCGAGCTGGAATAACGGCTGAGTCGGTTCTAAGATTCGGAACTGAACCCACTGTCAAGGATTATATGAAGATTGACAACATCAGATTCATTATTTAGTAGTGAAATGGGTCTGTAAGAGCTACAAAATTGAGGTTCTTTATTCTCTTTTAGAATTAGGGTGATTAGTGAATATCTCCAAGATGGGGGGAATCCTTCCTTGTGATTGAACTTCGACCAAAGTTTTAGGGAAGAAAGATGTAAATAGATGGAGGAAAAAGTTTATATGTTTCTATAATTATCCCATCCATTCCTGGTGCTTTGCTTGGTTTAATTTTTTTTTTTTTTTTTTATCAATAACTTCTTTATATGAAATTTGTGATTGAAGATTTGCTTTTAATTCCTCTGGAATTTTCTTAATATTAGGGTAAACTAAGCTTAATTTTGCAAGATTGGTCTCTACATTAGTAGAATTATTATGGTCTGTATAATGAGAATTGAAGGAATCAAGGAAAACTCCAATATCTGATACTTCCTTTTTTATACCTTCATGTAATATTTTAACATTTATCTTAACTCTCATTGACAAATTATGCATATGTTTGGGTGATAAAGAATAAGAATTAATGTTTAATCTCTCCATCACTATATATAACTTCTGAGATAAGATATCAAAGCATTATTTAGTTCCTCAATTTTTTTTGTCATCAAATTTGTTTTTGGAGAGATTGGATTTAGCTGATAAAGGTTGAGATTGAATTTCTTGTAATTCTAAATCCAGTTCTTTAAGTTTATTTTTAAACCATGTAAAGATCTTGAATGTAAGATTTTAATGCACCCCAAATCATAACAATGTTTGCATCTGAAGTAAAGTTTGTTTTAAGGAAAAATTGTAGTTCTGAAATTAACCATGGTTTGAAGTCTTTGATTTTGGTTCTATAAGCTGGAATTTTAGTTGCAAAAGTAAGACCTTTGAAGTCCATTTGGATTTTAAAGACGAGTGAGTTAGGATCAGACATAGGACATTGGAGTATGGAGAAATGCTAATTCTGGACAGTAGATCACTGGAGACTAACATTTTATCTATTCTTGTTTTGGTACCAAACCTGTTATCTTGATGTGAAAATTTAAAAATATAATGTCTTTCACATTAAATGTATCAAATAAATTATGTGATTCAATTCATTTTTTAAGAATTTTTGTTGTAGGAATAAACCTTAGTATTCTTTTATTAGTAGTATTTGAGTTGTCAAGGATACAAAGTCCCCTCCTAATATTGGATTACCTTTACATGTGTTAGTAGTGAAATCTAGATGCTTTTTGGCAATATTTATCCCCATACCAGGAAACCAGTAAACATTAACCAATGGCCAAATCCTATTATTAAACTTTAAAATAATAAGTGTGAGAAGCCCATCTTGGTCTTCATATTTATAGATTATTTGAGGATTAATAATATTTTCTTCAAAATAATCATAACCTCTCTACTTTTGCTTTTGCAAGAGGAATGAGCCAGTGTTACAAAATTACCAATATTCCAAATATCTTTTTCAGCTGTTTTAACATGAATTTCTTGATGGAAGATCACAGGTGCTTTATTATTTTTCAGATATCTCATCAAGTTTGATGTTTTCCTTGGATTATTTAACCCATTAGTAGTTAAAAGACAGTAATGCTAATTCCATTTGTGTTTATAAAAGGAATTTGAGATTGAAATAATTCTTATTAGTGAATCCCAATATCTCTCCTTTCCATAAAATAAGGTGTAAATGTTCAATAATTTGGTTATTGTAAATAACAAAAAACTGTTCATTATTATAGTTTTGAAAAGTACTGATTCAGGCCTAAAAGAGAATGAAGTAGGCAAAAATCATTTATAAAACAAATTAATACAAATTATTAACATACATAGAATTATGGAAATTCCTAGTCTAATAGATAAACTAAGATCTATCAATCAGACTACCTTTCATGACTAACAGACTATACCAAGAAAAGCTCTACAGAATTAGATATGAATAAGGAAGAGTATTGAAGTAAATGTGATAATTAACAGTCAACATTGCTAAAATCAAACTAGGAAAAATATTAACCGATATGTAAATCAGTATGATAGTACTTGAGTATTTGACTACTACTTAAAATTACAAATAAATTTATTAACTATAGCTAACATTCCTGAAGAACTACCATATACAAGAATGAAATTTATATTGGGTTCACACAGTTATAACATTTCAACCTTCTTTATCTCCAACTAACTGAAAGACAAAATTCAATATTACTTTGTATATTAATGCACTAAGAGTATGACAATGTTAAATACGACAGTGAGAATAGAGTACTAACATACTGAATTGTTAATTTGTATGTTTTAAAATTAACTTAATAAACCAAAAGTAAAAGAATGACTATAGAATTGTACAACTTCTAGCATCTCATCTTTCAAAAGATAGAATATTTCTAAAATATAGAAACTGCGGTGGTGGTGCTGTGGTAGCGCTGTTGCCTCACAGTTAGGCGTTGCCCTTCGATTCTCAGATAGAGCGTCTTCTGTGTGGCGACATGCGTGAATGGGTGTTCCTTTGTTGAAGGTTGTGCGTTAGGCCCGGCAAGCCAGCACGTCAAAATCTACTGCCAATCATTAGCGGACCAGAGTTCCGCTGTGGCGACCTCTAACCGGGAAAAGCCGAAAGAAACAAACAAACTAAGATATCTTACTGAAAACATAAAATACACATTACGTCTTTGTCAAACAATATAAAGGAACCATACTTTTCCCCCATTCTATGCTTTGACATGTCACACAAATTATGATTTGTTACATCATATGACTTATTATTAGTAATTAAACGTATTGTTTGAAGTTATGCACTCAAAGGGGTTTCAACTAAGTATATTAAAGATCATGTAAAGTACACTTTACTATAAAACATAGGTGCTAACAGCAAAGTAGAAAGTACAAATCTCTAATAGCAATGTCATTCGGCTTTTCCCGATTAGGGGTCACCACAGTAGATAACCAGTCCGCAAATTGATTGGCAGTAGAGTTTTTATGGTATTGAGTTGCCAGCCCAGTGCTCAACCTTCACAGAAGGCACACACCCTCACATTCTTGCACCTACCTGCATGTCTTTAAAACTCACTTGACAGCAGGAGGACATGCAGACACCGCACAGAAGGCGCTCCACCCAAGAATTGAATCGGAGAACGTCGTGCTGTGAGGTGACAATGCTACTATCCATAAATACAAGCACCCTTTTATGACCCATAAAACATTGACTGATATTCAACAAGCTGTGCCATAACCATATGTTTTCAGGCCTTATATATAGTTCCTCTCTTCCATTTTACATCATTATACTTCATTCTTTGAGACAGTTTAGTCCCTACAGTTAAAGGCAGGTAACATGAGAATTATTAGTATGTGACCACATCAATATATATGACAAAGTATCTTCTGTCAGTCTCAGCAGGTACCAAGCATACTACTATTTCCATGTATGAAGGTGAGAAAACAAGGCATAAGATTCTACTATACCCCTGGAAGAAAACAACTGTCTATCCAATTCCAAACAGGTACACACCCCAAAATACATAACTGTCTACTTGTTTTTATGAATGACATAACTTGAATCCATGGTAGCACTTACCACTTCCAACAAATTCCATGCCCAACTATGTCCTGTGTCAGAAACTCACAATCACTCTATGCCATGACCATCAACAATTTGCAAATTCCACAGGTTACTAATGACTATGTTCAATAGCCAAACCTGTGTTAGTTATGTAGAGGGATGGTTTCCTATTTATGCATCAAATAAAATGTTGAAAAAAACTTTTAAGAATACAATCCCCACCAGACAGTGATAGGATGATTAAGGAGAGTTATAATGCAAATCTATTTCCCCACTTCTTCATTAGTCTTAAGCTAACACTAGAAATACAGCTTACCAGAATTACATACTTGTTGTCATTAAACTATAATATTTGTGTAAGATTATTTATTAATTACCTGACTAAACAGCAAAATGTCATCAAATTTGAGACATGCTCACTCTGAAAATCTAGATATATTGCCATAGCATAATTCGAAATCTCCCATTCAAAGCACCCTTTTGCTTACTCTGCCTCATAGGGGGAAAGAGAAACAGCCATGAACCACCCATTGAGGAGGAGTAACACAGTAAAGTGCCCTACCACTTTCCTTATACATCACAGAGTAAGAGACAATAACTCCGCAGCTTTGAGCAGGAAAGCTAATCACTTTAACACCGTGTGAGGTGTCTCGAGGTAAGTGAAAAAGATTCACCTCTAAAACTTGCTTCAAAGACAACTGGCTAACACTGAAATGGACTTTTTTTTTAAAAAGCAGCCCACTGAGTGAAAGAAGCCATCTGTACAATATACATATAACATCTCAGGCACTCATAACTACCAAATCCATTTACCTCCAATAAACCACCACTCCAGGCAGCCAAACAAAGTTAAAAGATTTAAATTGTTTACCCACTGAACACCACTGAAATCCAATGAAAAGGAAGGGAACTATTAGACAGAGTTAATGAACAGTTTCCCATGCATAGTCTAACAACAAACACATCTAAGTTCAGTACCAAAACACAGAGAAATAATTCATTAGGAAAGACAAAATAAAATGCATAACAATTACTGCTGACTAGGACAAGGAAACCATGTGATCTTATTGTAGGAAACGGCAAGAAATAAGTACTGCTATGTTGAATCAAATGACTGTAGTCAGATAACAATAAGTAACTTTCTAAATCATTGATATGAAGCATTAGAAATACACAAGAGTCTTAAGTTTGATTGATACTTCACAGCTGGAATGAAATGATGACCATCAGATAAATAAACCTTTGGGGGTGGGAGTAATTTGGAGGCTGATGCTTTGAGAAATTTGGTAGTATTCACAGTAGTAGAATCACTTTTTTGTTTTTTCTTTTTTATGTTAGATCTTTTCAGGGATGATGAAGACCAGTCCATATCTTCCGGGATGAATATTATATTATTATTTTTGATGAAAGGAAAGCTTCCTCTAGATTATTAAAAGTTCTTGTTTCATTGGTCAACTTAATTTTTATTCTAGTTGGATAAATGATTTGTGTTTTGATATTATTTTGTTTAAGGAACTTGACAAAGGGCCATCTTTTTTCCTCTTGCCCATGACTTTAGAGGCGTAATCATTATCAGACCTGATTGGATTCTGATTAAACTTCAGAGGGGCTTTCCTCCAGGCAGTTTTAAGTACAAGTTCTTTGTCTGTGTAAAATAGAAGTTTTATTACAATAGATCTTGGTGAAAACAAAGATGTTAAAGCTGCCGGCTTACCTATTGCTCTGTGGGCCCTTTGAATATCATAGGAAAAGCCTTTCTGTATGTTCAAGATCTCAAAAATCCGAGAGTTTACAACAGAAATTATGTCCTCACTGTCACTTTTCTCTGGAAGACCAAATATTCTGATATTACACCTTATTTCTGTGTTCTCCAGGTCATCAATATTATCAAGGAGCCAAGTGTTCTGTTTGAGGAGAAAGTCAGTTTGAGATTCTTCTTCTTTCAGTCTTCCATCTATGTCATTCAGTGAGGTTTCTATGTCAGATATTTTAGTTTGATGCTGTTGAAGTATTTCTTTAAAAACAAGTTTAAGAAACTTTTCCTTGAGAGTTTTCAAGTTTTCTTGAAAGCCATCCATTTTCGAGTTCTTGGAGACTGAATGTTACTAACTGTAAATTTTTCCTCAAGGATGTATCAGTGTGTGAGTGCTTAGAGCTGTTCTTTTTCATTTGATGTAACAGTCTGCAGTTAATTCTGACAGGAAATCTGTTATATATTTCCACCAACTTTGAAAGAAATGAAGTCTAGACTATTGTTAATATATCTGATGTAAAATTACTTCATGAAAGTAAATATTTTCCTATAATTGAGAATAATTCTGCAGACCTCTAAATCTGTGCTGTCTTCAGTTAGCCATCTTGGCTCCCAGGCCCAAACATTCTTGATCTAATACTCACCAACATGGGAGATCGGTGTACCACCACAAGTGTGCAACCTCCCTGATGAAGTCAACCTACTAGCGGACAGGTTCAGTGAAAACTTCTCCCCCTATCCCCGCCACATATACCCCTGAACATTCCTATCACCTGTTCTCCACCTAGTATCTCTAAAGAGCAGGTCTTAACCACTCACTCCAAAGTCAAAAACACAGCCTGTATGGGACCGGATAACATTCCAGGCTGCATTCTAAATGGTTTAAAACAGGAGTTAGCAACACCTTTGAGTACTCTCTTTAACCACAGCCTAAGCATTGGTTTTGTCCCTGCAGAATGGAAAACAGCTACCATCATCCCCTTGCAAAAGGGAGTTCACCTCTGACCCTGGGAACTATAGAATCATGAGCCTAACCAGCCTTATCTGCAAGGCCATGGAGAGAATCATCATGGACCTTATCAACAAAGATATAAGAAGCCTTCAAATGCTTGACCCAACCCAGTTTCGTTTTATCAAAGGCAGATTGTGTCCGTTGAACCTGGTGGATTTCAAGAATGTCACCAGTGCCCTGGACGAGGGCAAATCTGTTCATATGTCCTAACTAGACTTTGCCAAGGTCTTTGACACAATCCCCCATTCAGGCATCATTGAAAACCTCACCCAGCTGGGGATCAATACATATATTGTCAGGTGGGTTGCAAACTGGCTCACAGACAGAACACATACAGTTAAAATAGGGGATCCCACCTCAACCAGCAGGCCTGTTACCAGTGGTGTTCCACAGGGATCAGTGCTGGGGCCCCTATTGTTTGGGCTCTACTTCTTGGAAGTATAGGCAAAAACAAAAGGTCTGTGGCTGACAAAGTTTGCTGATGACTGCAAACTCGGTGCAGTCACTGAGTCCCCAAATGATGTCAACATTCTACAAGAGGGGCTTACTCAAACCAATGATTGCTGCCAAAGTCATGGACTTAAACTTAATGCAAAACTATGCAGCATCATCCCCTTCGTCAAGGGTGATATCCCTGTGGATTACCATATTAATAGCAACACCCTAAGCTCTAAATCAGTGGTGAGAGATTTGGGCACAAAGGTTGACAGCAACCTTACCTTTGATCACCATGTCTCCACAGTGGTTAGGAAGGCCTTCTACATTGCTCACCTCATAAGTAACAGTATAGCTTCCTAAATAAAAGAGGTTATAACCCCCTGTACTCCTCCCTCTTCAGTCCAGTAATAAGAGTACAGTGCTCCCTTTCGTATGTACCTTACCAGGCACTTGCAGTGACTAGAGAGACCTCAAAGTTTTATCGTGAAGAAAATTCAGGGTCTTCAGCACAAATCATATGCAGACAGACTGAAATCACTGTCACTATACTCTGTACCATGTAGACTACTCAGAGGCAACCTGTGTCTTGCATACAGAGCAACCCCTGATCCTTACTTAATGGTTATGCTGCACTTTGTAAGTCAAATGGCACATGACTCACTCACTCTAGGGACCTTAACCTAGTCTGTGACATCAATAGGACTTGCTGGAGAGACAGATATGTCTCACAGAAGCTACGTCTTTCTCTGGAACAAATTTCCAGTTCAAGGTAAACAGAGCCACTGTTGACCCTATTTAAGCGTAACTTGGGTGATTGGATGGGAAACTGCAAATTCACCCCAGGGGTTTCATCCATGTCCCTCTTGGATAGGAGCAGTTGGTGCTGATTTTGATCAGCCCATAAACATTGACCATATCTCTATGCCCTATAGGGAGCAAGGGTTGAACTTGGCTAGGCTAGTAAGGTCCCTGGGGCCTTAGCCTAATAACCTCTTATGATCCTGTGATCCCTCTCAAGGTTTTGTAGCTACTTAACTGGCTGCCAGCAAACAATCAAATAGCAAAAGGAATGTTCCCCTTTCTTGCCAGTCACTGTAGAAGTCCCACAGGGCTCTATCCTAGGTCCACTCCTCTTTAACATCTTTACAAATAAACTGCACATAGCAGCAAACCTTGCCACAATTTTGCAATATGCTAATGATTCTACTCTCATTTGTGCTGCACAAAACCTCTCAAAACTACAACAAATAACACAACACTCTTTTACCGCAACTGCATCCTTGTTAACCAACTCCAGTCCTTTGCTAAATCCTAATAAATCCAAATTAATGCTTTTCACACACAGAAATACACAGAACTAGCTACCTCCTTTTACATCTACTCATCCAACGACACCAAAGTAGAAACAGTATCCCAAACAAAATTGCTAGGAGTACTAACTGTTAAAAAACTAAAGTATGACCAACATCTATCTGAAGTCATCAAAAATGCACATGAAATTAGGTTCCTATCTATAGGATAAAGCCATATCTTAAAGACTCAGCAAGACAATCAGTAGCCAAATCCTACCTGCTTTCAGCTCTTCTCTGTGCTTCACCAATTCTTAGTAACTTGAAAAGAACAGAAAAACTAAAACTAGAAACATGTTAAAACAAAATAGCCAAATTCACAAGTACAACACATACGGCACCCCACTGCATTATGTTAAAGCAACTGCACTGGCTAAAATTACCCCACTACCTAACATTCTTCCATCTAATTACTGTATATAAGCTAATATATATCCCACAAAAAATGTCCAGCACTCCAAAATATGCTCTAATTACTGCACATAAGCTAATCTACATGCCACAAAAATGTCCAGCACTCCAAAATAATCTCCAGTTCTACACTAACAGCAGAGACCTATGATCAACCAACAAATCCCTGTTCCTTGCTATCAAATTCCATAATACTGTTGGTGACTCTACTTCAAATACATTTCATTAATCTGGAATTCCATTCCTCACTCAGAGAAATATATAAACTATCTACCTTCAAAATGCAGCTCAGATAATACCTAAACAATAACTGGCTATGCTACTGCTCCAAACATGGTTAGTTCCCTACTACGTTCCACACACTAACCTGTAACAGTTACTTTTCTTAGTCTATCAAATTATTGCTCTTATTTCTTGCTTCTACTTCCTCTCCCTAAACTCTTTCCTCACACTCCCCTTCCATCACTTAAGACCCCCTTTTAAACACTACCCCTTTCTTATATCTTCCCCTCACGCTCACATCCTTCCAAGTTTATTCTCTTCCATCTTTCTCACTACTTATCCCTTACGTTCTCTAATTCCTTTCACTTTTCTCCATCCTCACACTCTCTGCTATAAAATTCTACCCATCACCACTCGTCTTCCATAACGGAGTTCATGCTAACAACTTCATTACCTGCTTACATCATCCCGTATAACTGTCAATTTAATTTCTGCCAACACTATAAAGTCCTAAATCAGCTACACTAATAGATACTTCTACTTATTTTGTACTGTCTGAATCACTTGTACCACACCTGAGATTAATGTATTGTAATGAGTCATTGTTGAGACTCATGTATGCGTTTTAGAATTATGTGTGTGACTTATATGTGCTTTCTATGTCTACTTTTGAAGCTTATGTAAAATTAATAGCTATATCCTTGTAAACTTTATATGTGGAGCTTTTTTTCCTGGGCCTCTGGTATAAAAGTAATTATACCCAGTCGGATTTTCCTGGTCAACAAAAATAAATAAATAAAAATGTACACGGATTGTCTGCATGGTATGACATGCAAATGTCATGTTCCTGTTAAAAATGTCCTGTTTTGGGCAAATCAGAAGGTGGCAACCTGAAATGTATATGCTTTCTGTGGGCCAAAATATAGCAAGCATAAAGGAATATGTCACACATATAATGAAATTCCACAAGTTGTTGTACAATAGTAATCTTTTAATAGTCATTATCAATAAAGATGCATCATTTCAGGGACAAATGAGTACAGTTACTGTACATGAAATTATCAGTCCATCACTCAGTGCAAATAGTTCAATATAATTACTGCAAATATGAGTTTAACACTGACTTTATTAAATAACATAGATCTAAAATTAAAAGTCATTCCATTCTGTTATATTTTGTATTAATACTGCAGTTAAAAAGTCATAAGGTATCTGTAATTATATTAAAATATTTTGATTTTCTGATGTGAACCACTATTGACAGTAAATCCTTGTGTCCAGCCAATGCAGAAAAAGGAAAGAAGTGAGAATGGAAAGAGACATTGTAGGAGGAAAATGAAAATGAATGAGCATTGGCATAGTAAAAAAAAAAAAAAAAAAGAGAGAGAGAGAGAGAGACAGTGGAATATAAGGATTTACGTTTTAACAGATGGTTATAGCCCTACGTCCACGGTGGTGCAGCGGTAGCATTGTTGCCTCACAGCAAGAGGTTCTCCCGTTCGATTCTCGGCTGGAGTGCGGGGAATGCCTTCTGTGTGGAGTCTGCATGTCCTCCCCGCGGTTGGGTGGGTGTTTGAAAGACGTGTAAATGGGCGTGCCCTCATTGAAGGTTGAACGTCGAGCTGGCACCTTGGCATTCATGAAAAATCTACTGCCAATCATTAACGGACTGGAGGTCCATTGTGGCAACCCCTAACCAGGAAAAGCCGAAACACAACAACAACAGATGGTTATAGCCATGTATCCTGCCAAATTTTTAAAGGATATCTTTCATGACTCATATAGATACTCTGCAACACTAATTCTCCCTTTAAACAATTAAAACAAACAAAAAAAACTAAAATAAAATAAAATGGGAATGTAGTAGCCCACAGTGGTATGACAAAACAGCAAAGTGCCTGTATCACATTCACAAAATTGCAAAGACTTCAGTGTGTTTATAACTGTTCATTTGTTCCAGGACCGCATCTTTCTGGCTGTTTGCCTATTTCTGGCTAACTCTCTCTTTAAGTGTTGGCAGTTCATATATTTGCATTATTTGAATATATTTATGTGCTTATTAAAGGCAACATATTGCTGCACTGGTTTCTACTCTGTGTGATGCAAATATATTTGCAAATGTTATTTCTGACTGCTTCTTGGGCTGACTGTAAACAGCAGCTCAGATAGATTATGTGTCTTGTGCCAGTCATACAAACAGAATTCTAAATCACAAAAGAAGATCACAACTACTGTACAATAAATGTATTTTCTTAGAATCGTTCATACTAAACAAACACTGATGAAACAGTGAAAATACTGTGGATGTGCATGTGTGTGTGTGTGTGTGTGTGTGTGTGTGTGTGTGTGTGTGTGTGTGTGTGTGTGTGTGTGTGTGTGTTCTAAATTAGGCACAAATAAGCCATGAACTAACAATGAATAAAACAAATAACACAGACATATTGCAACACTCTTCAATACGACAGGAAGGAGGAGTCCACAATAACCAAAATAAAATTCCAAAGGTGATGAAATACAACACGATTAACTAAGCTGTTTCATCTTAATAGTAATTAAGTAAGACTTCATTAGAGTTAATAATCTGTATGTCCATTAGTGCTTAAATAGGAGTAACCCACCAATAAGAATTAACATCAGTCATATGTAACACTAAGACTGCACTTCAAAATTAACAATACAAAGCAGTTAAAAGTAACAGAGCCTGCAACTGTTCAATATTGATCAGTGCACTACCCGGTAAACAAATATCTATCCCTCTATGTGTGTGTGTGTGTGTGTGTGTGTGTGTGTGTGTGTGTGTGTGTGTGTGTGTGTGTGTGTGAGACTGAGTGATAATTTATAAATATATAATATACAGTGAATATAAAAAGTGTACACACCCCTGTTAAAATGCTAAGTTTTTGTGATATAAAAATGAGACCACAATAAATCATTTCAAAACTTGTTCCACCTTTAATGTGGTCTATAACCTGTACAATTCAATTGAAAAACAAACAAATATGTTAGGGAATAAATATAAAAAATAAAAAAAGTACAATAAGCTGGTTGCATAAGTGTGCACACCCTTAAACTAATGCTTTGTTGAAGCACCTTTTGATCTAACTACAGCATTCAGTCTTCTTGGGTACACAACAGCCATCAATTAAAGAGAGACTGATTAACCCCAAATAAAGTTCATCTGTCCTAGTAGGATTTCCCTGACATTTACTCAGTTACCTGCTACAGCAAAAGTCATGGTTCACAGAGAGCTTACAAAGCATCAAAGGGATCTCAATGTTGAAAGGTATCAGTCAGGAGAAGGGTACAAAAGAAAAGGCAGCAAAATGCAGTTAGCTCCACCCTGACCCTAATGCTGCCCCTTCTCCCAACCCTAACCCTACCCCTTAACTTAATAAAAACTTTCTTGTAAAACTGTCACTACACAAGACACACTTGGACACACACACAGTAACACTATATCTATCCTCTTACCTAACTCTTATTCTCATCCTAAAATGCACAAACTCACACACAGGCATACACCTATCCCCGACCCTAACCCTAACTCACAAACAGATGCACAAACACTCTCATTCCCTCCAATCCCACTCATCTGTCTTGACAAAACATACTGTCCACATTTCCTCCACATGGTTATCCATACCTTCAACATTTGTTCCACTTGTTCATCCATACCATTGACATTAAACAACAAGCCCTGCATCTGTCAAACAAATGTACAGTTGACAAAATGCAGGGGGACCTATACATATACACACACACACATTATATATATATATATATATATATATATATATATATATGAAGAGAAATACACACACATTAATAAATGCATAAAATAAACAAAAATAAATGCATAGAATATATTTAATATGTGATGGTGTTATGTGCAATGAATGAAATAGCTAAATAAACTGACATCTTTTACTCTAGGTTTAGGGAATACATTTCATCATGTAGATTTAGGGAATACATTTTTTTCCTGAATGAAGTTATTTAATCCTATAGCATAAGACATTTCTTTTATCATACAAGTCAGATTCCCACATTTTCCTTCTTTTTTATTGCTTTTTTTAAGATTTTAATTACTACTTCCCATCAGTCATGGTGTTATAGTAACTGCACAAGATTTTTTTAAGTAATTTTTTGATACAAAAAGAATTAACAAACAGAAAAAAATCAACAATAATGAAAAAAAAAAACTATTTGCATAATACATGAAAACATATTTCTAAATAAATCTTCAAAATTAACTGCAACATACAAATTCAAGGAGAGATAAAAAGAAGCAACTAAGATTACTTAATAGTCATTGTTATATTTATCTAGTAACAAAAGTAACTTTGTCCAAAATTTATAATTTGGAGGTTTAGTATTAGAATTCATTTTATCGCATTTATTTCTTCTGGCATACTTCAGTGGTTGATTAAATAAATTCTTGAAATATTGGAGTCCTATTGCCTTTCCAGTCCATCGTAATTAACTTTCTTAGCTAAAAAAATATGTTCCCAGTCTGCTTTTGTGAATCTGTCACTTCTCCAATGATTATAACTCTGAATATTATGCATTTTGCTATCTTACATTGAGTGTGGAATTCTCAAAAATATATTTCCAAGAAAATATTTTCTAAAATAATACACAGATATTTAAACCAGATTATTTCAGAATCAAATTTTAGAATTCTCATTTAGTACAGTAAATTAGAGCTTTTCCCTGTATTTCTGCTGCCATATATTTTTGTATTAAAAGTTAAAATCAGTTTATACAGTTTCAATAATATTTGCCTGTAATCTACCCCTTTATCTGAAATAATTAAAGACCGGTAATTCAGTAAAGCAGGAAACAATTTCTTATCACAGCTGGGTATTCATTGTTTTTTTGATTTTGCAAATACTTTCTAATGTTTTGACTTAAAATCCAATCATTAGGATTTAATTAAATAAACTAATAATTTTGTCACAGGAACATATTTTATTACCTTACAAGTTATCAAGTCAAAAAGTTAATTCACATCTCTTTAGGATTATTTTATGTTTACTCTGTCTAAACAGTAGATGTGAAAGCAATTGGAAAAACTTGTAAATAGCTAGTTTCTAATTTCTGAATATCAATAGGCAACATTTTGAAAGCTTTCAAGAGGCTGTTAATATAACTAGAGTCTGAAAGGTCTGTTGTTTAATAAGCAGGTAATTTTTCAAAAGCCACATTATACTGTTACTTATTATTATTTGGGCGACATTGGCTGCTCCAATGAACTCTATTTGTTGTGTGGGAGTAAGGTTTGATTTCTTCCAATGGACTGTTATTCCCAAAATTTTTGCCAGAGAGTGTATAATGCAGTACTGTTACCAGAAGATGCTCAGTGAGGGCGGTGAGGAGCCAGTCGCCCAAATATGGAAACACCCGGAATCCTTGCAGTCTTAAGTGAGCTGTGACCACTGCCATGCACTTCGTGAACACTCTGGGGGCTGTAGAGAGACCAAATGGTAGGACACAAAATTGATAATGATTGGCCCCTAGCCGGAAGCGATGCAGACTCCTGGAGTGTTTATCCATTTTGATGTGGTAATACGCATCCTGGAGATCTATCGAGCACATCCAATCATCTTCCCTTAAAAAAGGGAGAATGGACTGAACCGTGACCATCTGGAATTTGGTTTGGGTGGCAGACTTGTTTAAGCTGCTGAGATCCAAAATGGGTCTCCAGTTCCCTGTCTTTTTTGCCACCAAAAGGAATCTTAAGTAGAATCTGGATCCGTGTTGGTCTAGTGGGACTGGCTGGATGACTCTCTTTTGAGACAGCTTTATTATCTCTGAAGCTGCTTCTTTCCTTTGACTGGGTGGAATGTTGGGAAGCTTTTATTTATTTATTTATTTATTTATTTATTTCCAGTTTGGTTACTGGGGAAGTCCACTGGGCCAGCATGACCTATTTTCAGTGGAGGCCTTGGGACAAAAGCTCCAAGAAAGCATTATAAAAATTCAGTTACAATAAAATACAGGAGTATACAAGATAACATTGTAAAGAGAGTTAAAAATAAGAATATTCACAAGCATAGTTAGCAGAATTCATTGAGAGAGAGGTTAAGGGTTATACAGTTTCCTTTGAGCAATGGCACTGAAGTGTTGAGTGTGGAAGTCAGTTACATACATCAAGTGAGGAATTCTGGATATGCTTGCTTAACATACACCTTTTTGAAGTAGAAAACTGTTCACAATATTTGCATTATTTACAAAGTTGAGTTGTGCAAGCATAGCTCTAGTAATTGTTAGTAGGTTAGAGAGAGTGAAGTTAAAGGAGTTATAGGGAGCTTGTGTAGGGTCATAGGTATATGACTATGGGAGATTGTAGAGACCTTATGTATGAGAAAAAGGGACCCCTAGGGTATAGACTTAGAAAGGAAATTAAGTAGGGTGGAGGCAGGTGCATTTCCATTTAGTGGACAAGTGTTTGAAAAACTGGATTTTGAAGTTTTCAGAGTTAGATGTGGTTCTTAGTGAGGATGGGGAGGGAATTCCATTTTTTGCCTAGAGCATATGAGAGGAGCAGCTGGCCAGCAGGATGCTTAGGTCTGCGGATAGCAATTAGATTCTGGTGCTCTGATCTAAGTGTTCTATTAGGAATATAAGGGGGAAGGATATTAGCTAGAGCAGGGCATTTTGCAGGATGAAATACACGTCTATGTGCTGTGGATAGTTGCAGGTAGTCAAGGCAGTTTGAAAGTTCAAGCTAATTCAATGATTGAAGGATGAGGCAGTGATGGGTGGAATTTTTAGAACTGGTGGCAAATTTAGAGATTTTATTGTAGCAGTTTTCTAGTTTGGAGGTAGTAGAGGTAGACAGGTTGGTTAGGAGAGGAGCACCGTATAATAAGGAAGGGAGAAGATATGTAGTGGCCAGAGTATGTCTAGTGGAGTGAGAGAGAAAGCGATTATTCCTATACAACATATCTAGCTTTTGGTGTTTTTATTTTTAATATTTTGTTGTTTATGTGTGTCGGACCTGAAGTATTCATCCACAATTATGCCTAGGAGTTTTGCAGAAGGCACCACTTCTATGGATGAGTTAGTTTGGCTAAGGAGTTTGGATTCATTTTTGTTGAAGGAAAAGGTCTTGGGGGGGGGGGATAGTATGATTTTAGATTTATTTGCATTGAGAGAGAGGTGGTTTTGGCACATCCAGTTTTCTGTTGTGGAGAATGCAGTTTGGGTTTTTGGCAGCAGTTTGGAGAGGTTAGGAGCAGAGCAGATTAAGGTTGAATTGTCTGCATATTGAATAATTTTTGTGTCAGGAATAGCAGTGTGAAAGTTATTGATGAAAATGTTGAAAAGCATGGGCCCAAGGATGGATCCCTGTGGTACACCAGTTGAGGTAGGTAAGAAGGAAGAGATGGAGGTCTTCCATTTGGCTGCCTGAGATCTGTCTTATAGATAGCTGGAGAACCAGGATAAAGTTTTTGGTGAAAGGTGAAGGTTTGAGAGATGGCAGAGTAAGTGCTTGTGGGAAATAGTGTCAAATGCCTTAGACAGATCTAGTAATACAGTAGAAACTAGGTGTCCTGAATCTTGGGCTTGATTGACAGTTTCAAGGAACGAGAGAAGAGCGGTAATGGTGCTGTGGGCTGGGCAGAAACCATGCTGGGTGGGTGTGAGTAGATTGCTTTGGGTCAGGAATGGCATAAGTTGGTGGTGGATGCACTTTTCAAGGAATTTGGAGATTGGAGAGAGCAGGGCAATATGGTGGAAGTTAGAGACAATGGTATTTTTGCCTCCTTTATGGAGAGGGACGATATAAGCTGTGCGCCAAAGTTTGGGGATGTAGGATTCATTTATGAAACTATTTATAATGATGCTAATTGGGAGAGCAATACCAGCAGCAGCATATTTTAGGTAGAAGGGGGGAATATTGTCAGGAGCATTAGTGCATGGTTTGAGTTTGGATAGGAGATGTTTTATAAAGTTTGTGGAGACAGGTTTGAGCTCAAACAGTAGAGGAAGGTTGTTAGGTGGGTTTGAAGGGGGAGTGTGATGGGCAGTTGGGTTATTGTTAGGAAAAGATTTGGTAAAGGCAGAGATGGTTTCTAAGAAAAATGAATTGAATTCAGAGCCTAGTTCCAGGTTGGAGTTACTTGGGTCAGGAAAGGGATTATTCTTTGAGCCTGGATGGAGGAGAGATTTTATTGAATTCCAGAATTGCTTTGGGTTTTTATTGTTATTCGACTGGAGCTTGATATAGTAGGACTTTTTGTTCTTGGTGATTAGCTGTTTTGCAAGGTTACGGAGCTGTTTATATTGAAGCAGGGTATTGGGCAGTTTATTATTTTGGTAGAGCTTCCAAAGTTTGTCCCTTTGGTGCATGACTTGTTTTGTTTGTTTGGATAGCCATGGAGCTGTGTTAATTTTTATTCTTTTATATCTTAGGGGGGCTAGGGAGTTTAGAGTGCCAAGGAAGACAGAGTTGAAGTAGTCTAAGGCTTTGTCAAGGGGAAGGGCCTTTAGAGTTTTGCCAGTTCATTTGTTTGAATATGTTTGAGAAAGTGGTAGGGTTAAAGTTAGTGAGGTTACGAGTGTGAATCTATTGATGCTGGTATGGGAAAGAGCTAGTGGAGCGATGGATGAAGGCTGGGAGGTGGTCACTAATGGTATCAGGAATTGTGCCAGAGTTAGTTATTTTGTTAGGATTTGAGACTAGGATCCAATCTAAAATGGTTCCAGGAGGATTTGTTTTATTTGGTCGAGTGATAGAGTGTATTATTTGGGTAAAGTTGTAAAGATTGATGGATAGGGATGGTGAGGGGCTGATGATTTTATTCCAGTCAATATTAATGTCTCCGAAGATATAAGTTTCATAGTTCATTTTAATTTTAGTGGATGCCCTTGGAGAATTTCCTCGAGAGTCAAGCTATTGTTACTAGGTGAGATATAAAGGGCAATAAAGCATATATGTGATACCTCGCATTAGAACATATCCCCAGAAGAGAGGTGGGGAGCCGTTGAAGGACTGCAGACAGTATAAGGGGCGAAGCGGTCAGCAACAGTAGCACAATTAGACCACGCTAGGTTATATCACAAATCTACAAAGGCGAGTTGTAATTAGGGGCTAAATCTCGGTGTAAAGTCCAAAGAAAATAATAAAAACACTGCTCTGAAGCCCACTTGCACAGCGGCGCTTCCAGACCATGCTATGGGCATGTAGGAAGCGATTACAGGGCCAACAGAGTAAAAGCAGTACAAATAATGAAAGCAGCTGCAGATAACAGAGAATAAGCTACTAATTCACGGACATTGTTTGTAGTCCCTGCGAAACATTCATGAACAACACTCTATAGCCCAATCATGCAGCATTACATAGGAGTATAGCCAATGAGATAAAAAGCCACAGAAGTTAAGAACAACAGCAGATAGTAAATTAAGTAAATAATAACAAACAGCAAATAGGTTCATGTCAGACTAGTAATCAATTTTTCTTTTTAAGGCAGCAAGCCTGAATTGTGAGCACCACTTACCAGTGAAAGCCAACAGCCTACGGCAAGACCGATCAGTGTGGGATGCAGTAAGGGAACATTTAAAGATGGTGCCATGGCTAGTGGTGTCACAAAATAAACTAGGGGCAGGAAGGAAGGCAGAAAAGGGGGAAGGGTGGAAAGTAACAGGAAGGGGAGGAACAGCAGGGGAGGGAATAGGAGCAGAAGGAGCTGGAGAGAAGGTGGCTGGCAGAAACCAATCAGCCAGCTATGGGAGAAATGAAAGACTTTACGTGAAATACTGAACCAGCAGAGGTAGGTCTGGGCTGGAGAGTGTGAGGGAAGAAAGGCAGTAGAGCAAAGCACAGGGTAGAGCAGACCAGAGAGGCAAGTAAGTGGAGGGAGAAGGGGTAGCTCAGGAGAGAGTAGAATAGGAAAAAAAAAAAAAAAAAAAAGAGTAATCTTATAGAAAAGTGGATGAACAGTGCCACCTAGTGGTACAAAAAGTATGTGTCATATAGCTTAGAGGGTAAGAGAGTTAAGGGGCAAGCCGAAAAAAGAGCTCAGTAGGCTGCTTGGCTAATGCAGGAAAAGTTCAGGCACTATGGTAGTGAGCACAGGTAGTAATTAAGTTTACAGATTACAGTACATACACTTTAAATATCTTGAGAGGGGCTATCTGTTTGAAGCTCTTCATGGGGTTCTAGCAGAGTCGCGCTGTAGAATCTCTTATAGGGGAAGGTTTCAATGGATGTAGTAAAGGGGTGGAATGTAGCACATACAGACTTTAAATATCTTGAGAGGGGCTATCTGTTTGAAGCTCTTCATGGGGTTCTAGCAGAGTCTAGCTGTAGAATCTCTTATAGGGGAAGGTTTCAATGGATGTAGTGAAGGGGTGGAATGTAGCACATACAGACTTTAAATATCTTGAGAGGGGCTATCTGTTTGAAGCTCTTCTTGGGGTTCTAGCAGAGTCGTGCTGTAGAATCTCTTATAGGGGAAGGTTTCAATGGATGTAGTGAAGGGGTGGAATGTAGCACATACAGACTTTAAATATCTTGAGAGGGGCTATCTGTTTGAAGCTCTTCATGGGGTTCTAGCAGAGTCTAGCTGTAGAATCTCTTATAGGGGAAGGTTTCAATGGATGTAGTGAAGGGGTGGAATGTAGCACATACAGACTTTAAATATCTTGAGAGGGGCTATCTGTTTGAAGCTCTTCTTGGGGTTCTAGCAGAGTTTCGCTGTAGAATCTCTTATAGGGGAAGGTTTCAATGGATGTAGTGAAGGGGTGGAATGTAGCACATACAGACTTTAAATATCTTGAGAGGGGCTATCTGTTTGAAGCTCTTCATGGGGTTCTAGCAGAGTCTAGCTGTAGAATCTCTTATAGGGAAAGGTTTCAATGGATGTAGTAAAGGGGTGGAATGTAGCACATACAGACTTTAAATATCTTGAGAGGGGCTATCTGTTTGAAGCTCTTCATGGGGTTCTAGCAGAGTCTAGCTGTAGAATCTCTTATAGGAGAAGGTTTCAATGGATGTAGTGAAGGGGTGGAATGTAGCACATACAGACTTTAAATATCTTGAGAGGGGCTATCTGTTTGAAGCTCTTCATGGGGTTCTAGCAGAGTCTAGCTGTAGAATCTCTTATAGGGGAAGGTTTCAATGGATGTAGTGAAGGGGTGGAATGTAGCACATACAGACTTTAAATATCTTGAGAGGGGCTATCTGTTTGAAGCTCTTCTTGGGGTTCTAGCAGAGTTTCGCTGTAGAATCTCTTATAGGGGAAGGTTTCAATGGATGTAGTGAAGGGGTGGAATGTAGCATGTACAGCAGCAAAAGCCAACAGCCTATGGCAAGACCGATCAGCGTGGGATATAGTAAGGAGTAAATCCTTCTGGAAGATTTGGTTGACAAGAAAGGGGAATGGTGTAACTTCTGCTGATTATACTCTGCACCCAACAATCACGCAAGGGAGCTTGGTGCAGAGAAAAACAACCGTTGACTGCTTCCAGAGGTAAGCAATCAGGCTGTTCCTCAGGAAATCTGATAAGGCTGGCCAGAGAAGGAATCCCTGGAGCCTGGTTATGAAGACCCCCTCTGCCTCTGTAGGGGCGTCTTCCAGAATTGTTACCCTCTCTGCCCCTGGGGGTATCATCACCACGTGCAGCAAGGAAAGGACCCTGAGATTTTTTGTGCCACATTTTCCCATTCCTCTAATTCCTGGAGAAGGCACGCTGAGGATTGGAAAATCATAGGACTACGGCAGACAGGGTTTTGCCATCTTGCTTGCACCTGGTTAGCGTGTCCTTCACTTTGGAGCCAAAAAGGGATGATGCTTCAAAGGGAGCATTCAAAAAGGAAGACTTGAAGGGGTCTGCGAGGTCACAAATGCTCATCCAAGCATGACGCCTCATGACAATGCCTGAACCCGCTGCTCTAGCCGCCCCTTCAGTCATATGTGAAAGCAACCTCATAAACGAGTTAGAGATTGATTCCAGGGTTGGAAGCTGTGACACCACTTTGTCTCTGACCTCATCAGACAGCTGTCCTGCAAATGTCCCAGAGAGTTCAGAGATGGAGTCCCTCTGGAGCCTCGTAAAATATGCCAAGTAGTTCAGTGACTGTATAGCAAAGGTCCCTGATGCAAAAACTCACTTTCGAAGTCTGTCCACCGCCCAGGACTCCCTGTTGGGCAGGTGCACAGCAAGACTTTCCTCAGACAAGCCCTTTTTCGTGGCCGCCACCACCACCATAGCATCGACTGGTAACCCTCTGGACCAATGTGGGTTCTCCTCGGGAGGGGAAAGAATTTTGTCAGTTCACTGAGCTATCGCCTCAATGGAATCAGTGTTCTTCCAAGCGCACTGCACGATGAGCTCATTGGCAGGCGGGATCACCCAAGAGGTAGAAGGTTGGGTGCGGAAAGCCTGTAGTAACACAGACTCCTCAGATGAATGGTTGGAGGGCTTCCAGTCACCTCTCTGTTTTAGCATTTCCAGGATGTCTCCGAAGGAGACATCATCAGGAGGGGAACTTGGGGACCCTTCACCATCATTGTAATCCATGTCTTCCATTAAAGACTCCTCGGGTGAGTCCATGTACTTCCGCTTGCACATCCTCTTTCAAGGGGGCTTCTCAGTGGGGGTCTCCGAGGAGGACTTGGAAGAGCAGGTACCCTGAACAGGTCCAGCGGCTTCTCTGCCAGGTGTCCCGGGGAGTGGTCTGTGGCAGCTGTAGCTCAGGGGGTGAAAACTGGGGTTCCAACATCAAAGGAGTGCTTCCAGAAGCAAGAGCCCTCTCCATCGCGTGGAAAGCAGGTCCACCCGAAGAGGGATGGGAGCCTGTAACAGAGAAAGACAACCTCGGGACTGGGGTCACACCCCGCTCTGACAAACCCGCCTCCATGGATGGAGCCTCAAGCAGGATCGGTGCAGACATGGCATTCAGCACCAAGGATGGAACCGAAGACAAACAAGGCTCCATGTCCCGAGCTGAGGTGCCCGGCCCCAATCCCCAGATTGAGGAAGGACCAGTTCCGCAGGAACCAAAGACCAAAGGGGCAAACCTGGAGCCTGAGTGAGGTCCACTATAGGTGCCAAGGTGATGGGTTATGAGAAGGACATCGGAGCAGAAGGCTTCGGAACCGAAATGGTTAAAGGAGGAGTGTAAGGAGGAGTCTGTGGAGAAACCAATCCAAGTCCTGCAGGTGGATGCATCTTTAGAAAGTGTGGGTATCCCCCTGGCTGCCAAAAGCTGGTCCACAAGACACACCACATTGTGTTCTGACAGGCTCCTGGTGAATCTAGTGAATACTCCAGACAGAGAACCAGGTCGGTCAATGAATGGGCTATACATCTGTCCCAGAAACAGATCTACGTAAGGGGAGTATCGGGTCCATGGTGCAAGGTCTGCTGGCACTGAAGTCTCAGGTTTCGAGACCGGAATTAATGGGGTCAAATCCAACTTGGTTGGAAAAACACTCGGTACAGAAGTGGTCGGTTCCAAAATCGTAACTGATGAAGATATCGAAGGCGTGCCCTGAGCCATAGTGGCCATAGATGCCGAAGTCATACTAGGTGTAGTGAGGTCTATCATCGGTGCCGGAGGCAGGATTGGTGCCAAAGCTGGCACTGGTATCGTAGGTTTCGAGATGCTCGGAGCCAACAAAGACGGAGCCATAGAAGCAGATTTATCCTCCGAGGACAACTTTAGGACCTTTGATTTCACAGGGGTACCTTAATCACCCGATGGTGAGGAGGGAACTGAGTGGGGCATCTTTTTGTCTTTTGTAGGAGGGGATGAGCCATCCATCGCAGAAATGGCCTCTGAAAAGGGAGACTTAAGTAACCCTTTCAGTATCAGTTTATGTTTGCACTCATTAAGAGTGTGTTGACTGAAACTCTGACAAATGTCATAAGGAGGTTGCACCGAAAGATGGGGCACCTCCAAACAGTATACACAATCATCATGAGAATCACTATTAGGTAACTTGCCATTACATGAAGCACAATGCTTAAACCCTGAAGTACCTTTCTTTTCTGACATCTTGACAGACAGACACCACAGGCAAATTGTATAACCAGTCAGAAATAATAAGTCAAACATAGTTCAAAAAAGACACAGTTGTATCACTATAGCGATATGTATAAGTAAAACAGAAACACCTTACTGAAAAAAAAACACTAACATGCTAGGAAAGAAAGGAAAATACCAGCTATGGTATTGAAGGAATACCACAAGGGTAAGGGGGGGGAAGGCTGTGCCAACAATGGTAATTAAAAGTTTACTAACGGTAACAATGGGTAGAGCAGAGAAGAAAAATCAAGGTCTGACAGAAGAAAAACACATTAGAGATACTAATTGCTCTCACTAAAATAGAAAATGTCAAAAGTTTTCCACACAAAATATCAAATAAAGTTCCACTTAACTGAGAGCTCGGCTAAACATGGCTTTACGGCTATGAGGCAAACGAGGTCTGAGGTAACAGGGATAAGGGCATTCTGGGTAGAAGCTTAGCTCAAGAGTTTTTGGCTGGCGCGAGCTTGGTAAAAAGGTTGACTTGGTTCTGAGGTCTCGGAACCGAACCCGTCAGTGATGAATGGAAAGAAGATTAACAACATCAAATCTTATTTTATTGCCTTACAAGTCATCAAGCCAAAAAGTTAATTCACATCTCTTTAGGATTAAGTTTACTCTTTCTAAACAGTAGATGTGAAAGCAATTGGAAAAACTTGTGTAAATAGCCAGTTTCTAATTTCTGAATTTCAACAGGCAACATTTTGAAAGCTTTCAAGAGGCTGTTAATATAATTAGAGTCTGAAAGGTCTGTTGTTTAATAAGCAGGTAACTTTTCAAAAGCCACATTATACTGTTACTTATTATTATTTGGGCGACATTTAAATGAATAATTAATTTATGCTTGGATAGACTACATTCATGTATGTACTTCCAACCGGCCTTATGGGAGAGGTCTAGCCAATAAGATATTCAAGCAGATTCAGTAAACCCTACATAGTAGCATACTGTTATGTATTCAGTAAGTGGCTCTATACGCTGTATAGAGTCACACAACCACTGTAAACATCATGGCATGCTAATTACACATAGGCAGTTGATCTGTATGCTAATTGGGCTATTCAACAAGCTATAAAGCAACCTTGTAGACTCAGTGCTGGTTTTCCCCTGCAGATTCCAAAACCTACTGGAATACAGCTAAGGAAAGGAGTCTTCACAGAAAGAATGTTAGAGGCTGTTGTTGCTTTAATTCATGTGCATGTGCAACAGGCTAAAGTCTATGCTGCTGCTGCTGCTACTAACAGACCACGGCCAAAAATGAAAAGAGCTTTCAGGTCCCAGTTAACTTATCAAAATCTGCATGAGGTGGAAATTGTAGAGCACTACAGGGTAGATAGAGACAAACTACGGGAACTCACCTCCATTCAAATCAGTAACAAAATGAAGAGACTAAGCAGTGAACAGGAAACTATGGGAACTCTGCAACCTCTGTAGTCCTCAACTGAGACCCAGTGCAAACCGAGGAGAACCAATACTGATGCAGACAAAAGTATGTGTAACACTTAGAATTTTAGTACAGGAACCTTTCAGAAACCAGGTTATGCACTGGAACCGTAGTTGATGGTGCCCATCAGAAATGCACACACACCCGCTTAATAACCCCATTATGAGGCACATGCTCAAACCAGAAATTTCATAGAGCATGTGTTTGGGATGCTGAAGTCAAGGTTCCACTGCCTAGATACATCTAGGGGAGCCCTGCAATACAATCCATGAAAATATACTGAAATCTTCACTGTCTGTGCTATGTTTCACAACATCATCCTGAGGAAACAGCTTCAGCAGGATCAATAAGGAAATGGGGCACACATTAAAAACCAGAAATAAAATGTGGCAACCTACTGACAGGTACAATCCTTTAATGAAGCGCTTTTCGTTCAATGCAATTCTTTGAACTTCTTCAAAGAAGAACCCAAAGGTTCCTAGAATTCATAAACTCAAATGCTATGGAACAACTTGTTACCACTCCTACAAGAGGGGAAAACATACTGGACCTGATCATCACCAACATGGGGACTCTATGCTCCAGACCAGAAATGTATCCCTCACTGGTAAGATCAGACCATAAACTGATCTCACTGGATATTCACATCCCGACCCCACCCCCTGCCCAGAAAACCACAGTGAAAAACTTCTCTAAAGCAAATTTCACACTCCTCAAAACCAAGGTGGAATCCTTCAAAGCCCCCGGGATTGTGGAAAATACGGCCCAGACCGCAGAATCCTTTATAAATGCATTCTATGAACACCTTCAGGAATGCATGGATCATGCAATCCCAAATAAAACCAAGACCCAATCCACCAAAGGCAGACGTCCTGTCTGGTGGACCCCAGCCATAAACAAACTATACAATAGAAGGAGGAAGCTACTACATGATAGAGCAAAATCCCAAAAAGGGAAGGCATCTCTGATCAGTATTAGCAAAAAACTAAGGGCACTCATAAAATCGTCTAAGGCCAGCTTCGAGAGAAAAATTGCACAGGACATTAAGGATAATCACAAGGCTTTCTTTAGTTATGTTAGGAACCTGGGTGGGAATTCCCAGATATGCTCAGAATTAGTCCAAAATGACAAAAAATACACCGAAACCACAGACATTGCCAACATCCTAGCTGACAGGTTCAGCAAACTTCTCCCTCCCACCAAAAGGGCAAATATCTATCCCAGCAGAGTGCTGCACCCCTGACATCTCAGATGTTCAGGTAAGAGCCACCCTCTCCAAAGCTAAAAGCACAGCATCAATGGGACCAGACGGTGTCCCTGGCTGCGTCCTACATGAACTCCAAGAAGAGCTAAACCCAAACATAAAACTACTGTTCAATCTCAGCCTTACTACAGGATATGTACCCAAAGAGTGGCGTACAGCAACAGTGGTCCCTCTCCACAAAGGTGGTGCCTCAATGGACCCTGGAAACTATCACCCCATAAGCCTGACTAGCTTGGTCTGCAAAGCTATGGAAAGGATCATCATGGACCTCATAAATAAAGATATTGGGGACCTACAGACACTGGATCTTACCCAGTTCGGCTTTGTTAAGGGCAGATCCTGCCTCTTAAACCTGGTCGACTTCTTTGAAACAGTCACCAAGGCTATTGACGAAGGGAAGGTGGTCCACACAGCCTACCTGGACCTCGCAAAAGCCTTCGATACAATACCCCACTCAGGCATTATAGATAAGCTCACCAGCTTAAATATAAACCCCTGTCACTAGATGGGTTGCAAACTGGCTCAAGGACAGAACCCACATGGTTAGAATTGTTGGAGCCATGTCAGACTCCAAACCAGTTACAAGTGGCGTCCCACAAGGCTCAGTCCTGGACCTCTCTTGTTCGGTATATATTTCTCGAAGGTACAGGCCAACACAGAAGGACTATGGCTGACCAAGTTCGCCGATGACTGCAAACTGGGTGCCATAATTGACTCTCCAGCCGGCACAAGCATCCTCCAAAAGGGCCTCATAGAAACAGACAACTGGTGCCAGAGCCATGGCCTCAAGCTAAATGCCAAAAAGTGTATAGTCATCCCCTTTGGCAAAAACAAATTGCCCACAAATTACCACATAGGTGGTAATCCATTAAGTACAGAAGAAGTAATTAGGGACCTGGGGACCCAAGTTGATAGCAATCTCTCATTTGACAACCACATGGCCAAAGTGGTTAGAAAAACATTTTATATAGCCCACCTAATCATGAAGGGATTCACATCTAGATTAGAGGAGGTCATCGTGCCTCTTTACTCATCCCTCATCAGGCCCATAATCGAGTACAATGCCCCTATTGGGATGTACCTTACCAAACACCTGCAGCAACTGGAAAGACCCCAAAAGTACCTCACCAAGAGGATCAAAGGGCTCAAACAGATGCCATATGCTGCCCGGTTAAAGAAACTCCAGCTTTACTCAGTGGCATACCACCTGCTCAGAGGCGACCTGTGCCTGATGTATAAAGCCATGTCCAACCCGGAATTAAGGGACATGCTGCACCTCAAAAAATCCAAATCCCATCGAGCTACACGCTCGAGAGACTTGAACCTCAGCACTGAAATAAATAGGACATGCTGGAGGGACAGATTCATAACCCAGAGGCTCCCTTCACTCTGGAATAAAATCCCAGTCCAGGTTAGGCAGAGTGCCTCATTGACTCTCTTCAAGAGGAATCTTGATGAGTGGATGGGAGATCGTAGGTTTACCCCGGGTATCACTTCTGTGTCACTGTTAGACAGAGGCACAGTATACTAACCTCGAAAAAGGGCATAGCAAAATTAATTTAAAATGGGTGGCGAAAGCCAAACATACTCTGGCTAGGCTTATAAATGCCCTAGGGCAGATAGCCTAGTATGAACCTATGAACCTAAGATAAACGTAAAACACATACAGAATCATTTAAATATCTATGTTATCAAGTCAGCTGATCCCAGCTTACTACAATTTAAAGGGCTATACTATAATGCTTAAAATAAAAACCCTGAAAGCATTGCAGAACCTAATAAATAAAACAGTTTACATACTTTTCAAGTTCTATTTCAGTTGGTCCACCCCTTATTTTTGGTCCCATTTGGTCCAGTATCCAGAATTTGAAGGTGTGACTAGGATTTTTTTGGACATGTTTAGCTAGTGCACTGTCTTGATTAGTTGAAAAGTTGGAATTAGTATGGCAAATACGCCTAAACGCATATAATGAGCCTGGACTCAGTGATATGTATTCCATTATGCCTATTCTAAAAATTAAAAGTCTGTGTAGATAGTATTATATCACCATCTGCATTATGGACTAATATGTATGTACTGCTGTTCTAAGGGAATAATAGTAATGGGATGATTTACATATATTTATTTACATTTTTATTCCTACTTTTACTTCCATTGTTATTTTATTTATTCCACTCGATATTTTATATATTTTTAAATTGTAGTAAGCTGGGATCAGCTGACTTGATAACTTAGATATTTAAATGATTCTGTATGTGTTTTACGTTTATCTGAAGTTCAAAGAATTACATTGAACGAAAAGCGCTTCATTAAAGGATTGTACCTGTCAGTAGGTTGCCACGTTTTATTTCTGGTTTTTAATAGTTTTGTTTCTGGTAAGAGTTTGTTCAAATGGGGCACACATCCCACCACCAATGGCAAGGTCACCACAGCCACACGCAGGTGACGAGTCAGAGGGGGAACCTGCAGCTGCTATGGGTGTAGGTAGATGTAGGCATACTCAATATGCCCTCGCACTGGCTATGAGGCAATGCATAGCACACTCAGTCACCACCTAAGGGGCTAAAACCTTCATCCTACACACATACATATAGTAACATTGATGACAGGCAATGCTCACAGTCTTTACATAGCCATGTAATGGCTGTGTACTCCTAGCATCAGACAGACTCAGCCCTGAAATAAAACTGTAGCAAATGCTGGATTTACAAGTTAAGTGTTGAATCTGGAGTATTAATAAATAATTGTGTAATAATACAAATGAATGGCATATCCTTGCATGCTGTTACTTGGTAATGTAAGTGAGTAAAAAGTGGGTGATTTGTACAGCAATGACTTTAACATGGGACAGCAGAGGCTTATGTGAATACATGTGTCCTCTATCAAGTAGTAGGCCTCAGGCATCAAAGATTCACACATTCATACCTCTCAAAAGTACTGATGGTCACTAAATGTCTTCAGTTTGGCCTCCTACTTTTGTACTGGAAAATCATTAAAGAAAGAAGTTAGAAAGTAAGGAGATACATTTCAGTGTCAGACTTCATAACCCTCAGAAGATTCTTAAAAATACCGATCCAAAAAACTGTTTTGATTCTATCAACTGTCTAACTTTGTACGACCAAAATATGTCAAAAGTACAATTAGCAAAACAACATCGCCAACACATATATTAAGCACTAAGTCAGCTATGCACCCTGAGCATCAGATACAAAGCTTATGTATCCATGAATCCAAAAGACAGAAAACAAGGATATGGCACAGTTATCATCACTTGCACAGGATGTTGTGGGAGGACGGCAGGAAGCCTAGGCAGACACAAAAGGTAAGTGAGTGCGTGGGAGTAAGAAAGAAAAACAGGAAGACATGTAGATAAAGTAATAAATGGTGACTGAGACAGAATGAGCTTTAAGCCTCATGGCTGAACCATGTAACTGTTGTGTGTGTACCTGTTTGGGCCCTCCAGGTGAAATTGATTTGTGAGTGTCTACAAGAACACAGCCAAGCTCTGTGCTACCTCTACATCTTGGTATATCAGACAGGTGTGAGCCATGCATGGTAGAGGTGGCATTACATCGTTATCATACCTGACCATGAGAGCTGGCTCTGCCAGAAGTTGCACTGGCACATTCATGCCCACGGTCAGATGCACTGCCTCCACCTGAACATGACTGATGACTGCTGGATGAGTTCTCCTCATGAGGATGCCCAGGACCACTACCCCGTGGCTTGACATGTCTGGGTGTAAACACTGCAACCACTGATGGTGCAGTGGAAACTGTGCCACCATGCGAGCATGATCAGGCATGACCTCACTGGCTAACATCAGATGATGTGGCTGACCTACACCCACGTGGATGCTGTCCCTCTCCCAGCAAATATTCCATCACAGACATTGCCCATTCCAATGTGTCATCCATCCGATCCACTGAATTGCCAACACAGTGCAGGAAGTCACCCATGTCAGCCTGTGCCACATCTACATCCCTAAGCATTTCTCTGGAGGAGCTATTGGAACATGCTTGCACCTCCATGATGGCCCTACACATACTTTGAGTGACACAGGAAGACATAACTGAATCAGGTGTAGGATGGACAGCAGACCTCCTCTGTGCACCCCTAACAACCCTCCTGGGTAGAACCTCACCACACTTTGGCCACGGCCGGGGTCAACAGCAATGAAGCCACAGTAATCATGCTACCCTGATCGAGTGTCTCACCCTCCACCTGTCCAATATCTCAGGGCCCACTGGAATGGGTTGGCATAAGCCTACTGACTATGTCTGATGGAATGACAGGGGATGGCTGTATGTCAACCTCACTGTCAGATTCAAACTCTGCACACCCGACTGTGCCTTTGTTTGGTGACCATCATCAGAGTCTGCTGATACTCTGACATTATGTAGTAGGAATCCAATACTTCCACTGTCAGGGTCACCTGTGGTAATAATCAACAAACACAAGAAAGAAATTAATACCTACACTACTATAGTCCAGTATATGCTACCAAACTAACAGTGGTGCCACTATTACAGACAGTACAGCAATACACACAACAGTTCGGACACTCATATATCAAAAAATAAATATTTCTTTGAACTTCTCATCAGTATTGACATAAACATGTTTGGGTTACCATGTACCATGATTGTAGGCTCCCTATGGAGGATGGACCTGGAAGAAGTTAAGCAAAAGGTAAGGACACCATCATCACAATTAACAGCAACATAGGGGGTTAAAACATTTTGCCCTTTATATGCCCATTAACAATTTTTAACAAGAACTTGGATGACATGTCCACCCTAAGCCCATGTGTAATCAATCAGAATGTGTTGTTAACTGTATCACACTACAATTATTCCCCCTAAAAAAGTATGTTAAACAGAACTGAAGTATTGCTGTCAATATTTTACCATACAAGAAGTATTTAATAATTGAGACAGCTAAGCCTACCTGGAAGCTTCTCCTGGGACATACTTGTCCTCCCTGAAACAGCAGCACCAACAACTATCTGCTACCACATTTGCATTCTGCCAGACATACACAATTACATAACCCAAATAAATTCTGGTTTACACAATCAAATTCTTCATCCTGGCAAACCATCTACTCCTCAACCTAACCCTGCCATCTCTCCCCTCCTAGCTGCTACTAACTAACTCTTACTTCATTGACTCTGACCATAAACTTATTAACCTTCCTAACTCTAATTCCCCCTCCCCCCATTTCCTCTAACTCCTCCTCAACTTTCTGTTTAAAAATGGTATCCACTAACTACATACAATCTCTGCTTCTCAAACTTAAACCATGATCTGAAGTAGTTTACTTCATTTGGTCTTCAACTTGTGGGGAGCCGGCAACTTTTGCTAGCATCAGCTCTGAGCTCCAGACTCCTCCCCTTACCCATAATACACCTCAACTGCCTTCCATCCCCAGATCTCGTTTGCCACAATTTGCTTCACATTGCGTCTTCTGAGCTCCAGCTAGCAGTGGGTTATTAAACTTTCTGTGAGTAAAAAATACTTTTTCTCTTTTTGTCAGATTAGGATAGTATAGCTATCCCTTCTCCTCCCCTCGCTTGGTGCGTCGAGTGTTAGTGGTTTTCAGGTAGTTTGAGTAGTTTTTGTGGTGTAGGTAGTAGCTCCCACTCCCCCCTCAGTGTTCTCTGTAGCGTGTGTGGTGAGTATGTGTGTGTGTGTGTTCTAATTTAGAAAAATGTTGCCTGTTTTTTTCTGAGGATTTCTGTTATGGCTGAAAAGCTTGTTTTCAAGCACTGCACAGAGTGTGGCCATAAACTCTCTCCAGCAGATGGCCACACTCTTGTGTGTTTTGTGCTTGGGTGTGGCCCACCTGAGAGTGGAATGTAGTATCTGTGCAGGCTTCAACCCCCATGCCCTAAAGGATAGGAAGGCCAAGTTGGCCCTCAAAGGTCTTCTTCCTCCTTCTGACTCTCTTTCCTCGTCTTTGGCTTTGGTCAGAATGGCTGCTGTGGCCGCCTCTCCCTCCTCTCTTCCTCTGGCATCTCCTCCCTCCCAGGCTGGGACTCAAACTCCTGTATCTAAACCTATGGTAGTGGAGCAGAAGAGAGGTAGAGAAAGGGAGAGAGAGTCGAAGATCAGGGAAAAGAGGAAGAGGTCCCTGGACCTCAATTCACCCAGCAAAACTCCACTGACCCGTAACTCCTCTCGGCTCTGATCGACAAGGTTCTCTCTAGAGCTAGAGGAGGCATGTCCAGCCTCTTGGGCCTCGGTGTCCCGACCCAGCAGGTCGGAGTCCGTGGCCTCATCATGGTCAACCTGCTCCTTGTTGGATTTGGATATGGATAAGATGAGAAGGTGCTTTATCTGTACACAGATCCAGATGGGGGTCTTGCCAGCCCCCTCCCACTGGAGGGGGGAGCTTGCTTCCTTTCTTTCAACCCATTTCTCCTTCTCCGATCTGACCTTTGGCTTTTTAGTACTCGGATCCGACGTTTCCTTTGTTCAGGGTGCCAGCACCGATGGTACCTGTTTTCTTGATGCCGACAGCTGCCTGGGGCATTTCGGATCCGACCAGTTTGGATCCGAGCCAGAGCTTAGGTGTCAGATCTGAGGGAGTAGAACCTTTTCCATCGGCTCCAACTTTGTCGGGCCAGGTTCCCTCTCTCAGAGCTCCATCCACCTTGGGCCCGGCTCCGATTCTCGCATTGGACCTGGGGAGACCGCTCTCCTTATTAGTTTCCCTGGAGGTTCGCGCTCCTTCGGCGTTCAATGTGGTAGAAAGGGTCCTCTCTGTCAGATCAAGACCCCTGACCACCCCCTCAGACTCCTCTCAGACCCCCTTGACTCTGTCTATATTCCCCATTGTCTTACCAGAGGGACAGCCTGTGCTGGAAGAGCCCCAGACGGTTTCTCCTGAGGAACAAATGGCTTGCACGCGCCCCCCCCCAGAGAGCCCCACTGGGGATGTGCCTTGCAAGCATATGTGCAAGAGGAGGCACGTGGACTCCCCTGAGTCCCTCACCGAGGACACGGATTTAGATGATGGAGAGGGTTCCCCAAGATCACCTCCTGAGGATGTCTCCTTCAGAGACATCATGGAGATCCTGTGCCAGCGGGGAGTTTGGTCTGCCCCCAAATCCTCTTCTGATAAGTCTGTGTTCCTGGAGGCTTTCAGCATGGGCCTGTCTACTTCCTGGATGTCTCCTCCCACAGATCCTTTGGTGTATTTGGTCACTTCATAGGCATGGAAGGAACCGGACACCATGGAGCCTATCCCCAAGCAACCCAATAAAATTTTAAGCCCCCCCCCCATTGATAGGCCATCCTGGAATAAGGTCTCCCCTGTGGATGCCACAGTGGTAGCAGCAGCCACTAAGAAGGAACTTGCCCAGGAGACTTCCTCGGTCCACCCTCTTGATCGGGAGTCACGGATGATGGACCGCCTAGGGAAGCGGGTGTACGCTCCAGCTACCTTTTCGATCAGGGAGCCGAATTACATGGCCCATATCACTAGACTCCAACGCAACCTAGTAAAGGAGCTGGAGGAGTCTCCCCCGAAGTCCATGTCACAGGAGGACAAGGCTTCGTTCTCCGCGAGGATGGCCACTCTAAAAGCAGTATCTAATACTTCTATGCGACTCCTCTCCCATGCTACGGAAGGAGCAGCTAGGGCAGCTGGGTCCGACGTGTCCATAAGGTGTAACACCTGGCTCAGTTTGTCAATTTTCCGAACCCTTCAAGGCATTCTTTGCCAATGCCCCTTATGATGGTTCTACACACTTCGGTAAGATCATCGAGGAGACATTAGTCCAGAATGAGAAGGACAGGAAGACACTGTCTGCCATTGGAATCCACTTCTCTAACCCTCAAAGGTCCTTTTCTCGGAACCATAGAGGGCAAAAGAAGATGTGGTTCTGGATTTTTCAGTATTCCAGGGAGACACACGTTCCCCCAGAGGCAGAGGGGGACAGAATGGACATCGGCCCAGAGGCAGAGGGGGTCCGCAGAACTTCGAGTCTCGAGAACCTTTCTCGGACAGACCTGGGCAGCAACCCTGAGGGGTTGACCGACTGCTCTAGTCTGGAGGCAGTTGGGGGACTAATGTAGTCTGGAGGCAGTTGGGGGACTAATGTCCTTGTACCCAGCGGCATGGGAGTCCATAACAAAAGACCACTGGGTGCTTCAAATCATATCCAGGGGATACTCTATCCCCTTCAAGGGTTCCCCCATATCTCCCAGACACCTCCCAGAAGTACCACCCACATAAAGGGAGGCAGCAGCATAGGAAATTTCCAAGCTGATAGTAAAATGAGCTATCGAAACTGTCCCCCCAGATCAGTCTGGATCGGGCTTCTACTCCAGTTTCTTTTTGGTGCCAAAGAAAACAGGGGACTTAAGGCCCATTCTGGACCTCTCTACCCTGAACCTGTCCATTGCCAAACAGAAGTTCCGGATGGTCACGCTACAGTCCATCATACTGTACCTGCAAGAGAGTTACTGGATGTGCTCGTTAGATCTCCAGGATGCTTATTATCACATAAAAATGCACAAAAGCTCCAGGATGTTCCTCTGCTTCTGGCTAGGAGTCAATCATTACCAATTTCGAGCTCTACCCTTTGGTCTCACCACAGACACCAAGGTGTTTACCAAAGTGATGGCGGTTGTAGCAGTTCACTTGAGGCTTCAGGGGATTCAGGTCTAGCCGTACCTGGATGATTGGCTCCTCACTGTTCCCACCAGGCGTCTACTTTCCCAAACCAGGGATTACTTCCTGACACTTGCCCGGCATCTGGGCATCACAATCAACACATCCAAATCTCTCCTAGATCCTGTACAGGTGATAGACTACATTGGTGCCAAGATAGATACTATTCAGTGCAAATTATTCCTGACCTCGGACAGAGTTCAAAACCTGAGGATGCATGTCTCCCTGATCTACCATTCTCATCTTCCAATGGTGGAATTGGTGTTGAGGGCCCTAGACTTGATGGCGGCGACCATAACTCTTCTCCCGTGTGCTCAGTTACATATGTAGATTCTTCAGTGGACTCTAGCGGTTCAGTGGTCCCTGTTGGAACTGCCATTGACTTATCCTATCCAACTAAATCGAGTTTGTCTGTTGTCCCTCATATGTTGGATGAGCTCTCCGGACATTTTAGAGGGACGACCCTTTGTTCCAGCCCCGGCCCAAACCACAGTGACCACAGATGCCTTCCAACTTGGTTGGGGGGCATTGTTCGGGCAGGACAGTCCAAGGCCTGTGGTCCCCCATAGAGACCAACTTACATATCAGTGTCCTAGAGATAAGGGTGGTCCTTCTAGCATTGCTGCCCCTTCATGCCTTTCCTCCTCTGGGAACTGTTGCTGTTCAGTCAGACAACATGTCAGTAGTCTGCTATATCAACAAACAGGGAAGGACCAGATCTTACCCCCTTTGTCGTGAGGCCATAAGAGTGTGGGAATGGGCGATCTCTTCCGGTCGCTTTCTCATCGCAACACACATTCAGGGACGGACCAACATTCTAGTGGACAGGCTAAGTCGGGCCATTTTGATGCCTTACAAGTGGCCTCTAAATCTGTCAGTAGCGGAACAGATCTTTAGCGAGTGTTGTCAACCTTGCTGCAATCTCTTCACATCTCCTTCCAATGCGAAGTGCAGCAAGTTTTTCACTCTGAACCCCCTGCCAGGGGAGTCCCCCAGATATGATCTAGTTCATGCTTGGCCTCCCGGTCTTCTGTATGCTTACCTGCCAGTACCTCTCATTCCGAGGTTTCTGCAGAAAGCTTGTCAACTGGGGAGCAAAGTGATCCTCATTGCCCCTTTTGGCCTCGCCAGGTATGGTTTCCCTTCCTTTGGTCTCACCTTCTGGCTCCAACTTGGATCCTAGATCCCATTCAGGATTTAATTTCACATCCTTTGGGGGTGCCTCATCTAAGTCTGGACAGCCTGAAGCTCACGGCTTGGCTGCTCCAGTTCCTGTAATTGGTAGGATTCCTGGACTATCCTCCTCAGTTAAATCTATTTTGGTAGCTGCTCATAAGTCTTCCACCAGAAAAGTTTATCGCAGTAAGTGGAAATGTTTTTCCTTCTGGTCCTCTCAAAGGGTTTAGACCCTTTCACAGCCCCTATTTCTGCTATTCTTGATTTTTCTAGCTGATATTTTCCAGCATGGAGCTAGTTCTTCTACTGTCAAAGTTCAGTTGGCTGTCATTTCTCATTTTCATGTGGGCGAGAATTCTGCCTCCTTAGCATCTTCCAGACTGTGCAAAGCCTTTATCAAAGGTACCTTTTTGTTATGCCCCCTGGTCAAAGATCATGTTCCTCTGTGGGACCTTACTATGGTTCTTCAAGCTTTGGTCGCTCCGCCTTTCAAGCCTGCTGCAACTGCAGATCTAAAATTTTTATTGTGGAAAACAGCTTTTCTGGTGGTTATTACCTCTGTTAGAAGGGTTTCAGAATTACAGGCCTTGTCCATCAAACTTCCGTACATGATTTTTCATAAAAACAGAGTATCCCTTCAAATCAATCCATCCTTTCTTCTTAAGGTGGCATCACCAGTCAATATCAATCAGGCTATTAATTTGCCTGTGTTTTTTCCCAATTTTGCAAACAAGATGTTTACAAACTCCACATGTTAGATGTTCATAGACAATTGCAATTCTATTTACTCAGGACAAAAACATTTCTGTAAATCTGATCAATTGTTTGTTTCCTTCTATAAACCCTTTTTGGGGAAACCTATCTCCAAGGTCACTATAGCTAGATAGATTTCTTCATGCATCCTCCAGGTCTATAAGGACAGAGGCATGTCTCTTCCAGGTTTGGTAAAAGCTCATTCCAATAGGTCCATGGCTACGTCTGTGGCTTTTTGGTCTAGAATGTCTTTGGATGACATTTGTTCTGCAGCTACTTGGTCCTCATCTCATACATTTATTTCTCATTACAAATTGGATTTGACTTCCAGAAGGAGAGCATCCTTTGGTTCTGTAGTGCTCCAGAATATCCCTCCATGAGGGCCTCCCAGGAGTTTTGTAGCTGGGGACTCTGCCCTACAGATTGAAGACCAAATGAAGTAAACTACTTCAGATTAAGAAGTTATGTACTCACCATAACATTCCATCTGAGTAGTTGTATTTCATTTGTCTTCAACCGTCCCTCCCTCTTTCCCCCGGACCTTGGCGCATGATCAGCCTACAGGCTGCAGTATAGGTCACAAGTATATTTATCAGGTCGGGTTTTCAGTATAAGTTCAGCAAACTCAATCTGAGGATGGAAGGCAGTAGAGGTGTATTATGGGTAAGGGGAGGGGTCTGGCACTCGGAGCTGATGCTAGCAAAAGTTGCAGGCTCAGATCTGATATGGATCCGTATCCCACAGGTTGAAGACAAATAAAGTACAACTACTCAGATGGAACATTATGGTGAGTACATAACTTTTTTTTCTCCCTCAGTTGATGGTCTCCCTCCACTATTTCTCCAACCAGCTGCCACATCTCTTGCTCTACCTATCTCTATTCTCATAAACAGTTCTATTACTGAAGCCAAAGTCCCTGCCATATGGAAAAAGTTTTACAGTCTTCCCATTCACAAAGTAGGTAACACCAGTGATCTATCCAACTATAGGCCCATAGCAATACTATCACCTCTCTCCAAGATCTTAGAGAAATGGATATACAAACAAACCCTACAATATCTTACTCAAGAAAACCTAATCACTCCTCTTCAACATGGTTTTCCCCCTGGCCATAGTACCTCTACTGCCCTCATCTCTTTCACAAATACCATTTCACAACCTAGAGATCACAATAAACTAGTCTCTTGTCTCTTTCTTGATCTCTCAAAGGCATTTGACACTGTCTCCCACCCTCTACTATTAGATAAACTCTCTCTATTAAACCTGTCTCCTACCACTATTCCCTGGTTCTTTAGTTATCTCAGTAACCATTTCCAGTCTGTCAAATGGAACTCTGCTACATCCCTGGAATGCCTTATACAGATGGGGAGTACATCAAGGGTCAATTTTAGGACCTCTGCTATTTAATATTTTTACTAATCAACTATCTTCCTCTACCCCACACTCTTCACTTGTTCAGTATGCAGATGACTCCACACTCATCTCTATTGCTGATTCCTTTACTGATCTCCAAACTATAACACAAAACTCTTTCTTGTCTATTGAAAATTGTCTCAATCAAAACCATCTTATACTAAACCCTAATAAGACTAAGCTATTATTTTTTTTTACCAAAAACAATGTCCTACTTGAAACCATATTTCAGCATCTCTTCTCTTCACAAAACACCTATCTCAGATGAAAGTCACACTAAACTACTAGGAGTCATTATTGATTATCAACTTACATTTGATTTACATGTAATATGTAACATTAAGAAAACCAGTCAAAAACTTGGTCTTCTTTATAGAAATAAAAACTTTCTCTCAAGGAAAGCTAAAATAGCTCTTTCACATGCCTACCTATTACCTACCCTACTTTATGGCTCTCAAATTCTTACCAATCTACAGGCCACACATGATTAAACTTGAATCCACTTACAACAAAGTAGCTACATTTGCTGCTGAGATGCCATACTCATCTCATTATTGTCTTGCTCTCAGGAAATTGAACTGGTTAGAATTCCCCGATAACCTCTTACTTTCTCAGCTCCAGATACTTCATTCTGTTCTATATCAGTCCACTTTTTGCCCAAGCATCACCTCTATTATCTCCCACTACACCCCTGCAAGAACATTCCAGAGTTTTGAACATCTCATGTTCTTTCATAAACCCAAGATTAACTTAGGCAAAAGCCTTTATTGCTATCTGTCTGCTAAGAACTGGAATAAATTACCACTAGAAATCCATCTCCTTAGATCTAAATTCCAATTCAGAAAGGCAGTAAAAGATCACTTTAGCAAAAATAAACTATGTCAGTGCTATCTCCCCCCTGACTGACTTACCTCTCTTGGCAATACTATCTCTAACCTTTATTTCTTCTTCCATGTAACTCTTACCTTTTTCAAAACACTATCTTTTTTTTGCATTTTATCTTTCATTCTATTGTGCCTCTATACTCTTTTAGTATTCTTATTACTACTCTACCCTTTCTTCTTACATAAACTGGCAGTTTATTCTGTTCTGGTATTGGACTTGTTATCAGTCAAATGATTATGCTTTTGAGATCATTATTACTTATTTGTTATTGCACTCCTAACAATCTTGTATGCCTAATAATTATAATCATAAGTATTCTTGTACACTGCATTTTACTTTCACATGCTATAATGTTGTTTCTAATTGCCATGCATGCTTTTCCTGCTTTGTTATTCTATGTATGTTTCTTGTCTTATTAATCTATACACTAAGTTTACTTTATTGTATGTATTTACTGTGGAGCTTTTCTCCCCGGGTCTCCATTGAAAAAGAGCTCTGACCCAGCTGGACTAACCCAGTCAACCAATGTCAAATAAATATCCCCACATCCCCTCTCAAGCAGAAAGACACCATGTCACCTAAATGTTTCCACAATTACTTCATTCTCAGGTTCACTGAAGGGGAGTTTATGGGGATTGGGACGCCTGGGTGCCACAGTCATAGGTGACATAAAACACAAAAGAAGGGTAATACACATAAGTATCTCATAAATAAAAGTTCTGTTTAGATATAACACATAAAAGGTAGTATTTCAGTATTACTCACTGGAGAAAGATAAAACAGTCAATATATTCAAATATAAAAAAAAGAAATTATGTGGATGTAACATATTACAATCACAAACAAAGCAAGGTTGGATCCAAAACAAGGAGAGTAACAACAGCAAATTTGTTTGTGCCAGCACAAAATGGAACTTGGCTCCTCCACCCCCAAAACAACTCACAAATTACACATTTTGCTAACAAACTGTCAGTGAACTGATAATAGTACTATCAAATAAATTGTTCCCTAAAACGTGTGTGTACATTTACCACAGAATATTCAATTTTATGCAAATACAAGTCACGTCTACCTGTGGCCACCACTCCTCTAAAGGTGTTTATGGGCCATCCTAGAAGGCTAACACCCCTGTGCCATTGACAATATAGGATATTTACATTTCACAGAAATAACAATAGAAGAGTGTAAAGAGAAAAACGGTTGTAACATTAGCACTTATGATGACTGTTAATAAGGATGTTCATCTGAGAAAGTAAAATGCCTATGCCATCATTACATTTTTAAGCAATGCATTCAGATAAAAGTAGCATTTACTAATGCAGGCACACACACACACACACACACACACACACACACACACACACACACACACACACACACACACACACACACACACACACATTTATGGGTCTACTTCTAAAGTCTGACTATCAGATGACCAACTTACAAAATCCCGAGATGAAAATCACAAAAGTTCAAAAACCTGAATGTCAATTTTTACCAGGGTAAGTAAATACTTAGCCAACTGTAAACAAAACTCATGCCAAGGTAAGTAAAACCCACCTAGGTGGGGGGCTATGCCCCCACACCCCACAATGTGGGGTGGCTGCGCCCTCCTCAACTAGATATGCCAACTGCGGGATCACACTACAGTGGAGATCAGGGCATGTTGGCCAAGTGTTTACTTACCCTAGTAAACAGTTGATGTTCAGGTTTCTGAACTTTTGTGATTTTCATCTTGGGATTTTGAAAGTCAGTCATCTGAGAGTTGGGCTTTTGAAGTAAACCCATTATATCAAACAGATTCTTCAGCAGCAAGCATACCTTATCAAGATCAGTAGTCTTCAGTGAAAATAAATCCCAAAGTAATATCTTCTTCTGTGTTATCCATATAAACAAGCCTCTCCACCTTCAAGTTCCCTAGCTACATGGTTCCCTTTTTATAGTATAAATTCAAGGCTGTGAGCACGGTGAAGATACAAATGAGTTGTGGACTGATTAGAATTACTGAATCCTAAATACTTTCTCCATGTAGTAGATGTAAATATAGTGCATGCACACCCTCAGTTTTTGTTGCTAATGGATTGAAACTGTGAATGATTAGTGGTAGGATGAAGGAAAACATAACAGTTCAGACTCCCATACCTCCAGTGGGTGTGTCAGCCACGTTAGATTTACAAAATGTAGTACTAATTGTATCAAGGTTTTAAATATAAGCAGCACACTTTTCATAGTTTCTGTTCAGAAACATCCAATCTCCCCTTCATTTCTTGACAACTGTTAATTATTGCCATTTAATATCCTCACACATTTTAAGTTAAAATCTTCATATCAAGTTAAAATCTTCATGTAGAATAAACTAATTAACTGCCATTAAAGCTAGAAGCTTTTATTTGATCTTAGACTGGTTAAGCTGTTATCACAGTTCATCACAGTCACATAGCATACTGGATACCTTGAAGCCATCATAAGACTGGATACTTTGGAGCCATCATTTCACTATGGTATAACTGCATTCACAGCATGAATATCTTGTAAGTGCATTTAATTTAAGTACTGGAAATGCATGCAAGTTTTTTGCTATATATGTTGCACCTTTAAGTTTTATATATTTTGCTATATATGTTGCACCTTTAGGTATTATATCATTTAACCACACTACCTATTCTCCAAGAGAACTTTACTTCATTGGCCATTGTTGTACAGTGTTTCATTTTGAATACTAACTTTTAGAGTAAGATCTTGAAGGTACTGAAAAACGTACTCCAACAGCAGAGAGAGTTTTCCCTTCCTGCTCGCATCTGGTGAGTGTGTCTTTAACTTTAGGTCCAAAAAGTGAGGAACCATCAAAAGGGGCATTGGTAAAGGTAGACTTAAAAGGTTCCACAAAATTACACAAGTGTATCCAGGAGAGTCTCCTCAAGGAAACTCCTGAACCTGCTACCCTACTCGCTCCATCCGCTGCATATGATATCAGTCTCATGGAGGAGTTGATGATGGAATCTAAGGTGGACAGCTGGGAGGTGACTTTCTCTGTCACCCCTGCAGCCAATGAACCTTGTAGAATATCTCCTAGCTCCTTCAGGAGATCTCTTTGTAGCCTTGTAAAGTGTGTGAAGTAGTTCAGCGATCTGAGTGTAAAAGTAGCTGATGAAAAGATACGCTTCCCGTATCTGCGCATCATTTGAGAATCTTTGTTCGGAGGATGAACAGATGAGGATGTCTCGGAAAGTTCCTTCTTGGTGGCTGCTGGCACCACCATAGCATCTACAGGCACACATTTTGTAAGAAAATCTTTTCCAGTGGGGGCTGATAACTTGTTTGGCCTCTGAGGGACTGGTTCCATAGTGTCAGGTGACTCCCATGCCTTTCAACTAACTCAATTAGCTCATCAAAAGGTGGAGACACCCAGGAGGCTGAAGGTTGAGGTCCAAAGGCCTTCAGGTACACCGGCTCCTCATCAGAAAGGGTGATGGTGTTCCAGCTGCCTCTCTGTTTTAGGATCTCAAGGATATCTGCAAATGAGACATCTTCAGAGGAAGACCGTGGGGACCCTTCTGACTCCTCGAGGTCAGTGTCTGAGGATAAAGACTCATCAGGAGAGTCGATATGCCTCCTCTTGCATGTCCACTTCGAGGGGGCTCCTCAGAAGGGTATTCTGGGGAGGCCTCGGAAGAGTGGGGTTTATCCAATGGGGGTTCCTGAGGCTCTGAATCTCTGCTATCCAGTGGAGGGGGTGGTGCCAAGACAGTAGCCGGAGCTTTGGGGGGACGAATGCCAGTATCCCTGTGTAGAGCTGTAGGTGGGAACAGCACACTCCTCAACAGTTCAAAAGCCAAACCCACTGGCTCCAAAGACACCCCTGGTTCTGAGGAAAGTGTTGGCTTCAGGGAAGCCAAGCTCAACCAAGCTGAGGCACTAAGGGGTTGACTCGGAACCGGAGAAGCTTATGTCGGAGCATCCCCCTCGGGGCCGACTGGAGAACTACAGCTCCTAGACACCACAGATGGCACCGAGTGTCGGAGCAGAGATCAGTTCCGAAAATATCCAGAAGGGTCCTGAAACCGAAGGGTCTACAGCAAGTGGTACTTGGCACTCTGGCTCCAAAGATCCAGCTTTGCGGCTCCAAAGATCCAGCTTTGTTCAGAGGAGGAACAACAGAGGATGTAACAGTCTTAGAGGGCTCCAAAACCTGTTGGGTTGGAGCAGAGAACAATTTTGCCAGCGGAGGCGACTTCAATAGTCTGTGCACAACCCTCTCCACATCATCATTAGACAAGGTCCTAGAAGACCTGGAGGATAGGGTTGGTGAACAAGATCTAAGATAGGAGATCTCAAAGTAGGGGAGACTAGCAGAAGTTCAATGGACCATCTCCCAGTCACAGTTTCTTTTGGCTCAATGATAATTATCTCCGTCGGTTCCAAAGGCAATGGAGCTGAGGAGGTCAATGCTTGAGAAATTTTAGACAATTTTTCAGGAGGCTCAAAGTGAGCCGAATAGACTGGAGATGGCCTTTTGGTTAGTTCGTCCTTTGTAACGAAAGAGGACTTACTGGATGAGGATGAGGAAGAACTCTGTACAGTTTCCTCAAATGTTGGTTTCAAGAGTCCTTTAACAAGTTTATTTTACCTCTCCTGTAGAACACAGGCACTAAAGGAGTGGCAGAATGTACAGGTTTCTTGAAGATGGATTGCTCCTAAACAGTAAATGCAAACACTATGTCCATTCGTAATGGACATTTTTTGGGAGCACTTTGGCATTTCTTAAAGCCTGAAGGCTTATGTTCCTTCTCCCTAGTTTCCTTGGACATGGTAGGGATGAAGAAATACTAAAACTATAAAACTATGTAGAAATCACACAGAAAAAACACATCTAAATATGAAAAATTAACACACACAGCACTTCTAGTAAAGCTAAAGGGAAAAAAATAGGTATTTAAATAAACAAGCACTAGGTCCTCTAATTTAAATGAACCTAGTAGCTGTCAGAAAGGGACACACACACACAGAACACACTACTAATAGCCCTCTAACTGAAATGGGCAGTTAGCTTTCTAACTTAAATAAGCTAAGCTAACTAATAACTAATTAACTAACTACAACAATTAAAGCACACCACTACAGTTAAAGGTGATGGGATACACAATACAGGTCTAGCGAAAAAATGACAGCCAACAAGCAACACAGCAACAACGATAAATTAGCTACTAAGGCTATGAAAGGCACAGCATTCACAACTAAACTAACTAAGCTAACTAACTAAGTAATTCTAAAGACTAAATATGTAAAGGTTAGCAAAAAGACAAAAAACTTACCCACGGCCAAGAAGAGAACATCCAAACTCATAAAGTGGCAAACGAGATCTGGAGATTGCACCACTGCATGATGGGATACCTACTCTGCCACGAGCCAAGTTAGAGCCTATGAGCTAGTGTTTTCGGCCAAGTCAGAGCTGAGGATCATCTCCGAACCCATCCAGTAAGAATGAAGGCGAGATAGGACAACATAACATTCATTATTTGCTATTGCACTTCTTTGGGATTAGACATGTTTGGTGTTAGGGTGATGTTGCCCAATTTAGGGCACAGAGGTGGAGTGTTGAGTAGTCCAGAATATTTACTGGACTCCTGGTAAAGCGCCACAGCCAAAGGCTTCTGCAGGGGGACTATTCTGGCTCCTAGTACAAGTCTGAGGCTTGGAATAGTCTGGCCAAGGCTGTATCCAGTACAACAGGCATTCCCCACACTGGAGAGCAGTGTAGACACCACTTCAATTACCTAAAAAGGTGCAAGAAGGTTACACTCAACTAGTTCTTGGATGAGTTTCAAACTAGTGACATCCCACAGTTGTGCAAGTATGCTAATAAAGAGAACTTATAATACATAGAAAATGAAATATAGGCAAGACTGGTATGCATAATGCTCTTCTGTTCTTTTCTTTTCACAGCCAATTCTGAAATAGCTGCGAATAGGCAAGCCCATGCTGATTGTCTGGAAAGACTGACAGAAGCAAGTGGTATGTATGCAGCACAAGAGAAGTCTTACTGTAGCTTTAAAAGTCAAATAAAATGTTATTCTTTTCTATATAGTAGTAGCAAAGTAAGTATGCATATCCTAACTGTAAAAGTATGCATGCATAAGTTTGTAGCGCAAACCAACTTTAGGAGTCAAGTATAAGATTGTAGTCAGAGGTTGTGGGTTCAAATAACATGAGGAACAACTATATAATACTGCAGTTCTTTAATAATATTACATAAATTAAATTCTACACAAGTGGCATAAATGCCCTGCTGTTAACTGTAATTAGTATATTTGGACCAAGCATATGTGCAATATCTGCACATTGCAAGGATTACTTTAAGCAATCCATAATTACAGTTTGTAGTAGTTAGGAAGTATACTTAAATGTAAAGCTTCAGATGAAATAGTTGTATTATTGTGATAATGCATTGTATGTCACATATGATGGCACTCATTTTATTTCTTTTTTCAATCACCCCAACCCTTATCTCTTTTTTTTCTATTGTGTCACCAAAATGTTTCCATGTCATCCATCTATAACAAATCACTAAATGCTTTAGAGCACAGCAAGGCAGGCCAACCCCTGTGGCTCAGCCTGCCCCTGCTCCAGCACCAATGCCCAGCACATCTGGGATCCAACTTGGCAGTACTGCCTTTGCTGCTCCTGCACTATCTGTGGCCTCAGGTAGTACTACCCTGGCAGTGGCTGCTGTGCTACCCTCCAAGAGTACTGGTGGAGGTGGGGATTTCATTACCCACCAGCAGATGCCAGGGTTGGTGAATAAGGTTGGGCACTGCGCCACTGATGTATGCCTACATTGGATGGGGAGGCTGCTCTCCCACATGGTCCATAGGAGAAGAAGACATCAAACACTCAAGCAGCCAGCGGAGTAAGGGGACGATGATGACAGTCCTGTGGGTGAAGACTAGATTTTCTCGCTGTCCCCATGTTTGATGGGCATGAGCTTTTATTTTCCCCTCCCTCACCCTAATCATGGTGTCCCCCAAACTTTTGTGTCCCTCACTGTCCCTGTGCCTTGTCTTGTTTGTCCTGTTTGCATTTGCTTCTTCACCTACCAAACTTACCTGACCCAGAAATACCAATGCCCCTTACCCAGCATTCCTCTATCTTACCAAAGTTAAAAATAAAAAAATGGGCACATGTCCCAGAAAAAAATATCATCCCATACACAGCTCTCAATTTCGCACACGTGTCTTCTTGACACACTTGATTTGGTCCAATTGGCTATACAACATGACTGCATTGTTGTCACCCCCTGTTTGTGGAGGTGACAGTCCAAACCTAGCTAATATACTGTACATATTTTCATTTTATACTGCTGAAGAAATCAATAGCTATTATTCTTTCCTATCTCCCTCCTGCACAGTCCAATATTGTTTTCCCTTTGTTCTTCCCATGCTTGCCCCCCACTTCACCACTTTCCTATCTACCCTAATTTAACATGTATAAACTGGTCAAAAAATAGAATCACACACAACACACATAAGTACCAGAAAAAAAAAAAAAAAACAATGGAGCCCTTCACTTTTTGTCCTCTGTGTTTACACAGAGTTTGGTACCAATGCCAAGTGATGGTGAATGGCTCTTCTGTGGTGCTGTTACCTCCGCACAATGCCACTTAAACACACTGCCCTATGTCAACACACAGTAATACACAGTGAATGTAGTACACAGAATAATTTCACTGAATTATCACTACTTAATTAAAAGTATTACATACACCTGGATTCAAACCCTACATCATCTGGGCTCAAAATGAAATGTGTCAATGTATTTACACCTGTTGCCACAGAGTCAGCTAAGCAGCAGGTGTGCTTCATACCCTCAGTACTGAGAACTCTCAGAATTTTAGCAATGAGGCTCACATTTGTGCACTGCTTAACTAAGTATGAACAAAAGTGCAAGAAATGTGTATCTCACATACACACTCTACCAACCATTGTACAAACCCGCTACTTGGCAGTGAGCAATGAAAAGTGGACAATGGTGTGTATTACTTCAGTTTACTGTCCATTTAGTGTTCATGCCATGAAACTACATGTGGAGACACAAACAAAATGAAGACACTGTCTTAGAAAAGGACACATATATACAATGCATCCACTGTTACCTCCCTCCGCGTACTGCAGCCTTGGTCTCTCAGTACTTGTTCACAAATATATCAACTACACTACATATATAAATAAGAAATGTTGTGTTAAATACCATGCACTTCTTTAGAATGGCAATACACATTCAGATTTTCCAATACTGGTAGTAATGTGGACACAAGTTTGCATATAGTTTCTAAAGCTGTCTCTTAAAATATATCTGCACATTGGAAACACAACCACCAAATAGTACACATTTTACACTGATCAGTCTGGTAAAATACAGAGATCTATAGTATGTGTACTTTCATAGGTAGGAGTTCTGTTCTCACTGCAGTCAATGTGTGTATGTATTTGTAAACTTGCTTGAAATTAGGGAGAGCATTTTACATCAGCATGTGAGACACTGCTATTACCATTTTCTCCTCTCCAGACACTACTGATGTCATCACCTATAAACTGTTGTCTGACATTCTCTATTTCAGACTTGAGCTGCGGCACTTGCCTTAAACACAGAGTTCTGTAGTCTATGTACTTAGGTAAGGGTTCGGTTCTCACTGCAATCAACTGGTGTGTGTGTGTGTCTGCACTTGCTTGACATTAGAGAGAGCATTTCACATCAGCATGTGGGATGCTGCTATTACCATTTTCTCCTCACCAGACACTGCTGGTGTTATCACCTATAAACTGTTGTCTGACACTCTCCAATTTGAGCTATGCTGCTTGCCTTAAATACAGAGTTCTGTAGTCTATGTACTTAGGTAACAGCTCTATTCTCACTGCAGTCAACTGGGGTGTGTGTGTGTTTGTGCACTTGCTTGACATTACAAAAAGCCTTTAACACCAGCATGCGGGAAACTGCTATTACCATCTTATAGCGGATTTGCGGGTGTGCAGTATTCCCATCAGGGCAAGGTCAAAGCTGGCCTGTAGGTCAGGTACAAGTCACATCATCCTATATGATACAGATTACAAGGACAGAGCTTTCAGTCTGTCCACATATGTCATGGCATGGTTTGTAAGCCCTGTATTTTCTTGGTGAGAAACCCCTGTGGGTCTCTCCAGCTGCTGCAGGTGTCTAGTGAGGTACATGCAAAAGGGAGCATTATACTCTATTAGTATACTGATGAGGTTCTAGTACAGTGCTGTAATATCATCCTCCGATCTGGATATGATGGCCTGACTTATGAGGTACACAATGTAGCCTTTCCATACCACTGTGGATACTTGGTGGTCGTAGCTCAGATTGTTATCTACATGTGTTCCCAGGTCTTGCACCACTGGGTTTCAATACAGGGGGAGTGTTGTTAATGCTGTAATTAGTGGGGAATTCCACTTTGCAGAAGAACAAAATAATGACACGTTTTTGCATTTACTTGTAGACTGTATGGCATTGGTATCAATCATTTGTCTGTGTTAGTCCCTCCTGTAGTATGTTAACATCATTGGTGGACTCAATGATTGCACCCAATATGCAAGAATCAGCAAACCTGGTAAGCCAAAGGCTGTGTACTTTAGTCTGGACTGTTGAGAAATAGATGTTAAACAGTAAAGGGCCCAGCACAGATTCTTGGGATACACCAATAGTGACAGCTTTACTGATAGAGGTTGATTCACCAACTTTCACAGTATGTGTTCTGTCGGTGATCCAATTGCTTAAGCATTTAGTGATGTAAGGGTTAATCCCCAGCAGGGACAGTTTTTCAATGATACCCAAGTGGAGGATTGTGTCCAAACCCTAGGCCTGATCATGATAGGCAGTATATACTGACCGCCATTCAGGCCTATCACACAGAATCAATAGGCTGTGAAAACATCACCGTCAGCTATAGTGTGACTCAGAACATATACTTACCGGACACAGTTGGATAAACACTTCAACACACTCTCCAGACAGAGTATGTTCCCACAGAAGGGTGTACATCAACATGCATCCATCTGAGTTGGGAGGAGAGCACCTGATGACTCTCCTCATCTGTGAGGTAGACCATCATGAACCTTTTCTAAATGGACACTAGTAATATTCTGGCTGTGTGTAACAGATGTGTGAGTTGTTAATACTACATCCATGTTTGTTACATCTGTTAGATGTCCTCAAAGAGGTCATAGTGGGCATGCATGATGACAGTGCTATCATTCTGTGGAACTTGGCCAGGCCAAGGCATTTGATACAAATCCACCCTGAGGTATTCACTCAATGTCATGTCTGTCAGATATGGCCATATATACCTGTACCACCAAGTAGGTAGACCACTGGATCACATACATGGCATCTAAATATGTTGAAATGTGTGAGGTGACCTATATCTCAGGTCCAGTAAACAGGTCTGCACATCAGGGCTGTCTGCTAGGCCCTTTCCTGCCCATTATTTAAGTCACAGATGTGAAAAATGACTTACACATCTTGTGTCCAAACAGCTGTCTGGAAGATTACAGATTGTGGGCAATCATTGACTCCAACTGTAATATTAGTATAATACAGACATTATCAACACACACACCAATGATTGCTGCCACAACCATGACAACACGTGAGATGAAACAAAAACATGGGGGAATTTGTTGCATTATGAAAACAAACCTCATAACCCAAAGATAATGTAGACATCACACCCTATAGGCAGACCAATTGGTATGTGACCTGCATCCTGGGGTAGATGGTATGTAGGACATCAACCAGCATGTGGCTACAGTGGTGACTACTTCCTTGTATATAACACAACTACTGAGTATGTGCAGGACATCCACATCAAAGGCCAAAATACCTCCAGAGGTCACACCCTTCATCACACCAATAACTAAGTACAATGCATTCTTCTTCATGTACTTCCCTACACATCTTCCAGTGACGTGTAGCTGAAGTGTACCACCTTTGTCACAATGAGTTGCCACACATCTTATTGGCTGTATCTAGGTATTCTTTTTGTTGCATAAACATTAATGTCTGATGGTGTGGAACCCCCATCAAGGTGTTATACCTAAAGTGTACCACCTTTGTCACAATGAGTTACCACACAGCTTGTTGGCTGTATCTAGGTATTCTTTTTGTTGCATAAACATTAATGTCTGATGGTGTGGAACCCCCATCAAGGTGTTATACCAAATGTATGTGTGATACCTGTTCCAGTGATGTACACAGGCATACATAGCTGTCTGACAACATTGATGGCATGGGCTACATTTGTGACAGTGTGGATTGTGCCATAGCCATACATACACACACACACACACACACACACACACACACACACACACACACACACACACACACACACACACACACACACACACACACACATCATGTGCACCAGTCAGGGTATAGCAGTGTCCCTCCTAACACCTCCAGCAAATGTTACAGTGTCAGAATGGTATGCTTGATTACCCTCATAGATTGCTGACATGTCATAATAGTTGTAAAAGTGTGTTCATGCAGAACCATCTATGATTATTCAGAATCACATATGTTATGTCAGAGACATAATATTACTGGTGGTGTTATTCTGATATTGTCCGTGATTGTTTGTGCTTCTTTTACTGTTGTTCATGAGCTTGTAACTGTGTCCCCACTTGATGAAGACCTCTGCTGATATTACAGTCATTCAGGCAAATCAGTTTGCATAGCAATATGCACCCAACCCCAATTATATATAACATTCTTAACAGATGTCCTCTCTATTGTTTATATCAGGATGTTTATATCATAAAGACATCTTCTCCATTGTTATGTCACCTTGTCTGACATTCACATAATACACATTTTCACTGTGCAGTCTGTACCATACCATGTCGATATGTGATTAGTGTTCCTGCTACAAATGTCTTCCATTTACATGCCCTCATCTACTGTACATTATGATGTTTCTCTGTAATATATTTGCTGACCCTCTTAATCTCACTTTTAAATGTCTCTTTTACATCAGACACAGGAGTTTCCATCATCATCACCTCATGTTTATCCATTTATTTATGGTCTCCAGATTCAGGTCTTTTCTCATCACTTGCCCCCTTGGATTCTCCACCTGACAATGCACCAAATTTTCTTCCTGTTTGCTTTCCTTATTTTCAGTTTTTGTGTTTTTTTCCAGATAAGGTAATGAAAATTCATTCCTCATTCACCATCAAACACATATCATCTTCTTGAAATTCTCAGCTTGGAGACTGTCAACTTCGCTTAACCCACAAAGTAACTGAGGAATATGTCTTTTCTCTAGAATATAAAATACCATCACCACAACTCTGATTATTTATTTCTTTTAATGAACATTCAATTCATCAGCAATAAACTGATAGTTCTCAAATTCTATGTCCTACAGGTCACTTCAGTAACACGTATTCCAACTTAATAACCATATTTTTTCTTTTGTGTGGTGTTAAAGAAATTAATCTCCCAAAGATCATGGACAGTTTTTTGTGTCAAAATGCTTTCTCTTTTTCCCATGCATTTCTATATATCACTTATTATGTTTTACGTTTCCCTCCATCTCCCAAAACCTGAGGACCCTTATGTCACTTGACTGTCTCAGTCCGCTCACTTTCCCAGCTCACCCTACAGCTGTTCCTATTAGACTGACCCAGTCTAATACTACCAGACAGGGTCAATGGCTTCCTAATAAACACAGCCTTGTGATCTGGCAATGATGGTGCTGGTAAATGAAGAAGTATCTTCAAGTAGTGGCTGCTAAGACTGAGGATCATCTGGCATACAAGCTGCAAATTAATTAATTTTTTCTAGGAGGCATGCCAGGCAATATACAGTGAAATGGGTGTACTGGCCTTTAATGCACACTAGATTTGACCTTGAATGACAAGGCTCCCTAGCCTAGTCAAAATGTCATGTATGCAGTGCACTGTCCCTTTTGCAGGTCATTAACTGTTTTATCCTTTCTCCTCAGTTGATTTTTCTCAGCTGTAGACTCATTACTGACATCTGGCAACTAGTGGCACAGATGGTTGCCCTTTGCTTTACTGAGCTGGCTCAGTTTCCAAGTTTCACTACCATACAGCAACTCAATTCTTCTTAGTACTTGTACCACTTTTTTTAATTATATGAATTTGTGGTATACCTGATACATATAATTTTCCTGGCTCTTCCTTAAAAGGTATTTCTGGTGCACCAGCTAAGGCAACACAATTAATTAACTAAAATTTGATCTCAAGGTTTCTAATAAGACCTAAGACCTTTTGGTTAAAGGCTTAAAGGTTTATACATGTTCCTCACATATTCTAGTAACCTACAATAATAAACTTACAATTGTGCAGACTTCTAGAAGATCTACTTTGTGAACTTTGATAATTACATCTCTAAGATTTTTTTTTAATTTTTTTGCAATACTAAAATTGATTAAGACTGTTCCCAAGGTCCCCCACATCCAAAATCTATTATAGTCAGTTCAAAACAAAAATAAACTGGAACATTTACAACCAAAAAAAATCCTTCATTGCACTTTTAAATACAACCAAGATAACAGTGCCTTTGTGTCCTTTGATACTTCATAATGTGTGAGCTTTTTCCTTTATTCACATGACATTTTATAGTTTGGTCTAATCTTGATGGCTTTCACATGGTTGACTAATCAAAACTGTTAGTGTCCTTCTTAGCATAATCCTGTGTTTGTATGATGGACTGCAATTTACTGCTACAAATTTGCCAAGGATCTGTGGAATGAATGTGCATCAGTGCAAAGCCCTACCTGATTTGTGCTGTGCTCACTGGAAGTACTGTATACTGCTTGTTTGCCATGCACCAGCACAGAGCAGGTATACTGCTGGACCATCCTGCATCCTGGACCAAGCTACAAGCATGCATTCACACATGCATTCAACTGAAGCATAGTGCCTTTTATAAGAGTGCAGAACACTTAGAATGTGCTCATTATGTGCCTCACAGACAAAGAAAAGAAAGAGTCAGTGCCAGTAGACCAGCAATGTAAGTGCATTTGGTCTCGGAAGATCAGAAGAATGCGGGTTCTGTCCCTACACTAGTCTTTTAGGTTACAATTTCAAAGACACTGCAGTGCAGTTTGAGGGGTAATACATCTGAGACCTCATTTAGATAGATCCTAAATCACAATTCCATCTGCACATGGACTCATGTTGATACATCAACTACCATTTCAGTGAATGCAAACACTCTGAACTTCATTCACTGAAACCACTTTCAGCACACTTTAGAGTAACATGATTTTTAGGGAACAAGCCTCCTGCACTGCCATGTGATGGGACACCTGCACCCCCCCCCCCAGACTAATACAAATCTATTCCAAGTTTGCACAACAGTTAATAGAATTGAAATCCACCGTCACACATAGTGGTTTCAGTGAGCTGACTTCACAGAACTTTAATTCACTGGAACATTACTCACTATTGCCATGTACAGCTGCCTGTAGTGGTCATAAATTATACAGACATATACGACTCTATGCCACCTGTCTGGTGGATAATAGAGGGGTGTTCTTCATGTCCTGGTCACATTCCTCCTATTCGCTACAAATACCACCTTTTGGTTATGACTGAAGAGCATTCTTTGAATCAATTAATTAAGCTGGTTAACACAAAAAAGGCTATCCTCTTAGCATATAATCCACAGATGATTACCCTAGCAACCTTGAGTTGAAATATACCATACAACTGTAACACTGACTTAAAGAATTACCACATTTGGGATATTTATATCAGTAAATAACTATAACTTCTGTGTTGTCTGAGCAGCCCACTTTTGTGTGATAGTTATCTAGAAACACATATGCATTAGTAAACAAATTTGCTGATACATCGATCTCCCCAAGTGATCATTGTGATGATGATATTTTATTACAAATTTCTAGTGGTACCCTCTGCAAAAGAAAGTCATTGTGGCTGCAGCATTTACTACACTGCATACCTCTCAGCCTCTTAGTGCAAGAAATATAGACAATGTCTAACATAATGGGAGGACAAAGGCCCAAAAATAGGAACCAATTTTTAAATATTGCTCTTATAAACTTAGAAAGTTGCTACAATAACATGATTTGTATTAGCACACATTTGTTGAAGGATATGAACATTAAAACTCAAATGTATATCATTATTTAGTGACCTAAATTCACAGTGATTCACCAGAAAACCACACATTTTATGATGGCCAAGCATGGCAATGTGAACAGGTGCAGCAGTGGTTGCAGTTGCCTTTTGAAAAGTGTAACAATTACAGGAGGTAGCTGCATTTCTTAAAGTAGGATGGTAATGTATCTACTAGGGAAGAGAACTGAGTAGTCATAAATTTTGTGGACATATGGGCATTTGTCCAGAAGGAGCACAGAACACCAAGAATATGATTCAATATAGTGATCATCTTTAGGTAAAGGCATTAGACTCCATGGACATGTATTTATTAACTGACACATTGCATTTGATAGTTGATGTTTCCCAGGCCAGCTGATAGGTAACAAAGACACTTCTGTAAGGAAAAAATATATATATATATTAAGTGATCACATATAGGAAGGTTGCACTGGACATCGGCAACATTATTTATTAATACAGCAAGATTTGGAGTGAGGGCCATTGAGGTCTCACTGGGAAACTGGAAATGCTATGTTGTTAAATAAATACTGTAGTCATCATGATCACTTTTGGGTTTTGCATTTGTATAACAAATGTCTTAAGTGCAGCTTGTTCACATTACTAACAATAATAATAACACTAAAAGTAACATGAGTGCAGTGCCTTAATATCTTGCATTCTCAATGTTTCCAGTTTTATTGCACCATAGACTGATTTATGCCGCATAGCTCTGCTGTGAGTTATTGTTTTGCACAGAAGAGCCTCACAAGTGCTTACAGAATCAGTGCTCCATTGTAAATTCTGTCAGTGAACAAACATGGTCTGAAATGTGCAGTACTCCAACTAGACTGGTTCAGTATACTATCCCTTACCATTGCAAACATGATATTACAGCATATGGTACAAAGCTGACTGCATAATGGCTCATAAGTCTGTTTTAGCTTGACCACTAAACAGGCCATCTATTCAAATGCTGCATTCTGACTGCACTAGTTACATTTAAGTTTTACTAATGTTAAATTTAGTGGATGAAATGACAGACAATGCATAAATGTATGAATGGTCATAAAAGTGTACTGAAGAAACATGAATATACAAATGCAGGTTGGTGCGGAGGTTTAAGGTTGTGTTGTAGTTCCAGTGGTCCAAGGTTTAATTTCCTTAGTTTTCATTTGCCTACTGTGTGACCTTGAGCAAACCACTTAGTCAGACAGTGCTTTGGAGAACCAACAATTTGGGTTCAGTGCCTCAGTGGTCCCCTGGACTGCATCCTAGTAACTACATATAAGGAAGTATGATTTTTCTGAAGGGGGTATTCAGTAGTTATTTCTTATGCAGAATGTTACAAAATACTGCTGAGTAACTTTTTGTTTAACATTATTTTGGTGCCTGATTCATACATACTGGGTATAAATGGTTAACCATCCGACTACAGGCCTCAATATCCTGGATCTAGTCCTCACAAATATGACCACTTCTTGCACAGCTCCATATGTAACATCATTTCTTGTTAAATCAGACAATACTTTAGTGACCTTTTCCTTTAAACCATGTAGTACTTCCATGTAAATAGCTCTATATTTTCAGGGACTTCTCAAAAGCAAATCTTCAATTGCTTGATGACTTAAATAAATTCTGCTGTAATCCTCCTCTGAAGGATCCTATTGACAAAGCTGCAACCTATGCCAAGACAGAAAGAAACTGCTTAATGCTTATAAAAGGTCTTGTTTTACCTACCTTAAAAACAACTTAAGTAAATTAAGAAACAGCTTAATGGAGCCATTTGGAAGCTCAAAGCTGACTATGAACTAAAAATAGCCACTAAAACCAAAAATAATTGCAAATATTTCTTTAACTATGTCAGGAAGTTAAAAATGACACCCAACAGTGTTCAGAGCTAGTCTACAATATTATTACACTCTCTGACCCAAAGGAAATAGTTAATATCCTAGTTAACAAATTTAGTGTAATTTTACTCCATCCACAGTTATAGCTATCTCACAGGTTCCACAACCCCAACCACCCCTTTAATTACTATGGAACAAGTTCTCTCAGCACTTTCAAACTCTAAGAATACTTCATCCATGGGCCCTGACAAAATACCAGGTTGCCTGATTACCAGTATCAAATATGGGTTTTCTGAACCCCTACTTATACTCTTTGATCTAAGCTACTCCACCTCTGGTTACTTTCCTGTAGCCTGGAAAAAAGCTATTGCAATCCCATTATACAAGGCTGGCACAACCACAGAACCTGGTAACTATACACCCATTAGTCCCACTAGCATTATATGTAAAGCTATACATATGACGCTATCTCAGACCTCATTAATCTAAACATTGAAAATCTCACGACTGGACTCTCATCAATTTGGCTTTATCAAAGGAAGGTCCTGCCTCTTTAACCTCATTAATTTCTTTGAAAAAATAACCAAAGCACTGGATTGTGGTTATGCAGTGTATATAGCATATGGCCAAGGCCTTTGACACCATTCCCCATGAAAGCATTATTGATAGACTTTTAAATTTGAATATAAATCCTTATATTGTGCAATGGATAGCTAAATGGTTGTCTGACAGAACCCATGTGGTACCAGAAGCAGATACCACTTATGAAGAACCCATGTGGTACCAGAAGCAGATACCACTTCTGAAAGCTAAACAGTCACCAGTGGTGTACCACAGAGCTCGGGTACATCACATACTCAGTTAAAGGAACTAAACGGTTGGGAGGGTGGCCTAATGGTTAAAGTGTTTGCCTTACAAACACAAGATACAGGGTTTGAGTCTCACAAGAAATAATTGGCTAGGCTTAAAATGACTCGTAAGGGCAATTAGCTTAGCACTAATCTATGAACATGCATTCAACTGTATATAAAATTGCATTTTGGGTTGGGAGGGTGGCCAAATGGTTAAGGTGTTTGCCTGACAAACACAAGGTACAAGGTTTGAGTCTCACAAGGGATAATTGGCTAGGCTTAAAATGGCTCGCAAGGGCAGTTAGCTTAGTACTAACCTATGAACCTATGAAACCTCTATCAGCAGATAAATAAGACACGTTGGCATGACAGATTCATAACTCAATGTATCCCTCTCCTCTACAACAAACTTCCACCACATGTCAAGCAGAGTAGCACCGTTGCCACCTTCAATTTAAACCTAGATAACTGGATGGGCAGCCTGAAATTTTCTCCTGGTCTATCTTGTCTTGCCATCCTTGAGGCTAGAGGGAAATTTTTAATAGGGGTTTTGGCTAGGCTTGAAAAGGTTTGCAGACCAATTGCCTCATACTTACCTATGAACCTAATTCATAAAAAGTACCATCACCAGCAGTATCTGAGCAATTCCACAGTGTGCAGTAGTACAACAGTGATATAATGCAATTCAGAGACTTAATAAAGCAACTTCTCACTACCAACCCACACAAAGTAGTTGCACAGGCGCCTACAAACGTACACACACAGATCTATACAAACACAGATATCCAGACATCTCCAATCTTGGCCTACATTCACATAATAAACATATGTGTGCATGCATGCACACATAGAACCATTCACTCAGACAGGACATACATACTTGCATGCACCACACACGCACATGCACACACACAAAATGATGCCTTTACAGTACTTACCTGCAATAGTGCTAACAGACCATTGCTGCCATAAGAATGAATGGGTATAAGCCATCAACTTTTTTAGCTTTACTCCCCAACTAGTGTTATTTTTTTAATTGTTCTGCCATGCTATTCTAATCTCAATGATTGATTAATTAACAATAGCAGTGCCCCTGGATTGCTGTATTTGCATACATCCTTTACTAGCAAGTCTGGCGTACAGCTATAGACCATAGCCTTCTTAACACTGAGCAGGGGGACAGAGTACTTAAAGAACCATAGACAGATGTTTGTGATATTGTCTAAGAAGTGCCAGCCAAAGATATTCCACAGAAAGAAGAGTAATGCAGCAATGCAAAATGACTGTCTATGGAAGTTTTAGAAAAAGCTGAGGAAAAAAGAAGAACAAAATGTAATGGAGATAGTGATAGTGCACAGCTGTTTATGAATTATTCTGACATAATGCACTGAGAAGTCCTGCTACAAACAGGATTGTACAGTGCATTATACATTTCTAAATCACCAGTCATTGGTTTACCATTTGCTCTTATGTTTAGTGATTTTGCTTAAGAAAACAAACAGTCTACACGTTTGCTATATAGGATTCAGAACCCAATGTATCGCACATTTAACTACTTCATTTCATGATCCCTACCATCTTTTAAATCAATCTCTGCCACTAGAAGAATTATACCACTAGTCACTATGTGCAGTATTACAAGGTGGTATAATATCTGGCATCAGAAGAGGAGTCTGCCTGAAGCAGCAGGCCAAGGTCAGAACATTTTCTAGTGGATCTCATACCTAGAGTCCATGGTTCTGGTTTCTGTTTCCAATTAGATTACTACAAAAGGCAACTGTAAGATCTTCAGCCTTTCCTCTTCAGGCATGGCCAGATCAATGAGTGGCATGCCACTATTATATGTAGCTTAGCGTTCTATTATGGGCTAGCTGGTATTATGAATGGATTTAGACATGGTGCAGCCATGGTCTTAAAAGTATCACTTCCAGAATATCCATCATCTAAGATTATTGCAGCCATTCTAATGTCAGTCCCTTAAATCAACATTCATCAAAAATGATTTCATGAAAATAGGATTTTATGAAAATCACAAATAACAAAAGCAGATACTTCATAGAAGAAAGTGATGTTATCAACTTAAATATACCTACTGAATGACCACTAAACTTCAGAGTAACATATTCCATATCTTGGGATACTTGTTTTGGACTAAATAACAGTGTCTCAGGGATCCAGAATCTTAACAAAATGTAGGTCATGGACTTTTTGGTTGTTGCTGATTTTTTAATAGTTCTAGGACAGGAGAATTATATTCAATGAATGTTAGTTTACAGTAGTTAAACTACAAACATTTTTTTCATAAATATCTTTAGGTAACTTCAGAATGACCTATGGCAGGCATACAGCAGGTCCTAGCACAATAAATGGCTTACCGGGCAATTACTTCTGGAACTCAAGTCAGTTTTCAGCAAAACAGAGTATGAGCCACCCTGACAGTTACTTCCAAGTCACTATCAGACATGATTTTAGACATGATCAACTTTTGTTTACCAGAAATATTGTCTTCCTCTACACCAGACGTTTAACTCATTATTACTACTGCTTGATTATCATGTGGTCCTTTCTCTTACTTATTAGCACTCCTTTCAGGCTTCTTTGCTCATTGTTAGCTATACAAGTTCAGTGCTATCACTCTGTCCTGCTTTCCATTTTGCTCCCTGTTTAGGCACTCACTTCACCCATGCTGTCTATTAGTTTCTCTGCTTCAGTGCATTCCAACACTCAGTTAAGCATCTCAAATCAGCATATAACTCATATTTATCTTAACCATTTGTAACTATTAGAACCATATCAATGTTCAAAGACCTTAGCAACCTTTCTTAATAGTACCTCCAAATATAACCCCCCAGCTACATACACATCTTTAATTACTGATGACTCTAGGTCATTACAGAGTGGGATAACATTTTTGCCCCCCTTTGTTGCACTCCTACAGTCTTCACATTCCCTAACCTTATCTCCTGTATGTTTTTCCAACTAAGACATCTCTGTTCATCTACATTGCTTGACTACACACACCCTCTTCCACCCTGGTGTAGTTTCTCTCTCTACAGGTGGATTTTGTTTCCTCACATATTGTACCTGTCTCACAAATCATCTCCCACTTAGCACCACTGCTTTGTCATTCCTATCCACCTACCCCATGTAGTCAAATATTTATATCCACTAATCACTACCTCAATTTCTGTCCTACATCAGAACCACAAATCAGGCAAAAATGCCCTGCCTAATTCCTCATATTTGAAAGTGACCCTCCTTGTTACATTTTCTTCCGCCTACTTCTAATTATAGTCATCTCTTTCCTTTACGCATACACATCATTTTTATGTTCATACGACTGTACATTTTTGTACATTCATATTCATTCTAGTCATAATTAAATTGCCTGCACCTACTATTCAAAAGTAATCAAACAGTGGTCCAGTGCATTTCTATGCTTTTGACTTCCACCGTTAAGTAAAACAGGATCTTAGCCATTTACCTAAAATACCTGTGCCTCTTCTAATAGGACATCCACTTTTTAATCCAAGTCTTTCCTTTAAACCCAGCATAACAACAAGCATTAAATATGTTACAAAGAAAAAGACACAAATGAATTACAGGTGCTAATGTCAATACTGATAGAATAAGTAACAAGTACTCATATTTAGGTCTTAAAATATGAGAAACATTAATATCTTACATCTAAAGATGATCACCATACAATAGGGAAGATCAGAAGCTGAGTAAAGTTGAGATGACATCCATTTGCTGTGGTATTTAGCAATGGAAGGAAAGTGTGATGCTGCAAAGAACTATACGTCATTGCAACATGGAATGCAGTAACAATGAACCACAAGGTAAACGTGATGTAGAGAAAGATGAGATGGCAAGAGTATACACTGATATCCTGGGAACTGTTGAATTAAAGCAGATGGAATGGGTCATTTTACATCAGTTAACCATCAGATCTTCTACTGTGAACATGAATCTTGTAGAACATAATGGAGTAGCCATCATGCTTAATAAAATGGTAGTAAAATGAGTGATTACATCCCCAAAATGACAGACCAATCTCAGTCGACAAGGCAAGCCACTCAACATTACAGGGGTATAAGTTCATGCTCAAACTACAGATAAGGTAGTTAACCAGTTTTATGAGGATCTGCAGCACCTTCTGGATATAAAACAAGAAAAGGATATTACATTCATCATAGGCAATTGGGAATGCTGAAAATGAAATAAAGGACAGATTTGGCCTTGGAATAAGAAACAAAGCAGGATGCAAAGAAGAAGAATTCTGCCAAAATAATTATTTGGTTATTGGAAACACTCTTTTAACAGCATAATAGATGTATTTACATGTGGATATCACCAGATAGTCAATATCAAAATCACACTGGTGATATACTTTGCAGTCACAGACAGAAGAGCTCTATAAGGTCAGGCAAAACAAGACCTAGATCCGAGTATGGCTTGGGCCATCCACCAGTTTTTGATCACAAAGTTCAGACTTAAAACAAACAAAGAAAAAACACCAGAGCAAGCAGATGTAAGCACAATCTATGAATATGTAATGGAGGTGAAGAACAAATGCAAAGAATTAGAGCAGGGGGACACAGTACTTAAAGAACCATAGACTGATGTTTGTGATAATGTCTAAGAAGTGCCAGCCAAAGATATTCCACAGAAAGAAGAGTAATGCAGCAATGCAAAATGACTGTCTATAGAAGTTTTAGAAAAAGCTAAGGAAAAAAGAAGAACAAAATGTAATGGAGATAGTGAAAATAAATCAAAGTGAATGCAGAAGAGATAAGAAGGCATATTTAAATGGGCAGTGCACAGAAGTGAAAGAAAATAATATAATAGCAAGGACCTCCTTGATGACATTAAGGGAAACTTCTGGGGAAAAAAAATGGCATGATAAAAGCAAAGACGAGATGGATCTACCAGAAGCAGAAAACACTAAGAAGACGCAGCAAGAATATGCAGAAAAAACTATATAAAGAAAAACATCATATGCATCAGTGAGGTTAGGGCCTACCATCACTAATATGTATGATGTTATGCATGGATCTTAAAAAGTCTTGCTATAACAAGGCTGTATGAAGTGATTCAATTCCCACAGAGTTGTTTTAAATCCTGCAAATTGATGTTTTTAAAGTGTTACTCATTTTATCTATGTACTTTTCCCCTGCTGAGCCTCATAACCATTAAGCTGTCCCTATCACCTTTGTTCACTCATTTCTCCATTCTGGGTATTCCCCAGTGAGGGGTGAAAGCTGGTCATGGGAGGTGTCATGCAGGTAGTCTCAGCAGTAGTCTGTGCCCTCACCAGCATCCCTGCAAAGATGGTATATTTCATTTTAAGCCTAGCTACTAATTCTGGGTAAGTAGACATATGACATACACCAGGTCAGGGACCACAGTGTTTTCCCCTGTGAGGTGCATACTCCCCCTTCCCTTCCAGAATGGACAAACCCACCCTCTTGTGCCAGCTCTGCCAAATGCTTGTGCCAATGAGCCATCTCATCATCTAGGTTATAGTCAGGGTTTTATGTTTTTAAACCAGTGGAACTGGCATAGTGTTACTCATAATTTGTCAGCACATTTGGAAAACACCGCAGTGGCCACTTGACTAGAAGTGATTGATTTATATTTATACCAAAATAAGGCAATATCAAGGAGCCCTAAAATATTAAACTGTTGCATTTGTTTCACATACTAGCAAGGTAATTCTCAAGATTATGCTGACTAAACTCCAGCAATATATGGATCATGCCAACTGTACAAATTGGTTTTAGAAGGGGAATAGGCACCAGAGATAAAATGTCTTAACATATACTGGATAATAGATAAAGCAAGGGAATTCCAGGGCAAAAATGCTTCTGCTTTGTTGAGTACTCTAAAGCATTTGACTCTGTGGACCATAATGATTTGTGGCAAGTTCTTAAAGAAATGGGGATAACAGGTCACCTTGTTTGTCTCCTAAGGAAGGCAGACCAAGAAGGAAAAACTAGAACTGACTACAGAATAATGGCTGGTTCAAGACTGGGAAAGGAGTATGTCAAGGCTATATACTTTCACCTTACTTATTTAATTTATGTGTTGAATATATTGTGCAAACTGCTGAATTAGATGATTCAGGTGCCGAACTTAAAACTTCCAGAAAAAATATTAACAACATCGGTTATGCAGATGATACCACTCTGATGAGAAGGAGCTGAAAATTATGTTTGCTATTGTGGAATAAAGGATCAATTAATTTGTGGATTCCATAAGTTCCTGAAAGACAGTTACTTGTTGCACATCAGAGGAGATAGAGACTACTGGGATTCTGTAAATACTAGGGAGACCAGTCTCAGATGAAATGTTTTGCTCAGCCTTGTTCTCCCTTTTCACCTCAACAGAGAGTAAATGGATCTAAACAAAACACAAACTCCATAAAGTAGATGAACAACCAGGTCTGCTTTAATCCTGGTACCTTGGCATTTTGCCTTCAAGGGATGTTTCTTTATAATGCAACAGCATCTTAAATAGTATTTCATTTGAAAAAAACTTTTTCAATTAAATAATTAAACAATTATTTCAATAAGTTAATTGACTATTACAAATGCAAATGTTGGCTAAAATTTCCTTTAGATTCTGCTGTTTAAATTCATAGGTAGGTTTTGTATGTATTTATAGTGCCTCATGTTTATGTCTGAAGGAAGTGCAAGAATCATTATTGTTATTTTAAAGGGGGAAGGTATTATTTAGTGCTTGTAGTTTGTATTTGCATTTGTAATAGTCAATTAACTTATTGAGATAATTGTTTATTTAATTGAAACATTTTTTTTTCAAATGAAATACTATTTAAGATGCTGGTGTATTATAAACAAACATCCCTTGAAGGTGAAATGTCGAAGTACCAGGATTAAAGCAGACCTGGTGGTTCATCTTCTTTGTGGAGTTTGTCTTTTATTTGGATTTCTTATGGTGAAGTTTTGTTGTTTTTGGAGTAAATTAATCTAGTCTAAGACTATATTCTTGGTTAAATGAAATTCCTCTGAAATCTAACATAAAGAACTAAGCCAAGCAAGGAAATGCTCTGAGTTCTGTTAGCCAGAGTTGAACTCAATTAGAGGCTTATTTTTTCTGTTTTGCAGTTAAAGGCTAAATGGCAACATGTTCTGTTGTCTTTGTTATTGAAAGACTGATGTGAAGCTTGTGTTTTCCTGTTTGCCTTAAAAAAAATAAATAAATAAATAAAACAGCGGAAGTATATATAGTTGAATAAATAAGTGATTTTGTCAAAAACTGCATCTATAAGCAAATCTATGATTTGTGTTGGAATATCAAAAACACAAAATTAACAGAAGTCCTGTTCTTGTGTTATTTGTGTCTTTATTGGGTTTACCCTTAAACAACAGTTGAGGATAAAGGACTGTGACCCCTAACCCCCCCCTTACGTAGTGCTTTGTCCCATCCTCCTAATACCCTTTACTAAATACAGCCACCTCCATGGGTCACATCAACATTGGTGAAAGGGGCATACAGCTGTATTAATTACATGATTTTTATTTTTGATATTCTGACAGTTTGTTAATAGAGCTATGTTTATTTATATGTGTGTGTGTGTGTGTGTGTGTGTGTGTGTGTGTGTGTGTGCGCGCGCGCATGTCAGTAAGATCTGAAAAAGAACTACAGAAGATTTAAACACAAAAAGCATAGTATATCAGACCTTTCTATGCCCATTTCTCTTGATATAGTAAGTTGGCTATCGTGACATAACTAAAACTGTCCATAACATAAGCACTGTACAAAAGTTTGTCTTATGATTTCAACACATTCCCATCTCCACTAATGATGAAATTGGTTGACTTGCTGCTCACAGTAATGCTAATATAATCCTGATAAAGCTGGGAACATAGTGGAGAACCTATACTGAGGCAAAAGGCTCTGTACTGCATTTCATTTTTGTGTAAATCTATTGTTTGTAAAGAAAACATTTCTGTTACTAAAGATAATCAATCTGATCCACAATGCAGAATTCTCACATGTAATGGCTTCAGTTAATAAATTTTGTCAATGAAAGTAAAATAAATTTTGCTTTTTAATTTATCTAGACTTTCTTAATGTTTTTTATATTTATGTGTAAATCACCGTGGTGCCCCATGTGTACTACTTGGGACAAATATTCCATTCTTAGAATTAGATATCTTAAATGTTCCTGTTCCTCCCAAAGAGTTCTCAGGAATAATGTTACAGCATATTACAGTTTAAGTAATGTCTTGTCAAAATGCAACTCAAAGGGTCAATTGAATCATCATTTTTTTTTTGTTTTTCTTAATACTGTAATTGAAAATCACAGTTCATAAGGAAAACAATCTCCCAGTTAACACCTTAAAGTTCTAGGATAGGCCTTCAAGGTTATCTTTATTCCTTCTCCTCTTAATATGTTTTTATGATTGAATATGTATACTCGTGATTTAAACAGAAGTAAAAGAGGATATTCAGCCATGATGTTAAATTCCCCTGCAGTTGTGCCTGAACATTTGAAAATTGATTTCATCAAATGAACTTCATTGCTTTTACTTTTCATTAAAATATACCAGGTACTTCCTCAAAGAAATTTTGGGAAAAAGTGACAGTGATTTAACTAATACTATGCAAGGAAAAAAATACAATGAGGAAATACAAGCATATTTATATTCCGGAAGAATGAACAAGAACCAAAAACTGAAAGGTGTAGACGTTACTGAAGAAATGACGAACGCTTTCATCTTGAACACACTCACAAGATTTCATCAGGTAAAAAAAATGTCATAAAATAATCACATTTAAATACTAAACAAGTCATAGGACAAAATCCCATTACTATCAAAATAAAACATCTTATAAAACATTATTTCCATAGACAATTATTACATAAAGTTAAAACCATAAAAAACTAAATGAAAAATGTATTTTAAATGGTGTATTTGATTATTTTTCATTTCTTTTTTTATGTTTTTAACGTTATATAATAATTGGCTCTGGAAATAATGTTTTATAAGATGTTTTATTTTGACATTAATGGGATTTTGTCATGTGACTTGTTTAGTATTTAAATGTGATTATTTTATGCAATTTTTATCTGATGAAGTCTCGTGAGTATGTTCGAGATGAAAGTACTTACTTCTTCAATAAAGTCTACTCCTCATTTTTTGTTCTTGTTCATTCTTCCTTTTTGCAGTTTGTCCTTCACATCTCGAGTTCAAATATGTATTCCCAAAAACAGACCCTGGAAAGTTTGTCAAGTGTTTAACTGAACTGGTTATGTTAACTTTATGGGCTTCATAATTAATCTCTATTATTCTACATAAAGACAGAAAGACTAAGACCACCACTGCCCCCACCAAGAAAAAAAAAACTTTTTGATAACCTCCAAAATATATTTGTTTATGAATTTATGAAGTAGGTGTTTTTTTTTTTTATTATTACATTTGGTAGCCTGCAATCTTGATAATTTGCTGAAATAACATGGATAGTATAGTTATGAAGATCTAAAATTAAACACCAATAAAAGATGACCTGCATGCTTCACAAATATATTTTATGTCCCTATTCTAATTCCATAATTTACATTACTTAGACACAGCTGCTACAAGTGACTCCCTTGCAAAAACAGATAATAACAGTGACACCAGGCATCCTTGTCTTATCTCTTTGGAGTCTTAAAATAACTAGATGTCTCACTATTAGTTACTAGTTTTAACCAGCAGCCATTTGAAATGTCAGAATCCACTTTAGTAACTGCAGCAAAGTGAATGGCTGAAAAAAATGGACTTATATAGACTATGTCCAAGATAGCCATTCCTTGGAATATTCCCTTTTCTTCTAAGTATGGAAACCTCAGAGTTTGTATATATAAATTTAGGGGTGTGGGGGCTTGCTCCCCCTGCAAAAAAAAAAAAAAAAAAAAAAAAAAACAGTTTAAAGGAGAAGAGCAGTTTTCAATATTTGCTCTCCTCCTGCATTTTTGTCTTTTTTTTTTTTGTTGTTGTTGTTGTAACTCGACATTACGAGTGCCCACATTTCAGTGGGAAGCCACTTTACTTTAATACAGGAATATAGTAACTGAACAGTTGATATGAATAATTATAACAAGTATTTTAATAAATATAAAGGACTATAAATCTCATAAAAGGCCTTATCTGAATCTACAACGTAAAGGGCTAATTATTTGCATTTTGAATCTATAATAACATGTTTACTGTCTTGACCATTAATTGTAGAAAGATGGTTAGGCTGAGCATAATTTTTTCTCCTTCGAAAAATGAACTACCAGGTAGAAATGTTACTGGCAAGCATGATTTTGTGGCCTTTCAGCAACGATCTTTACTAAGGGTCACTATTTCAAAAATTATTTATTTCCATTTCATCACTGCATCATTTTCATTATACAATGTGAAATAATAACTCTCTGTACTCACTGGGTAATGGACAGGCTGCAGGATCCTATGACTCTGAACTGGATTAAGCAAGTTATCACAGAATAAATAAAATACAAATCAGATGCTTCATTTATTCAGGATTCAAAACAGCTCTGACATCTTTTTTCCAATTTAAATTAATCATGATTTGCCTTTTCCTATTACTGATATGTTGGGCCAAAAAGGAACCAGAGTTATATCATTAAAAGTATGGCATGCAATCAACTTTAATTTTGCTTCCATAATTTTGCAGTTATATTTCAAATCATATTTATTACAGGTTTATTACATTAATTTATTGTAGATTACTAACCAGTTTTGTAATAAACATTTATTTTCTCTGTGCCTATTAGTTAAATACTATTGCAAATAATGCCAGTTGTCCATATATGTAAACTTTAAAGGTATTCCAGCTAGGAAAAAAAAAGACAAAGTAGTTGCTTATTCATAGACTTCCTTAAGCTCAATCTTCTTCTTTCGGCTTTTCCCGGTTAGGGATCACCACAGCGGATCACCTGTCCACTCTTAATTGGCAGTGGAGTTTTACAGTATCGAGTTGCCAGCCCGGTGCCCAACCTTCCACAGAAGGCACACACTCACACCTGGGGCCAATTTAGAGTGTCCAATCCACCTACAGCATGTCTTTGGGATGTGGGAGGAAACTGGAGCACCCGGAGGAAACCCACGCGACCACAGAGAGGACATGCAGACTCCGCACAGAAGGCACCCCAGCTGAGAATCGAACCGGAGAACCTCTTGCTGTGAGGTGGCAACACTAACCACTGCACCACCATGGCCGCCTGTTTTGATAAATTTGAGCTATGAATTCTGGATACTGAAACATGTTAATGCAATTCTGATCATTTGCACTCTTAACAGACTTTCTAAATAAACCATAATGTTTAAATCAACAAGCAATCTTGAGTATTAGAATGGAAATAGTTTCACCTTATTGACTGTTACAATAAGGGACTTAAATTAAAAAATATATACTGGTTTAACCTCTTACTTGATTCTAAATACATCAAGCAAGTGATGAAAGTCCCCCAAATCCATTAGGGGTCTGGATGGTAAATTTAAATTTTCTAGCCTAGAAATAAAAATGTTAAAATCTCCCACAACAATAGTTAAATAATCAGTGTCATTAAATCAGTGGAAATGTCCACAAAATTTTAGCTAAATAGCTCTGAAACTCTAAGTGGTGTAAATATATCTTCTATTATATAATGCCTGGAATTTAACCAAATTTGACAAGTAAGGAATGACCTACTGTGCCCTTATATTCTTGTACCACTAAACATTGGAAACAACCAAAAAAAAAAAAACACAAAGCAACTTTGTTGACCTTGTCATTAATGACAATCGATAAATTTCACTGAAAGATTATTACTTCCAATCAACTGGGTATCTTGAAGACAAAAACATTTTTTGTATAAGTATTTCTTTTTAGTATTTTATTTCACTGACTTATTTAACTCATTAACATTATATGAAACTAATTCTGTTTAAGTTTCAAATTAAGAGGAAAAAAAAAGAAAGAAAGAAGAAAAAAAAAAGAGTAATTTCTTTTAGCAAGAGGAACCCCTATGCTATCTAATATGAATGTGTATCCAGGATTTTGATATTTTGAGTCAGTATGTTCTTTAAAACTTTACGGCTGCCCAGAAAAAAATAATCAATAATTTCATGTACTGCAGAATTCCAAAAAGGACTGTAGAAAGATGCAGTGTTCATGAGGCTAAAGTTAAACTCACTTTACTCAAATGGGAATTAAAAATGAGGTAAGTAATATTTGTGTTTCACTCACTTTTGGAAACTGGAAATTTCCAATGCTTTCCATTTCAAATGCTTCTGGATTTTAAGAAATGATCTGGCTGAACCTTTAAAAAAAGGTTTTACTAAGGTTGAAGTGAGGCAGCTCTTCTGGCTGGTTGCCTTGTACTTTTACTCATTAGTCACTTTAACTCCTCAGTAATGACACTATACTCCACATCAGTAAACTCAAGTGGTCCATCAATTGTAAAAATAAATACATACATAAATAAATAAATAAAATCGAGAGAGGGGGCAAACAAGTCATCTTGTACTATGTCTTGTGTATATCTTAGGCTGCTCCCAGACTTATCTTAAAATAAAAAATACCACTACTTATTGCCAAGAGTGAGATAGACCAACAATATTGCAAAAGGGGAAAAACAAATGATAACTAAGAAATAGCAGAGTTAACTAAATTTCTAATCTTCTTTTTCAAAGTGACATGGTGTTAAAAGATGAACAGTCAGTATCCCACAATAAGATGAGGAAGAATAGCATATTGATACATTGCAGAAAAAAGAAAAACACATTCCTAACCTGATGAGCTCAGTTAGTTCCTCACCAAACTGTAACTTTATGAGCCACAGTATAATGGTGCCTGAATATCTAGCTTAGCTGAGAAAACTGGTCCAAGACTTTATTTACAACAAGACATTAAAGCAAATGTTGAGAGAGAGTTTTGTGTGTGAAACAAATGATCATAGTCAAAGAAGGTTGCTGTCAGAATCTAATTTAATATTTCAAAAAAATTTAGGCTGCTTTAGCAGTAGATGCAGCAAACAAAAATGTACAGATGTTACAAGTGGCAGTGGTAGGTAACAACACACACAAGAATAGAAATATAACTGGCATATGCCCAAAAATAAGGACGACTGAAAAGCTACTCCTTGTTAAATATATCTTTAGTAACAAAACCCAGATGATTGTAAATTCAAGCAAGAAAGTATTGTGTGTCTGTTAAAATTAGGCACATGGTGAGAGCTTAAAGAAATTAGAAAACAAAACATTTTATGAATGTAATTTCTGAAACAGTTGAAAAGAAGTTTAACTAATGTTTTCACGATTTACATGCCAAGGAAAGGAGTAAGGTCTAAGTATGATAAAAGCAAATCCATTTCTGGTGATAAGCAAATTATTTATAATTATTATTATTTATTTCCACTTTGTCCCACTAAACCAGTGGTCTCTTTTCAGTGGAGACCGTAGGGCATTCATACTGACTGGACGAAGTTTGTCCAGGATACTAGGGAAAGTACAATTGTGTACTCTTACCATAAATGTAGATGTTAGAGTGTGTTCACTGTTGCAGTCATGACTGTAAGGTTCTTCCTGCCAGCAGCAGCCCCTGATCGGCCAGAGTCCCAAAGTCTGGATCAGGCGTCAGCTAAGGTCGCTTTTATCCTGACGTCACTGCGCCAGAAGGTATAAAGACCTCAGCTGACACCATTTCCCCAGTTTTTCTTGCCCCAGATGTCAGGTGCCCAGAAAGAAAGGCTATAAAAGAAACCATGCCCAAAACCTCATCAGCCAAAATACCTCATAACAGATAATACTCAAAGAAAAAACAAAAGAGGGGGTAGGAGGGAGGGTAACCCAGACTGCAACAATGAACACACTCGAACATCTACATTTATGGTAAGAGTACACAACTGTACTATTTCCTTCGTGGTTCACTGTTGCAGTCATGACTGCAGGGTTGAGTCCCAAAGCTAAGAAAGGGTGGTTGGAGGAGAAACAGAGGGAGTGGTCACACAACCTTGCAAAACCACAGAAGCAAAACCGGCCCTGGATTTAGAATAGAGAGGGAGGCTGTAATGCTTAGAAAAAGTATGTACAGAACTCCAAGTAGCAGCGTCCAAAATATCCTTGGTAGGAACCCCACAAAGAAAAGCTGCTGAAGTAGCAGTAGCCCGGGTAGAATGAGTCCTAACATTAACAGGAACTGGATTACCATGATAAGAGTAACAGAACTTGATGCAATGGGCAATCCACTTGGAAATAGTTTGCTTAGTGATTGCTTTCCCTTGAACAGTAGGAGCATAAGCGACAAACAATTGATCAGATTTCCGGAATATCTTTGTCCTGTCCAGGTATAAACGTAGCTGCCTGAGCACGTCTAAAGAGTGCAAAAGACTTTCTTCCTCACTTTGAGGATTAGGATAAAAGGTAGGCAAATGAATAGACTGATTCGAGGCCACTGCCGAAACCACCTTGGGCATAAAGGTGGGATTAGTCCGTAGAGATACCCTGTCCTGATGAAAAATAAGGAAGGGTTCCACAGCCATGAGTGCTTGCAATTCCGAAGTCCTTCTAACAGAGGTAATAGCTAAAAGAAAAGCAGTTTTCCAAGACAAAAATTTCAAATCCGTGGAAGCTGCAGGTTCAAAAGGAGACAAGGTTAATTTCTCCAAAACATAGTTAAGATCCCAAGTGGGAAAAGGAGCCCTCATAGGGGGCCGAATATTCTTAGCCCCTCTAAGAAATTGTTTAAGTAATGGATGAGAAAAAAATTGGAGGATCCGTATCGTAATGTGCAGAAATAGCAGAAGCATGAAGCTTAACAGATGAAAAAGATAGGCCCATATGTAATAACTCTGTCAGATACTGTAAAATCAGAGGATTGTTCAGAACAGCAGAATCACCACCCTGGACTTGATTCCAGGAGCAAAATCTTTTCCATTTACCCACATAAGATTTTCTAGTGCTGGGCCATCTAGCTTCAAGGATTACATCCATAACCTGTTTGGAAAGGGTAGAGGTGTTTACAGACCCTGGATCTGCCAGGCAGCTAGATTCAGAGTTTTGACATGACTGTACAGTATCCGGCTGTCCCGTTGAGACAGTAGATGAGGGATTTGAGGCAGAATCCAGGGAGGCTCCTGAACCAGGTTCATCAGAGTGGAATACCAGAATTGCCGAGGCCAATTGGGAGCCAGTAAAATCATTTGTGGTCTGTCCTGTTTTATCTTCAGAAGTACCCAAGGTAGAAGAGGAAAAGCATATACTGAGAGGTGTTTCCAACTGAATGAGAGGGCATCCACTTTCCATGTTAGTTTCTGGTAGGTCCTTGTGCAGAATGTCGGAAGTTGATGATTCTGAGTGGATGCAAAGAGATCCATGTCCGGACATCCCCACGCCTTTATAATCATCCTGAATATCTGAACATCCATTTGTGTGGATCCGAAATATGTCTGCTCAATGTGTCTGCCAGAGTGTTGTCTTTTCCTGGCAGGAATTGCGCTTGTAAGTCGACACTACAGGTCAGAGCAGTGTACCATAGAGTCATGGCTAATCTGCACAGGGGGTAAGAGTGAGAGGCCCCTGCCTGTTTATGTACCACATCACTGTAGTGTTTTCTGTCTGCATCAACAATTGTCCTGGTAGAAGAAGGTCCCTGAAGGCTATCAGGGCATTCTGTACAGCTAGCATCTCCTTCAAATTTATGTGCAGGTGTGTTTGCTCCTTTGTCCAAACACCCTGAAAACATCTCCTGTGCATGTGGGCTCCCCAGGCATAACCTGAAGCATCCGTTGTCAGAACTTGGTTGGTCGGTGGAGGACAAAAACGCTTCCCCTTGTTCTGTAGACAGGCTTCAGCCCACCAAAGAAACTCTTGCTGGAGACAAGGTAAAATCGTGATCACTGTTTCCAAACTGTGGTAATGCTGAGACCATACACTCTTGAGGTACCACTGCAATTTCCTCATATGCAGTCTTGCATATGGTATTAGTAGAATGCAGGAAGCCATGTAACCCAAAGCCTGCAGAATTTTTCTTGCAGTCAGCTGTTTCATTGAAGCCAGGTGTCAGAAAGAAGAAGCCAGTTGCACTTTTTTGTCTGGTGTCAAGGAAGCCATCTGGGTTGTAGTACTCAGAAGAGCACCCAGGAAAGTAATCTGTTGTGTGGGTACCAGATTTGATTTCTTTACATTCACTGTGAGACCGAGGTACTGAAGAAGATGCTGCACAAAAGCTAGATGCCGAAGTAGAGTGTCTTTGTTGTCTGCTTGAATAAGACAGTCGTCCAGATAAGGGTATATTTAAATCCCCTTCTGTCTGCAAAACGCCATTACTGGTACCAGGCACTTTGTAAAGACCCTGGGTGCAGTAGATAAGCCAAAGGGCAGCACAGAGAACTCGTAATACTTCAAGCCCACTTTGAAACGCAGATACCTTCTGCACTCTTGCCTTATAGGAATATGCAGGTAAGCTTCTTTTAAGTCCAAAGTCACCATCCAAGCGTTCTTGCCCAACATAGGCAGCAGCTGCTGCAGAGAGAGCATCTTAATTTTGGTATATCTAGGAAGGTGTTTAGTACAGAAAGGTCCAGGATTGATCTCCATGAATTTTCCTTCCTGGGAACCAGGAAAAGTCTGGAATAAAAACCTTGCCCTATTTCTAAATTTGGTACCAATTCTATGGCCCTCATAGCCAAGAGGGACTGAACCTGCCATTGCGCCTCTGCCCACTGATGATTTGGCAGATCTGGCCAACCGTTCAGTTTTGGCAAGGTGTGGAAGTGAAATCTGTAACCTCTTGAGACTATGTCCAGAACCCATTTGTCCCGGGTTATGTGGCTCCAATTTTGATAAAAAAAGAGAAATCCTTCCTCCCAAAGGTGCTTCCAGGAGAGGAGCCCCTGGAACCAGAAAGGGAGAGTCATAAAGACTGTTTTTGGTAGGGTTGAGACTTATCTTCACCTCCCTTGGGAGAGGGGGCACTCCACTGCCTATTCCTAAAATGGGTCTGAGCCTGTCCCCTACCTCTGGAATGCCTGAATCTGCCTCTCTGAGACCTGTCCGAGCCCGGAAAGGACCAAGGTTTAGCTGGCCAGTGTCTGCTAAATCTAGGAGGTTGCACCTGTAGAAAATCCTTAACCGTCTGCATAGATTTGGCTTTGTCCTCCATTTTCTTTAATACCTCTTCAGCTTTGGACCCAAACAGAACACCGTGCTGCAAAGGGGCATCCAAAAGTTTGGCTTTAACCTGATCCAGCAAGCTTTGTTCCTTTAACCAAGCATGTCTTCTAATAACTGTGCCAGTTGTTGTAGCCCTACAAGAAGCTTCCAAAGAATCAAAACCACAATGCAGGGTATGTTTACCCACCTGTTCAATAGCATGCAATAAATCCTGTAACTCCTGATTATCCGCACCAATAGAAACAGCTGACATCTTTTGTTTAAATGCACACAAAAGGTATTGCTGATACTTCAGCATGTGAAATTGACAGTTCAAAGCCCTAATAGACAATGTAGCAGAAGTATAAACTTTTTTACCCCATCTCTCCAAAGCCCTGGACTCTCGGTCAGAGGGAATAGGATTTTTAGCAGAGGCCGCTTTAACACCCTTAGGATCCCGAGAAATTGTTTCCGGATCAGGTGAAAGATTCTTAAAAAGAAACTTGTGAGAATCTGGAATCCTATAATACCTATCTGGTTTGACCGGAGCAGGGGGAAAAGAATCAGGAGAGAGAGAAGCTTCCGAAAAAACATCATCTACAATGTCCAATACAGAGGGAATAGCCAGAGGCCTATGCTGTGGGAGAAGAATAAAATCCCTAAGCCTTTTCTTGGATTCAGAGAATTCCTGCCCTTCCCAGTGAAAATGCGCCCTCATAGCATGCAAAGTTTCACCAAAAGAATAATCCTCAGGAGGAGAAGTTGAAGGAAAGGAATCTTCAGCATCAGAATCCTCATAAGGAGGAAAAGAATAATCCTGCTCAAGGGAAGAAGCAGAAGAAACAGAAATTTGGTCTGAAGAATCATAATCGGACTGTAATCTAGGCTTCTTGTCAGGAAGGGGATGTGAACCCCTGATCATAGTTAAGAGATCTTCAGCCATCCTAAGCATCTGCCTCTGAGGCCTAGGACCCTGATCAAAAGGTGCCTGTGCTTGCCATTTCACTTTAGCTGGAGCCTTAGACTTTGTCTTTGAATGTAAAACTGAATCCACATTTACAGGAAGCTGCGAAGGCCTGAGAACTCCTTCAGAAGCTGGTACCTGTCTACCGGCTCCGGACCCAACTGAGGGAGCAGTATCCGAAGGTCTAGTCCCTGGCAATTCTGAAGACCCCATCAGCTCCACACCGGAGTTGGTACAGGCAATTGGTTCAAAAGAGACGGACAACAGGGGCTGCAAAAGCACCTGACAACCGACGAACCAGCAACTGGCAATAACTGAGTTAACATCCTTTGCTGTGGACCTCGGAGGCCTGTCTGCATCCTTGCGCCTCTTACATACCCCAGAAGCCGGAAAAGAATCCAAAGACATGTTATAATTAAACCTTTTTCCAAAATAGTAAAAGGCAAAGTTATATCTACGCCTAATAGTACGCTGATTAAATCTAGCACAAAACGCACAATTAGCAACGTCATGGTCAGGACCCAGGCAGGGAATACAGTAAGAGTGAAAATCCCTATGAGGTATTTGCTTCCCACAAGAAATACAATTATTAACTTTTTCTGACATCTGACTGGAGCAAGAAAAAGACCTCCCCAACAGGGTACTTATCTTATAAAACGAAAATCCTGGGATTAAATCCAAAAACAAACAGGAACAGGCCGACCAGCATCAGTGAACTGCAAAGGGCACCGCGCGGCAAGAAAGACTGGGGAAATGGCATCAGCTGAGGTCTTTATACCTTCTGTCGCATTGACGTCAGGATAAAAGCGACCTCAGCTGACGCCTGATCCAGACTTTGGGACTCTGGTCAATCGGGGGCTGCTGCTGGCAGGAAGAACCCTACAGTCATGACTGCAACAGTGAACCATGAAGGAAATCTTCCTCTACTTCATTTCAATATGTGCTGCAGTATCTTTTACATCCACCTGAGTTGCCACCAACTCAGGCAAATGGGATTTCTGTTTAATGTCTCATCCAAAGGGTGGCATACTCAAGAGTGCAGCATTCCCCACCACTTTATACTGCACTATGTAAGATTAATTTAAGCAACTGAAGTGGGAATATAACTCACAGCCTGATAATCTTCTTGCACCAAAATACTACTTGTTGAGCTACTTGAGGGACATCTGTAAACTTTTAGGGTGATGCTGGGAGCAGTGGCACTAAAGGAAGAAAAATTTAAAGGTGTAAGTAAGTAGAGTGTTATATTTCACAGCTAATGTACTGAAAATGTACTCAGAAAAAGACTATAAATTAGTGACAATTACTGGTGTGAAAATTGTTTTCAATAAACAAAAAGAAACTGTGCTTGCAATAGAAGGTGAAGTTACTGGAACAAACCTGACAGGAAGAAGATGACAAGGCAAAATCCCCTTAAAGTGAGAAGAAATAATATAAATACATTCTAAAAAAAGTTTACAAATTGCTAATTAAACAGAAATAATCCATATATATTCTGAAAATTAAGGTTTACAAATTGCTAATTAAACATCAATCTGGTTTTAAAAAAGTAGGTGTGAAAAAGGGGCAAGAACTACGTTTTATTTTCTAGCAAGTGCCAAACTGACCTAAGTTGGTTCCTTAAATAATAATTGCTAAGACAGAAGAGAAAGTAAATAGACTATAAAGAAAATAATCACAAATTCTGTTAAATATTCAGAATGGGCTACTCCTATGGTACATGTTGAAACCCAAGTAAATGTTTAAATTGTATGGAGAATATAAATTAATGGATAATCAAGAAGCTTCTTTAGAAGAGTATCCCATGCCTCAGAGGGATTATATTTTTGCACTGTTGTCATAGGCTACACGTTTGCAAATTAGATAGGAGTCATGCACACAAATAAATGACTTTAGGTGATCAGTCTAAAAATATCTGACCATAAATACTCATACAACCAATTACCTTTTGGGCTGTCATCTATAACTACTATATTTCAGACGTTGTTACAAGAGTGCCACACGTTGCCATTTATCTAGATGATGTAACAACAACTTAAATCAAAACAAAGGACCATTTAGTTAACTTAAGGAAGTGCAGGCAAGACTGAAGGATTCAGGTTTACATCTTAAGAAAAACAAATGTGTCCTTAAACAGAATTAGAGTACATGAGAAGTACACCAGATACATGTGACTTAGATCTTGTACAGACAAAATAAAAGCATTGTGGCAGTTTTATTTCCTATACATGTTTTTAGTATTTCAGTTAGCTTAACAGGTTCTTATCAAATCTGGCAAACTTATTAAACCAGTGGCATTAAACTCAAATGGCTAGTGGGCCAGATGAGGAGGAGTCCATTAAGCCAAGGGTCAGACAAATGTTGAAAAAAATAATTTAGGCACACACACACACACACACAACATACACACACCAGTCTAAGAACTATTTCAGTGATGACAAACTTGTCTAATTGGTGTTGAATAAATATATTACTATGGCTGCAATTCAGTGTTCCACTGAACTAACCTATAGACAGATCTTGAACAGATGCTATAGGTTTTTTTGTTGACTGGAGGAGGCTCAGACTTGATATGACATAGAAGGTCCACACAATTAACTGGTTTATTTTACCATTGTTCTTATATGCCACTCAAGAGTTGCCCCTCCCTAAGGAGGTAATTTGTAAGGAAATTAAGAAGATGGTTTTGAAACTCCTGAGGAAGAAGGGCAACATTGTTCCCCTTTAGATCTGAAGGTCCGGGCCTCCCTGATTTTCTTTGATATACAAATGAGATTAAACTTAAGAATTTTCTCCAATTAATGTCAGAGATCTATGATTCAATAAGGAAAGGGGCTTTGTTAGACTTGATGGGAGGATTCCTCCAACTTCCCCAAAATACTTATGATTAATAGATTCCCTAAAATCAATAGGCTTCTCTTGTTTTGCCAAGATCTCTTATACACTCTTTGACCGCAATTTAACAGAAATGAATTTGAGATCCTGGTGGAAAGAACTATATCTCTATCTTGCGGCTAGCAAAAGCCTCTCTCTCACACGTTTAATATGCTGAAAAACATTCCCAACCTAAGATACTGGACCCAACTGATATAAGGAGATGTAATGAGCAATTTAACTTGGACATGTGATATAGACCTCTAAATAATAAGTTATGAAAAGATATGGAAAATCTTAATATTTTTAAGATCCCTACTAATGACTACCTTTTACTGATCTCCTGGATGGTGGACACCCATCATGAATATCTAAATAGGAGTTCAATTAGTAATGCCCATCATATCTTGCAGGGTTCCAGTCAGAAAGCTACAAACAAATTTAGACAAATTTGACCCTGATGTCCCTATAACTGCAGCCCATTATGATGCAATTTTACAGATACCAAGGTAGGTTCCACTTTTTTTGGCTGGAAGTATTTTTTACATCCCAGCAAAATTATCTAGGATATTTCCTACTTTCACGAATGTGTGCTGGAGGTTTGTTTCATTTAGCACTGAGATTGAAACACGAGTTCCCCTCATAACAAGACATATAAACATATTTGCATTATCAGTTGATTCAGGAGATGCATACAGAAGTCTAATTGATTACATAATGACAGTAGTTTTTTTTTAATTATACTTAATATGTACATAGTTGAGTAGGTTTTTTTTTCCACATGTAAGTTGGATCCCATAATCTTTCTACATTGGAAAATTACTATAAGCCAATATTACCATAATCACATTTGCAAAACTGAAATATTAAATAAGTCACAGACTTTGCTAATAATATACTTCAGCTACAGTTGTTGTTCAGATTCTTAGTAGTGGATGTAGTGATGATTTCATCAACACTACACAGAGTGTGTATACTTTTATAAAAATCTTGAATTAACATTAATAACTGGATTGAAATATTGTAAATCTCAGTTTTAGGTAGTGATCACATGTAAGCAGTTTACAGCAATTCTGTTTTTTTTACCTAACTGTACTGGGGAGATGTGGAAAAGTGCACCATGCATGGGGAATGTATTAAAGATGTAAAATATTAAGCATGCTCCTAAATATAAGTTATGCTTGTTTGGAATAACTATATTACTTAAATTCAGGTATTCCTAAGGTCCATCCTTAATTAAGGTAACCTTGGTCATCCAAGTTAGTACATTTATAAGTTTTCAGTCAGCATTTTTTAAAAATTAAGACATTTTTTTTTTCACAGTTAAATTGATGATACATAGAGCTCTTATTCTGTATTTATGCCTTATTTGTGCATTTTGTTAATATTCCCTAGATTATTATTAGCTCGCTGTCATAGGAAGAACGTGAACTTCAATAGCCCCCCCCCACTCACACAAACACACACATGTACTCCTGCATCTTTCATTTACCATGAGATTCACACCCTGTATAGACATATGTTTGGTATCTGAAACAAACAGCATTAAGAAATACCTCTGCTGAGCAGATGATCTCATATTACTTCTTCCTAGAACTCATACCAGTTCAACAACAGAAGTACTTCCATTGGTCCATTTTTGTCCTCCAGGATGTCTGTTTCTCTCACTAGCTTCACAGTCAAGCCAACGAGAAAGAGGAGCTGCTACAGGTGACCCAAAAAAAAAATGAAAACATCTGACAATGTGATTAGATCATAAACCAACTAGACTTGTTTATTTATAAAGAGACAAAAAAGCAGGCTGGGTGTGGGGGCAAAGCTTCAGAGGGTAAAGTTAAAGTACCAATGAACTGCATCTGGCCTATGTCAAACCCTCTACATCATCATTATGCAGAAATATACCATGGACACGGAAAAAAGAACAAAAATAGGAAAATATTGCTACTATCTGTTGATGTGCTTCTTCACTATTTGGCTGATAGGCAACTGATCCTTTCCTGTGATGCTTCAGCTTAAAACATAGCAGCTGTGCATTCATAACAAATGCCTGATGCTAGCAAGAAATCTCACAGTTTTATAGCTCATATGAAGGCTGAAGAAACATATAAGCAACTGCTAAAAAAAGATTAGACATTTTTTTTGGAATTGAATAAGTATACGTTTTTTGTTTGTGTTTTTCACAATATGACTGAATCACAAACCACTGATTACTTCACTTACTAAAAGACCACCTCTTCCATAAACTAGTTTATACAACAATGGGTAGTGTTTCTAAGAATATATAAAACTAGCCACTGAAAACGGTCTTAATAATGGATGTGTATGCTGAATTCCTCTACTTCACGAGGGACCACTGAAAACCTACAGCAAAGTTTCACTTTATAGTACATTCCAGAAATGCTAGTTTCTGGTAATGGTGCTTGTTTAACTAAGATGGAATTTGCAAACTTAGTGGAGGTAAATGAGATTCATCTTGTAAAGGTAAATGAAATGTATTATGTAAGTTCCACTTAATTTCATCCTTCATCTAATGGTATAATGGTATGACAAACACAGCTGTGCAAACTTTGAAGGAAAGGATGAGGAAGAGGACAGGTCAGACTGTAAAAACAGAATCATCAGGATATTATTTAATTACAAGCTTACACCTCAGTTAATGGCATGTTTATTTCCTGTAGAAATATTCAGGTTGCAAGGTTGACATCCACATCTGCCTTGCTTCTACCACGAATGAAAACAAAACAATGGAAAAACTTATTAAAATGAAGGCCTTTGATACAAGGACCAAATTGACAGTATATGTATCTAAAGATGAAGACTATGTGTAAAATGTATCATCATAAAGCGATCTCAGGAATAAAATACAGTTGTGGAACTAAACTTACCATAACAGTATATGTTCAAATGAATCACTGTTACAGTAGCCTAAGCTTTATGGATTATATCCTGATAACGATATGACAACATTCAGCATCCAAAGTTTCAGTCAGCTTCTACTCTCCCTAACCACTCAAGGGCTCAAGGAGAGGTGTATAAAATCAGTAGCTAAGGTGCCAAACCTTCAGAACTTCTTGCCTCAAGGTAAGGGATGCTAGGGCCATGAGCGTTAGGTATCTGCTAGTGAAAAAGAAAATAAATATATCCACACTCTGGCAAAACATAACAAAAAAGAGGGGATGGAGCAAGGGTGTCCCTACTGCAACAGTGATATAGTCAAACATCTGTTCTTACAGTAACTTACACAAATGTACTATGTTCATCATTAGATCCCTGTTCATAGGAAGTTACTAGACTAATGGCCCTAGGGCCATTACAAGCCTAGCCAAGTTCTACTCTTATTTCCATGATTAGCACCTAATGCCCATGTCCAAGAGTGACACAGGTGGAATCACCAAAGTGAATTTACAGCTACCCATCCAATCGTCCAGACTGCATTTGAAGAGGGCCAATGAGGTGCTCTGTTTGACATGAAGTGGGAGTCTGTTCCAAAGGTGTGGTAACCTCAGGGAGACAAATGTGTCTCTCCAGCAGGTTCTATTAATGTCAGATACCAGATTAACCCGTGTACCATTTGACTTGTGGTTATGCAGCATTTCCAATAGAGCAGGGTCAGAGATTGCCTTACATGGAAAGCAGAGATTGCCTCTGAGTAGTTTGTATGAAACAGAATAAACTGACAGTTATTTCATATGACCCACATAAGAAAGATGCTGAAGACCTTGAATTTTCCTTTTGAGGAACCTTTGTGGTTTCTCCAATTGCTGTAGGTGCTTGGAAACATATATACCAAAAGGGGTATTCTACTCAGTTATTGGCCTGATGAGGGAAGAGTACAGGGCGGTTAGAACTTTTTTTTCTGGAGGCAATGCCCTTACTTATGAGATGAACAATATAGAATGGACTTCTTACCACTGTGGAGGCATGGTGATTAAATGTAAGATTGCTGTCAACCTATGTGCCCAGGTCTCTCACCACTGAGTGCATACTTAAAACATTGCTATTGATGTGGTGGTTAGCAGGAACATCACTCTTACCAAAAGGAATGATAATACATTTTTTTGTATTAAGTTTAAGGCCATGACATTGGCACCAATTATTTGTTTGAGTAAGACCCTCTTGTACCACGCTGAAGTAGCCTAAGCTATATGTATAGAGTGCCACAGCTTATAAAGAATCATTGGAGGAAGAAGGGTCAGAGTCCAGGAGCCCCTAAAGAAAAGTTTTGTCAAAACCTACTCTGGATGTGGAAAAGGAATTTAATTTGTAATATTTTGTAAAGGGAGGGAGGATCAAGCTGCAACCTCTAGAATCATTCTTTTCCAAAAAGCCAAAACCCTAGTAGAATGGGCTCTGACCTTGCCTGGAAGTGACTTTTAGAGCAACAAAATATACTAGCATGAGACAATCATTTGGAAATTGTATGTTTTGTCACAGATTGTCCTTCACAGAAAATTAACAGTTAATCCAAAGTCCTGAAGATTTTATTTCAGTTGTTTGTGGACATCCACAGTATGTAAAATCTTTTCCCCCTGACTTTTTTTTTAATCTGGAAAAAGGTTACACAGATGAATAGATTGGCTCAGAGTAAACTCTGAAACCACGTTAGACATAAATAAGGGATTTGTTCTCAGAGATACCCTACCCTTACTTTCCAAGAATGCTGCACACTGATTATCAAATTAACTTCAGCTCTCCCAGTGTGGAAAAAAAAAACTGAAAAACAAGGGCCAGGAACTCTGTCACTTTTAGTAAATACAGTTACTGGCTACTAAGTACATTGCCTGGATGCCAGCAAAGAAGAAACCAAGACGGTCTGAAAGAAAATCAACTGGAAAAGGTGAAGAGAAAACACTGACAAGGAAGAATCCTGCAACTGTTCTGCAAAAAGCAGCTCAAACTCCAGTTTTGGTGCAAGACATGTCCTCAAGTAATCTAGAAAAGTAAGTCAAATGTGCTCAGAGCTGATTAAAATAAATGAAACACTGATGGAGTACATCAACTCAAATAACAAAAGACTGGAAATAGAAGAAGCTTTAAACAGATATTCAGATGAGCTGGTTAAAATGCAAAAATAAGTCAAAATGAAAAAAAGGGCTGGCTGAGTAAGATACTGTTCAAGAAGAGATGTTTTAAAAAATGGTAGAATTAGAGGACCTAGCATATAGGGAAAACCTGAGATTTTTCTGCTATCAGAGGAGAATGAAAGGAACAGACTGCATTAATTGTATTGAAGGCACAAATAAGCAACTGGTCTGGTATTCCACAGCAGGCACTGTTAATTAAAAGATCACAACTTGTGTATGCTCCAAACCTGGCCATGTGAAAGCACCCAAAACCTGTATTAGTAAAGATGCAAATCTACCAGCAGAACAAGTTGATCCTGACAAAATTATGGCAAAAGAGCAAAGTATTAAAAGTTGAAGACAGTAAAGTGTTTCTGGAAAATTATTGTTCACTGCATACCCGGCAGAAAGAAAAATGTATTCCAGCAATCAGGAAACGTTGAGAGGCAGGTGTGAGATTTAACCTGCTGTATCTAGCTGTCGTCAGAATATTTTTCCTGGAGGATCAAAGTAATTTTTAGCTGCAAAACAGGCTAAGGAGGAGTCATCAAGCAGAAAGGAACTCTGTGTCATAGGTTCATAAGAGATTACTAGGCTAATGGCCCAAGAGCCCTTACAAACCTAGCCATATTTAACCTGTTTCCCCATTTTCAATAGTTAAGTGAACGAAGTTCACAGATATATGAGCCTAAGCTATGCTTCTAATTCTTCTGATAATAAAGCATATGGAGAAACTTTAACAGAGAAACCTTTTCCATTTTTTCCAAAGGCAAATGCTTAAATGACAGAGAAAAGCAAAGGAGTTGGCTAGAAGAATCAGGAGTACCTTGGAATTGTGTCAGAATCTGGAGATGGAGATGAAGTGGAGGAAGACCAGCAACACGGAAATTAGTGAATAAATGTGAGACTGCAAAACAATCAAATTTGTGAAATATAGTTGTATAACAAAAAGTGGAAAAAAGTGGACCTTTGCTGACTTTGTTAAACTTGTTGGGAACTGATCTGCCTCACTCCATGTCATTAATATTTGAAGGTCAATGAGGGCAAGGGAAAAGGAAAAAGGTTACTGTAAGTAAAGCAATTTCTGTTCTTAGTATTTCTATGAAACTTTTCATGATATGATTTGCATGTTTTATAGCAAAACATTCTTAATTGTTCGTGTATGTGATAAATATACTAAAGTAAACAGATGCCTTTTTCTCTCAATGCCTTTTTTCTAATATTAAGTAATGTAGGCATTACAATCCAAAAAGAAAAAAACAGCTAGACAAGAGCATGTTTACATTAATAGGCTGAAATCTTGGGTTGTTGAGGTGGGTATGGAGTGCAAAAGTACACAGATCATAATATATGTAGAGCTGATATGTTTTCTCTTAGATTTGCATTAGTGTAAATATCGGGATTAAGACCCTTGGCTTAATCTAAAAAAAATGTTCTTTTAAGTGGTAACAAGTAAATAACAAAACAGTGAATATAATGAAAAGTTTGCCTTTGGCAATAAATGTTTCAGCTTGTCTTTAGACGACTGCAACTAAGGACAGCATTTGTTTCTTACATTTCCATGGAGATAAGCTGATAATAGGCCAGTAGAAAGCCAGAAAATTGTTTCTTCATGGCTAAAAGTTAATGTTTTCTGAAAGCATTAAAGTTGTTTTTCACACCCAGGAGGGGAATAAAGATAAAAAACAGACACCAATGATGTGTAAGCAGAAGCATAAATTAGTATAAGTAGAAGCACATGTAACAGCATACATCTTAGTATAGATAACCTGTTTTAGGTTAATTAAGGACTGTATTCGCAGCTGTCTAATTTTGATCAACTGCTCCTATTAGGAGGGTTAAACTTCATTATTTGAAGAGGTACATAACTTTGTGTGTTTTTCTTAAATTTACAGATTATGGAGGTGTTTGGGGGATGTTTTTTGGTTTGTTCTTTGAGGGTTTTCATTAAAACAAACAGTCTTGTAAAATGTGACACAGTTTCCAAGGTTGATAATAAGAAACGCTGTATAAAGGCTTAACCTGCCAAACATTAGTGGGTGCATGTATCACAAAAACTGGAAACAGACATTTTGAAAAGCTGCCATATACAATAGCTAGGAATAATGACTTCTTATCATAAAGACAACATTTCCATATTATCTTAGAATGTGAATGGTCTCACAAGAACACACAAAATGGAAAGAATATTTAATTATATTAAGAAATGCAGAGTGGAAATAACAATGTTACAGGAAACATATTTGGAAAGAACTGGGCATGTGAATTTGATAAAGAAAGGATTTCAGAATGGATATTCAGCAGAATATCACAGACAAAGGAAAATAGGAGTACTTACATTAATTGCAAGAGGAGCTCCAAATACTGACAGAGGAGGGGAAAAGATAATGGCAGATTTGCGTCAGTAAGGAGCTACTTGCAAGGGATGAGAATTATGCTGACATGCATTTATATTCTACCTAAAACTGCTTTAAAATTGGGAGAAATGATCAGCTTCTAGCATGGAATATCACTTATTGGCGGGGACTGAAATTTGATTTGCAACAAAGAGGATGTATATGGGGGGGGGGGGCAAGAAGGGAAAATATAAACAACGGAAAAAGATTACTGAAAAATTTGATAAAAACTTTTGGTGTGGAAGACGTGAATTCAGTAATAGGAACTCAGAGAGAATTTACATATTATTCTTCAAGGTACAACAACTGGGTTAGACTAGACAAAAATTATACTTCACAGGGACATGTGCATTTAATTGAGAACTTTGACACACATCCAATAGCTATTTCATATCATGTTCCAATAATTACTAAGATAGAAATACAGGGTAATAAAGTAAAGATGAGACACTGGCACTTCCCCACCTCTTTGTTAAAAAGAGAAGAATTTAAGGAATGGGTAGTAGAAGTTATTTGGGATTTATTAAAGAATACAGCAAGTACTCCAGAAGTAATAGCTAATGTGTTGGATAAAATGAAAGTGAGGTTTAAAATAGGGTAGAAATAAAAGAAAAATAGCTATGGTTAAGAAGAAATCAGCATTATTTATTGGAGTTGCCAATGATAAAATATGACAGAATAAGGGATAATCTCACAAAACAAAAATAGGTGGAATTGCAGAATGTTAAACAGAAAATAACGGAGCACCTGGATAATGTACATGAGTTTAGAAAGATTGCTATTAAACAACTGTTTTTGATTATAACTCCAGAACACAAAAACTTTTGGCACAATGACTTAGGCAACAAAGAGTACTGTGTTATTGCCAAACCTAGGGAGCCTACAACAAGAAAAATTACCACAGATCCTGTAGAGATATTAGAGATATTTTGGAAATGTTATGAAAATTTGTATAAATCAGAGACATGGGGAAATAAAGAGAATGCATGAATGGAAATATGTATGGAAGACTTAAATATGCCAGGGTTAGCTGTAGATAAGGCTCAACAATTAACAGTTAAGACAGGAGGAGATGAGATAAAAAAATAGATAGTGATGTATAAAAAATCTGCAGGAAAGCCTCCAGGAATAGATGGCATTCTGGTGAAAGTTTGGAAGCTAGGAGGAAAGAAAGTGATAAAGATCTGCAGGGTTTTGTTTACAAGTATTTAAAAGGAGGAGAAGCACCAACATCCTGGAAAAAAAGCTGTGGAAAAAAGCTGTGGTTACTGTAATAGCAAAAAAAAGTAAAGACCCATCAATCCAACTTCATATAGTCCCATCTCAACTTTAAATCATTATTATAAAGTGTTTATATCTATAATGTCTAAAATAATGCCAAATGTGTTAACAAAATTTATGGATATGGATCAGTGTGGTTTTGGGTGGGGAGGCAAACATTTGAAAGCATTAATGCAATGATGATCCAGAGGGAAGCAGAATGTAACACAATATTGCTTTTGTTGGTGGGTCTAGATGCAGAGATAGCATTTGACTGAATAAGCTGGGATTTTATGAGTAGGGTAATGGAAGCATTTGCATTTCCTGATACAATAATAAAGTTAATTCAGAGGCAAAAATCAAGGTGGTAGGGTTCATCTCTGATATGTTGTATCTAAACAGAGGAACCAGGCATTTTGTCCTCTTTCTCCTTTGTTATTTGTGTTAGATTTAGAACCACTGGTGAGGAAAATAAGGGGCTCAGAAATTCAAGGATGTAACTGGTATGTTACTTAAGAAAAGCTGGCTTTATATGCAGATGATATTATTTTGTATCTGATAGAACTAGAAAATGACATCTCAAGAGTTGTGGAGCATTCTAAGACAGTAGCAGTTTTTTTTTTTTTTGGGGGGGGGCGATATAAACTTAATAAAGAAAAAACAAAGGCTATGGCTGTAAACTATGTACCCACACATGAATTGGTTCTCCAATACTCATATTTATGAGGACATAATAAAATAAAGTATTTAGGAGTGTGGGTTAAAAAGGGTTCTGCTGTAGCAGCTAAGGATATGTAGGAAGAGACTAAACAAAGGATAATTCAAAAACTGAGAAACTGGGAATTATTCCTTATGGGTAGAGATAGCAAGATTTAAGCAGTAAAAGTGTTTTAGTCCCTTTAGTTTTATACACAGGTCAGGCACATTTTTATCAGCAAGAAAAGGAGTTGTAGATAATTATTATTAAAGAGTTGAATGATTTTATCTGGGAGTGGAAGAGGACAATAGTCAAGTGGGAAAAACTGACCCTTCCAATAGTACAAGGAGATTTAGGATTACCTGATTTGAAAGAATATTTTTGAGATGCACATAACAGAAGCAGAAAGCTACAATTCAAAGAGGAAAGGGATGATGGATGATGACTGATGATGACGATGATGCAGGGGGATAATTCAAGAAATAACGAAAGAGCAGGATTTTGAACTCACATACTTAAGCAGAATAACAGCAGTCAGAAAGAAAAAAGTAGAAAAGGAGATTAGTAATGGAGAAGTTAAAGAAATAGAAACTGAGGTTATGGAGTACCTGCAAAGTGAAGGATTTAGTCTAGAAAATCTAATTCAGTAAGCACCACAACAGGATAGAGTAATGGATATACAAATTTCGGGGAAACCAGTAAGCAACTTGTGGGTGCCATATGACGATAATTTGGAGCCTTCCACAGGAAATCAGTATAAACATTCACTTGAAGCTAGACAGCAAGGGAAGGAACAGGAAACTGTGGAAACTCTGATGCAGTCAATGTTGAGAAGTGATAGGTCAGTGAGTTCCCAAATGATAGTGCGACGGATGGCATAGGGTGAAACTGATGAGACTGTGTCACAGGAAGATGCTACAGAACCTTCTATAGAATGCCTGCAGGAAATGGAAAACAAGGGATGTGCCCTCAGTTTGGAAGGAAATGAGCTAAGAGAAGAATTGCTTGATTTAACAGACATGGACGGATATATCAAGATCAATTAAAGAAATAAACTGCAGAAGGTTAATAAAACCCCAAAAGTCAGAAGTCTGATAAAACAAATGAACCCAGTAATTAGGACTGTTCATACAAGTCTATGCCATATAACAGAAGTAAACAGGATATATTACTGTGCATCTAAATTAATAACTGATAAAGTTCTACTACAAGAACACAGGGTAGTGAGGGAAAGGAAGGGAAGAAATCGGATACCATCATGGAAATATCGAATAGAGAAATTTATAAAGCAATTAAGACAAGAAGTGTCACTGTTAGAAGACTACAGAAGAGGGAATACATCAAGAAAAATACTAAGAAATATAGATGTGATAAAAGCAATGTGCAATATTAGAACAGACCAGGATCTATCATGCACTATCGCAAATAAACTAAAAATTTCAGCACAGGTGGAAAAACTTTGAAGATAAAAAGATAAATATAAAGGAAAGGTGCAAAATAAGCAATTTATTGATGACTCAAAAAGGTTTTATAGAGAACTGGGAAATAAAGTAAAAGGTTTTATAGAGAACTGGGAAATAAAATAAAAGGAATTGAAAGACTGCCAAAAAGGAAGAAAAATATACATTTTGGAGAAGTATCTATGAAGATGCTATGGAACATAAAGATATTAAATGGATAGAAAAAGTAAAAGAAAGTATAAGACGTTTAAAGGTACAGGATATGAAATGGGATGAAACAACAACTAGAGGGACTGAAACAAAGTTAAGAAAAGCCTCTAACTGGAAAACCCAAGGCCCAGATGCAGTACCTAACTTCTGGTTAAAAGTACTAACATCTTTGCACAAAGATTTAGCCATGAGTAAGAACTATTTATATGTGAAAACAGAAAAGGCACCAACCTGGCTAACAGACAAAACAATGCTCCTACTTAAGAGTGAACCTGCAAGCTACCCTAAAAATTATAGACCAATAACTTGCCTTCCCAATGACATATAAACTATACACGGGAATTGATGCCGACAGAGTTTATAGTCATTTAGAAGAAAACTCAATTATGGCAGTAGAACAAAAGGGCAATAAAAGAAAGTCATATGGAACAAAGGATCATTGGTTATTAAATAAAGTCATAGTGGAGAACTGTAAAAAGGGGAAGAATCCAAGTATTGCATGGACTGACTACAAAAAAGCATTTGATAGTATCCCTCATTCATGGATAAAAGAGTGCTTAAAAATGTATAAGATACACTCTACATTGATCGACTACATTACAGTGACCATGAAACAGTGGCAGACCACTTTGCACTTAAAGGACAACAACAGGATATTAAAGCAGATTGCTCAACCTGCTGTTTCTTTTAGCCCCTGTTTGTTGATACAGCCTTGAAAAATCACCCATGCAGCTTTAAAAATGAATCCGCTCAACTGTTTTCCCTGTTAGGCTTCCTACCCTTCCGTTTTACTTTCACTTTGAAAACCAAGTTGAAAAACCTTTAGCTGGCTCTGAAGTGATGATGTAACATCTGCCAGAGCTTTTGCTCTAGCTACCGGGATGTTTCCTCCTGATTTGCATGCTGTATAGAAGAGCCAGTGAACCCCACACATTGCGATGTCAGCTTCTTCGCCCAGCCCACTCTTAACCTAGCAAAAATGTCAAACTACAATCTCACTTTTCTGAAGAGCCCTACTGATATGTGACAAAGCACAGGCAGAAGCACTGTAACAGATGCAAAAACTAAGAGCATAAATTTGCAATGACCATACATAGACATTAATTGCATGTTTTTACATAAGAAGCAGATGTCTGTCACAATTAATCAACAACACTACATCAGACTACAAGTAGTATGCAATACCGTAATTTTCTTAAATTACCACTTAAAAAAGCATATGGGTGCTGTCATGCAAGTCTGTGAAATATTTCCTGTTTATAGTGCATCATTTGTTAGCTATTTAATCAAACAGGAAGGAAAAATAAGTGGGAGTTTGATGCTTTGCAAAACAGTGATTATTCCCAGTGCTATGGAGCTTGGTTCTAAATTTGACAGGAGGAGTGCAACAAAAAAAGTCTTCCACTGTAAGGAAGAAAAGGCTGACAAGAAAACAGTGCATTAGTCTAGTCACCTGCTGTGAGCTGTCAATCACATGCAGATAATGGGTCAAATTACCCTTAGCTCTTTGACAGCTAGGGAAGGTAGGTGTGAAGGGGGAGGAGGGATACCTTGAAGAACTAGATTTCAGCCGTCACAAAAGAAATCAAGCTAACATTTCTAAGAAGAAAGAGCAATAAAATGCACTTTTCAATTCTGTTCTGTAGCATTTGCACTGCTTGTGTTTGAAGTAGTCATTGAAAAAGGATAATAACCAAGTAGGTGACTATAACACAGTAGAGAATGTTTGTAAAATCTGTGCACTGACAGGAGCTTTAGGGAAAACGTGTCAGATCTGATGCAATTTTTTGGAGACAAACAATGCATTCTGGCATACTTAGAGGCAGACTAAGCAGTAAGAATTATTTGATGCCAGACTCCATGTGGTCAGATCAGAAATTGCATACAAAAATATCTAAAAAGATCTAAATAGTCCCAGAGTGGTGTTAAAATGTAGAAAACACCAAACCATGATGAAATAAACATGTTTTTTGAGCCTGTGGGTGCAATGTCCTTTAGGCCATGATAAATGACAAATTGTTATCCCAGGGCTAAAAATTCAAAGGGGGATATTTCAGGGTGACTCTCTGTCACCATTAATATTTTGCCTTGCCTTTAATCCATTAAGCTGTTTACTCAACAGCTTAGGCCATGGCTATCATCTGGCTCCTAAAAAACAACAAAGTGTAAGGACTTCTCACCTTCTCTTTGTCAACGATTTAAAACTGTATAGCTCATCAGATGAGGAACTGAAAGTACAACTGCAAGTTGTCAAAATTTTTTTAGATGATATAAGAATGTCATTTGGTCTTGATAAATGTGCAAAAGAAACCTTTAAAGCAGGAAAACTACAACGTCAGGAAAACATCAGTTTGGGACAAGAATGCGATATAAAAAAACTTGAGCAAGAAGGAGTGTATAAATATTTGGGAATTGATGAAGGATCAACAATAAAACATGAACAAATGTGAATAAAACTTAGTAAGGAACACTTCAGAAGACTTAAATTAATCCTGAAAACAGCACTGACATCTAGGAACAAAAATCACGCTATAAACAGATTTGCTCTTCCTGTCCTAACTTACAGTTTTGGAGTAACTGACTGACCCCAAAACGTGTTGGATAGATTAGGCAGAAAACTAGAAGGATGCTTCATACTCGCCAAATGATTTATAAAAATCAGTGCACACTAAGATTATATATTCCCTGTTCCGAAGGAGGGATGGGCCTCCTTGAAATTGATTATATGCATAGATCTGCAATTGTGGGACTGAACACATATCTGCTGACCTCACAAGACCCAAATGTAGTGAAAGTTTTGAAACATGAGGAGAGAAATTCTAAGATGACTTCTCTGCTTAATCTAACAGAAGCTTATTGGCAGAAATGGAAATCAAACCAGAAGTAGATAAAACTCAGGCAGCAACTGAATGTGCCAAAGAACAAAAGAAAGAATACAAGGTGAAGAATCAGATGAGAAGGCAAGAAATTTGAAAAAAGCATAAATACAGCTGCAAGTATAGAAAACTTCTGGAAGAACCTCATGTTGCTCAGGAACGAACACAGGAATGGTTAAAGAGAAGCAAATTCAAATCAAGAGCTGAAAAGTTAGTATTGGCAGCCCAAGATAGTGGGCTCTGTACACGTTGGTTTGTAAAGTCCATTGAACATGTGGGAGAAACAGACAAATGTAGATTTTGTAAAACCTAATTGGAAACAGTTGCACACCTCGTTGTTGGTTGCGATATATTAATGGCAGAAGGACTGTATACTGAAAGGTATAATAATGTGGCGAGACTGTTACACTGGGGATTGTGCAAACATTATGGTATTGAAGTGGCCAAAAAACACTGGAAACATGAGCCACAAAGCATCATAGAGAATGAAGACATCTACATCATATGGGATCATCCATTACCAGCAGTTCAAAAGATAGATGCTAGAAAACAAGATATAGTGGTGCAAGAAAAAAGACAAGAGTAGCACAAGAGTGGCACTGATCATTGAAATTGCCACACCCAGTGACTACAATGTCTTGCGTACAGAGAGATACAAAGTCATAAAATATCAGGATCTGCAAGCAGAAATGAGAGCAATGTGGAAGAAAGATACCCTGACAGTTCCAACAGTAGTAGGAACAATAGGTCTTATAAAAAAAGAATTTACAATCATATTTAGATGTTACTAATACATGTAACTCCATACGAACTGCAGAAGGAGCCATTAATGGGCACATTGCAGGTGCTGCAAAGAGCACTACTGGCTGACATCAAAGATTTAAACAATACTAATTTCATGAACTTTAATCATACTTTGACTTAGGAATGGGGGTCCATTCCCGTCATGGTATTAGAAACCCAAAAGACTTGGAGAAATTAAAAGAGAGAATTTTATATTCATAAAATAACAAAAAATATATTAAGAATGAACCCAACACATGAATAGAGAAAGGATATGTTTTGCCTATATGGATGACTGCAAGTACGGGTGCAGAGAACAGGCAAGAGGGGCTGGAATCTACTGGATGAAGCTGGCAAAGGAACCAAGGTACTGGGAAAAAATAATTAGATAGAGAGGGAAAGATAATAGAGTAGGAAGAGGCCAAGAAGACATTTGGGCGGCAGGCCAGAGATTGCCTTCCATATCAGGGATTGATATTAGTGCATAGGCAAAGAAAAAGGGACAGGAGAATCCTACATGAAAGACCTGCACTGGTTGAGTTTTTAGTTGAAGCTAGAACAGAAGCCGCAGTTAAAAAGGGATACTTAGTAGGGTATATAAAATATTGCAAGGTAACTACAGGAATCAGAGGACATCATAAAAGATCAGGAAGAAAGATTAGATAAGCAATTCACAAAGAAACAATGTGAGGACATATGTATGAATACCAAATAAACAACAACATCGAGAAGATTTAGGACTTTTGCCTGAAAGTGTTTACATAGTTAATTTTTATATCTCAAGCAGACTCCAACATTTTTTTCCTGAGGTAGATGGTAAATGTTGGAGGTGTAATGGGTAGGAAAGAGGTACCTGGGAGCATATTTTCTCAGAGTGCAATGAGTTGGCAAACTTCAAAAATTCTTTACAAATTACTCTGTCAGAAATAATGGATGAGCAAATGAGGGATCTGAATTGCTGAAACATAGTAGGGTCTTGTTAAGTTTAATTCTGGTGCCTGCTGAAAAAAGTAATTACTACAAAATGGAAATCAAAGTCTAGCTGAACCATACACGAAACAGTGAACATTGCAACTGAGATAAAAGAACAGGAACTGGGATCTTTAGAAAAGGGTAGGAGTAAATTATATAGAACAAAAATGGAAACTGTGGGAATAATGCATACAGAAAAAAATGTTTTGTACAAGGAATGAGGTTTAAGAGACGGCAAGAATTGAACAATTGATGCAATGTTGCTGTAGTTATATTGGACAAAATAATAATATATGTGATGTATAATCTTTGCAAAAGTGAACTTGTTAATATGGTTTGATTACTTTTACATAAATATAAATTTGTCTGTCACAAGTGATAATTCAATAAATTTGTTTAAAAAAAAAAAAAAAAGATACCCTATTCTTATGAAACGATATAATGGTGACTCACCATAAGAGCTTTTAATTCAGATACTCTTCTTGTAGAGATCATAGGAATGAGCAGAGGTACTTTCCAAGTTAAGAATTTAAATTCAGCTTGATACACTGTTTCAAATGGAAAAACATTAATCTTCTTCAAAATAACTGAAATCCCAAGAAACAGCCACCAGTCTTCTATTTGAATGGATATGAAGACTCCCCCCTATCAAAAACTTTACTTGTGGCTAGGTAGGAAGGGGGTTCTATGGACAGACAAGCAGAGACGGCCAAGAGGTGAATCTTGACAGAAGAGCAAGACCAGAGAATAATACCTTACACAAATATTGAACAACCAGGGGCATGCGTGCCTTAAAAGGCCCAAATTCTAATTGTATACCAACCAGAAAATCCCCTTCACTTATGATTTTCTATTAGCAGGTTTCTTGTTTTCCTTCAATATCTGCTTTATGTCCTCACAAATCTGGTGCCTAAAAGGTATTGCAACTATCATCCAGGCAGTTATCAAACAACCCCTGTCTTGTGTGAATAAGAGAAGTTTGTAAGGAAATGTGTGGTAATTTCCCTTAGCCATTTTCAAAAGGAAGGAAGGAAGCACTGTTGACTGGGCCAAAATGGAGTCACCACAGTTACCTCTGGTGAGTCTTTCTAAATCTTTATAATGACAATGGATATTAATGGAAAGGGCGGAAAGGCATAAATAAACATTCCTATTCAAGGAAATGAGGAGGCATATAGCTTCCAGGCTTGTTTGCATGAAATCTTGATGCAGAATTTATTTAACTGTCTACTTTAAACTGAGGCAAACAGAGTTGGATCAATTCCTGGAAGACTGCACAGTTTCAGATTCCCATTTATGATAGTCTGTCCTCGTCCTACTCAGCTTGTCTGCAATAATGTTTTGCTCTGAAAGAATGCAGGTAGCCTGATGGGAAAGATTGAGCTGGGTAACTAGTTCCAGGCTATCATTGCTAGTCTGCAAAGGAGGCATGATCTGATAACCCAATTTCTTTATGTACCATATCACTGTGGTGTTGTCTTTGATTACTAGCAGAGGTCCCAGAGTCCAAAGATGATTTAGAGATATGAGAGTATTGTGTACTGCCATCATTTCTTTGACATGTAGACATTTCAGCCTGTCTTGTTTTTTCCACAGACTCTAACCCTTCACCCATTTGGACACAGTTCCCCGTGCATAAGCTGAAGCATCTAAAGTTACAGACTGAGAAATAGATGGAAAGGAGAAGAGAAGACCTACTTTGAGAGATAATTGGTATACCCAGCAAAGTAACCCACTTTTTTGCAAACCCAGCACTGGAATCTGAAAACAAAGTGGGTGCTGCTGTTGGGTCCAAGCATATCAGAGGATCCATTGAATTTTAATCAAGTGAAGTCTGGCCAAAGGAATCGTGAGAATTGTAGATGCCAAGAAACCCAGAATCCCAATATATTCCCTGGCCGAGGTCAAAGACTAGAAAGTCATAAATCATACCATGTTAAGGTCTATTTTGTCATAAGGAAGAAAAGCCCTCATGAGTAAATCCAGAGGGTATCCCACAAACACTATTCTGTGAGAAGTAATGAAAAAAATGTATTTAAGTTCACCTGGAACCCCAGACTAAGAAGAAGATCCTCTACCCAAGACAGGATTTCCTGCTGTTTTGAAAAAGAATCTGCAAATGTAAGACAGTTGTCTAAATATGGGAAAAAATGTGAATGCCTTGCAACCTGCAATGAGTTATTACGAATGCCAGAGACTTTGTAAACATTCTTGGAGTTATCAAATAGACGTAAAGGTAATACAGAGAACTGAAAGCTGTATGTCAGACACAGAAAATCATTAGAAACATCTGATGTCTTTGAAAACTGTCATACGAGCATTTTTAAAATCTAGAGTTACCAAAAAAATTGAGATGTTGAATAAGGGATAACAGAAACTGAAGGGAAAGCATCTTGAACTTTGGGACTTAGGTGTAAAGGTTTAGAAAAGAAAGGTCTAGGACTGGTCTCAGAGTTCCTTCATTATTTGGCACCTGAAAGATTACTGAATAACATTCCTTCCTTGTTGGTTGTGGGGGAAGTAGTTCTATGACCCCTTAGAGATAATGGTTGTTCCAGGACTGCAGGAAACAGAATTTGTTTGAGTTGGGGATGAGAAGGAATCCAATGAAAAGGAGGAAATCCCACTGCCAACTGTAACCTTTCTAAATGATACTCAGAATCCACTTGTCTGAGGTTATCTGAGGCCACTTAGAAAAATGAAGACCTAGACTTTGGGAAGGACATAATGTGTTGCCAGAATGGACTGTCTTTATAGGAGGCTTCCCTCCTTCTTTTATGAGCCTCCTTACCATTGCATTTGAAATTCTGTTTGCCTCTACCTTAAGAATGTTGTCCTGTTTCCTATAAAAAGGTCCTGAAATGGAAGGAACATTTCTGTTAACTCTTGAAAGGCAGATTATAAAATATGCAATACCTGCTGAATTAATCTTCCTCTTTCATCAAGAGAGGCCAACAATACCTTTCAATTCAGGGGAGAATTCAGGATCTCTGTTTTGACACCCTCTGTTAATTTTTGTGAATGCAACCAAGCAAACATTCTCTTTATAGATACAGCAGCAGCACCTATACATACAACATTAGCAGAGTCAGAAGAACATTGTTTGGTTACCCGAGTCACAAAGAATAATAAAGAATTCAAATACGTTTTAGTTTCTGAAGAGATATTTTTGCTGAGATACAGGAATGTTACACTGTTCCCACTTTTATTCTGGCAATATTTTCAGAAAAAAAGATAACTCCATGGGAGTCTGAGGAAAAACTTTAAGAATCAGATTCCCCTTCCTGTGTTGTGGAGAATGGAGAATTACATTCCAAGTCAAATTCCTTCCCTTTTGACTGGGAATCAGTATCAGACAGAGAGGGAATATTTTTTTCTTTTTAAAGTCAGTGACGAAGCAGAAGTTAAATTAAAGGCTTGGAACAATCCCTTGGCAAAATCCAGACAGTCTTCCATCCTCTGAGAAATAGAAGAAATATGCTTTATTTTCTGTTTTTTCTTGGAGCCCCCCTAGAAAAAGACTGGCCCAAGGATGGGTCTTTTCCCCAGAAAACAGGAACTCATAAGTTCGGCTTTGCAGTAAAGGATATACTCCCTCCTTTGGGAAAGATAAAAGTTGTTCTTCCTTGCCCAATGAGGACAACCCAACAGCCACAGAGGATGTGCCTAGCACCCAGTCCTTAATGTCTTCTTGAGAAGCAATGCCAGCGGGATCAAAAGAAGACAATGTGCAGTCCAAGGTACCTAACTTGGCCACTGCAAAATCACTCATAGGTGACTGAGGCAGTGAGAAAGCTGGTCTGACTACCAAAGATTCCTGTGAAACTTTATCCTTCTTGCAGATGGGGGAACAAAGAAGCAAGAGCCTGAAGTCTGTTCCATGATTATGCTGAAAAAGGAGCTGGATAATCACGTAGTGAGCCTACAAGAGTCGGTGAACTTCCTGACAGGAAATTTAAAAATGTGAGGTAACATTTTAGTGACATCACTCAAAACCAGTAGTCTGAGTCCCTATCAATATTTTTTCCACACACAAAAAAAACAGTTTTTCAATAAAAACTGATTTTAAAACAAGTTTTTTCCGCCATGTGAAGAAAGCAAAAAGTCAACTTTTTTGAAGAAAACTTTTAGTGACAACCATACCCATCAACTGTCCACATTTTCATAGAATATCCAGATTTTTGCCTGTTACTCATAAAATGTGTTTTTTTTCTGGAAAATCATCGAGGACTAAAGTCTGTAAGCAATCACAGATATTTGACTTTCAGACTTGATATCCTTCAGAAAATGTATTTCAATGCAAAACCTATCATTCTAGAAACTTTCTAAGTTTGTAAGAGCAATATTTAAATGTCCCTATTTTGGGGTATTTGCCCCCCCCCCCCTATTATTTTGGCCTTTGTCCAGATTTCTTCTGCTAAGAGATACTAAAACAAAAACTTTATAGCAAAAATAATAAACTTTTCCTCAAAAAAGTGGAAGGTTTCCAAACAGTACTTATCTGCCAGCCCTGGAGAAGTGCTAGCTGACCATCGATCACTTGAAACCTGTATGGATAGCACATTTTGATGGCAAGAAAATTCCGAAGGTTTGGAACCTTAACCTCTGAGCTTATTTGACTTTCAGGATATAACATATACAACTTGGGCTAATGCAACAGTGATTTAATAATGAACATCTTACACTTGTTTGCAACCTATGCCTTACAGAACTGTCAAAAAATGGTTCAACTCTTAACAGATGTGCAAACTGCACTACTCGGAGAACCAGAAAAGAGAAGAAAGCTTTAATGAACAGGGTGAAAGAGCTCACAAGCTTGTTATGACAGACCTGACATGTGCTGGACTTCCAACTCAGAAGTGTGCATGTAGTTCTCAAGAAACAGGCATTCTTTGACACCTTTAGATTGACATATTCAGAAAAAAAAAAAAAAAAACAGTTTATGCCTTTTAAAAGGTTTTGCCAGGAAAGTAAGTTATTTCGTGGTGCTGTTTTTATGCGCCTGTCACCAATACATCTAGAAAGTTTGCGTCTTGTAACAGAATCCTGGACCACACTTGAAGAAAAAACATCTGTAAACAGACTGCTGACTTTCTCACTCATTGTAGTAAATTGCATGTTTTCTATCCCTTTTACTGAATGTGACTTTGATATGCAGAACCTGCCTAAATCTTGAGTCATTAATGATGTATTTTAAAAGTGCACTGCTTTGGTGTGCCACCCTCGATTTGTGGGCTAAAGTTGTTTCTGCACTGTTCTGTGAAGGGAAATTTTGATATGTTTACCTCTGAAAGTAAAGTGCAGTCATTTTTTTCTTACATTTTCCCATACACCACAGATTATAAACTGGAAATCAGTTGGCTGAAAAAAAAAAGTTTTCGTTAATGAAAAACATCCGTTTATTTTTGAATTTCAAAAGGCTGTATTTCCTTCAACAAAAAGAACATCACTAGAATTTCAAACAAGGCAGATACATGACACTTAAATGGTGACAAAGTACATAAAAACAATGACACTTAAATGGTGACAAAGTACATAAAAACAATTGTAAGAAAATAGAGCCATCCAGCACATTTCAAAGTACTGAAAAAAGTGCTGAAAGTACAAAGTATAAAACTGATAGTTCAAGCCTCTCATTTTCTGACAAAGTAAAATACATAATGTTGGGCCAACGTGCAAAACATGCGTTGTGAGATTTAAAGTGCATAGCTTTGTGTCTTTTGGCATTTCCCAGTTAGGGGTCGCCACAGCGGAACTATTTCAGAATTAACTTTATTTTACACTTAATTTCATTTCTAGTCATACTCAAATGTTTGTTAACAGGGTAGCACACTTATTCACCTTGACACACTTCAGGCCCAATGCAAGAGCACCGTCTAGTGAATTCCTTAGAGTCACACACCATAAGGATGACAGCTGTGGAAATCAAACCCACGTTAAAACCATGACCATTTTTTTTTTATGTATACCCAGTTTTTTCTCTGTAATCACAGTAACAAAAAATGTAATGGTAGGTATGGTAAATATTGGCCAATGATTTGCATATAAATGGAAAGCATTATAGGTACGCAAAGTATGTTTTGCTTAAATAATAAAGTTAATAATTAACTTAATTATTAATAATTGTTTTATTATTAACTGATTCATTAAATTAATTGTTAATAAGGTTTAGAGAACAGCTTCTTACATTGTGGTTCCACTTTTACAACATCACATATTTGAATTATTAGTGTAAGATGTTCCTCCTGCAAGACCTAGTTAACTATCGGCCTTTCTAGGAAAAGAAAAAAATCTGTTACTGATGCATTTAGCATAAGACTACAGTAGCATATAAAGCAATTTATGTAGTGAGGCAGTGTGGGTTCAGTCTTTCATGATGTCACAGCAGAAGTTTTCAGCTCCAAGAAAAACATCAAGGGGCTTCTTTATCCTTGCAATAAAATGCAAACATGACACTCTTTTTGGATGAAATACTGTATATCATAGTCTATATCTGGAGAGTATACTCAATTTTAAGGGTCTGTTAAACGTGCATTATAAAGTGAGTAACAGACTAAAAATTATGTTGCAGTACTAAATGTAACTACTGACAAGAAACTTAAGTCAGTATCACCACTTATGGCAAATGATAAAGTCTATCCAAAGTAAAACAATAAGTAAATAAATAAATAAAAATTAAGATGAATTCACAGAAGCTACTGATAAATTAAACACATTTCAACTCAAAATGATGGTGCATTCTGAAACTTTACACATTTAGAAATGCTGTGCAGGAGGAAAGTAAATGTATACACATGTACTAGGCTGAAAGGCCTAAACAGGGAATGTAATGTCAGTGATGCAAATCAGAAAATAGACTAAACCCAGAGTAATACAAATATGCACATTGAGTTGGAAAAAAGCACAGAAAGCATTGGCAGAGCCTGATATGACTTTGAAGAATGTGTTAATACATTTCATGATCACTGCAGATGTTGGAAATGCAAGCAAAGAATGCAGAATACACACCTAGAACAATTAACCAAGGTGAAGGGATGAAGGAAGTGTGTGGTGAAGAAAATCATGCGGAAATGAAAGAAACCAGAGAAACTGAATGTGTGGGAATGTTAACAGAAAATAAGAAAAAGCTATAAAATAATCTGCAGATACTGTGGTGGCCAATACTCCCATGTGAGTTCCTATTCAACATATCCACAAAAAGCTGACATGAGCCAAGTGCACTATGCAGAACCTCTTTGACTGGTTATTTAGAAACACAATGTAAAAATGAAAAGGAAGAATGGTATCCCAAGTACAAAAATCCTGAAAGATAAAATAAAGTTACCTACAAAAAGGATGTATCAAAATAAAATGCAAATGAGGAAAATGTAATAATAATTGTTGAGTGTTCAATCACAAGAGCCCTGTCATTTACCAAAAAGGAAGTAAAACTTGAAAGACAGCCTTCTGCAGCAAGTGAAGACATTTTGTACAAATTATACATAACACAGTAAGAATAAAGAGAACAATAATATAGAAGCAATAAAAAGAGTTGTGTGAAAGATAAACCCACAAATGATAAAAAGTAGAAGTTTGAACCTGTTGAGAACACTAAACTCCTCGGATTTACAATTGACAACAATCTCAAATTCGACAAGCACTTAGCAGCGGTTATCAAAAAAGTCAATATCAAGCTAGGTTCTCTCTATAGAATTAAGCCCTATCTTACAGATAGCACCAGACTATCCATCTCCAGAACATACTTACTCTCCACCCTTCTTCACTCCTCACCAATACTGACAAATCTAAGAAAAACTGACTTAATCTGTGCAGTAACGGAGACCTGGTTCAATACTCCAGGGAGCACCCCTGCAATACCAGGCTACAACTCTTACCACACTTTTCGGCCACCAATCCAGGACCGAAGCACTAAAGGCGGAGGAATGTCATATTCACCAAGGATAGTCACACCTCCAGGCTAGTTGCACAACACAATGCATCTGAAATTCTACAGGTGCAACAAACATTAGATACGACTGCAATCCAAACTGTAGCTTGTTACAGATCCCCCCCACCATGCCCCAAGATTCTCACTACACCTTTCTAAACATACTAGATAATATTAAGATACAACCAAACACCCTAATACTGGGTGATTTCAACTACCCTGCCATTAATTGGGAAAACTACTCGGATACCAACACCTTTGCCCAACGGTTCTTGGAATTCATAAATTCTAACGCCCTGGACCAACTAATCCATAGTCCCAACAGGGGCTCAAATATCCTAGACCTGGTCATTACCAACATGGGAGATCGATGCTCCACACCAGTGGTCACCCCCTCGTTGGTCAGGTATGACCATAAACTAATCACCCTTGATGTCCACATCCCACCCACACCTCCAGTAGGGAAACCTCCATAAAAAACTTCTCCAAAGCCAGCTTCATGCTACTCAAGTCAGAAGTGACAAATTTCATGACACCCATGCAGACGGGAACTGAAAGTTTGACCGCTGAATCCTACACTAAGGCACTGTACGAGCACATCCACCCGTGCATTAATCATGCCATTCCAAACAGAACCAAGACGGTCTCCTCCAAAAAAAGGAACCCAATCTGGTGGTCCCCTGCCATAAACAAACTATACAACAGAAGGAAGATACTGTTGCAGAAAAGAGGAAAATCCCGGGATGCAAAAAAACTCCCTTACCAGCCTCAGTAAGAAGCTGAGAACCCTCATAAAATCCTCCAAAGCTAGTTACGAAAATAAAATTGCCAAAGATTCCAAGGACAACCGCAAGACATTCTGTAGTTATGTCAAGAATCTAAATGGCAATGCTCAGATCTGCTCTGAGCTACAACAGCATGGCATTAAATATACTGATTCCAAGGATATTGCCAATATCCTGGCAGATCGATTCAGTGCCAACTTCACCCCCTCTCACCCCCTAAAGGGCCCATCTCCATACCAAAAGATTGCCAAATTCTGGTAATCACGGCCACACAGATAAAAAAAACGCACTCTCCAAAGCTAAGAATACACCATCCATGGTACCAGACAACATCCCAGGCTGTGTACTACATGAACTACAAAGTGAACTGGCACCTCACCCAAGTGTCATGTTTAATCATAGCCTCACCTCAGGCTTCGTGCCCAATGAGTGGCGCACAGCTACAGTTATCCTACACCACAAGGGGGATCAACCTTGGATCTCGTGAACTATAGTCAAATCAGTCTGACGAGCCTCATCGGCAAAGCCATGGAATGCATTATCATGGAACTTATAAACAAAGACATTGGCAACCTTCAAACACTGAACCCCACCCAGCTTGGTTTTGTAAAGGGCCGATCTTGTCTCCTCAACCTGACTGACTTCTTCAAATCAGTCTCCAGAGCTGTGAACGAGGGTAAGGCGGTCCACACAGCCTATCTATGCCTCACCTAGGCCTCTGACATCATCCCCCACTCTGGAATCATAGATAAACTTACTAAGCTGGGCATTAATCCCTACTTCACTTGATGGGTTGCCAACTGGCTTACTGACAGAACCCAGACTGTAAAAGTAGCCGACTCAAAATCCAGCTCCAGACAAGTGACAAGTGGAGTACCTCAGGGTTCAGTCCTGGGACCGCTCTTGTTTGGCATCTACTTCTCTGAAGTACAGGTCAGCACTAAGGGACTCTGGCTAACAAAGTTCCCAGATGACTGAAAACTGGGAGCCATTATTGAATCCCCAAATGATGTGGATATTCTACAAAAGGGCCTTACAGAAACAGATGCTTGGTGCCAGAGCCATGGGCTCAAGCTCAATGCCAAGAAATGTATAGTTATCCCCTTTGAGAAAAAACACGTACCCATGAATTACCACATAAGTGGCAGTACACTAAACACTGAAAGTGTGATAAGGGATTTGGGGACACAGTTGGACAGTGGTCTCACCTTCGATAACCACGTAGCCACAACAGTCAGGAAATCCTTCTATGTGGCACACCTCATCACTAAGGGCTTTTCATCCAGAAAAAAGGAGGTCATTGTCCCACTGTACTCATCCCTCATTAGACCCATTATAGAGTACAACGACATCTGCAACAACTGGAAAGGCCACAGAAATACCTCACTAAAAGAATCACAGGCCTAAAGCAGATGCCCTATGCTGACCATCTAAAAAATCTCCAGCTACACTCTGTTGCATATCGCCTACTCAGAGACGATCTCTGCTTAACATACAAGGCCATGTCAAATCCAGTGCTGTTGGACATGCTACACTTAAAGAAATCCCAATCCATCAGAGCCACATGCTCCAAGGATCTAAGCCTGGTCATCACAATGAACAAAACATGCTGGAGGGATAGGTTCCTGACCCAGAGACTCCCCATAGTCTGGAATAGAGACTCCCCATAGTCTGGAATAGACTGTCCATACATGTCAAGCTGAGCGCCTCTTTGGCCCTCTTCAAAAGGAACCTGGACGATTGGATGGGAGATAGGAAATTCCCCCCGGGGATCACGTCAGTGGCCCTGCTAGACTGGGGACCAAGGAAGTAAATATTCTGGGAAGAAATGGCCAGGGAATTGTTATGGCTAGGCTGTATAGGCCCTAGGGCCGATAGCCTAGTACCAACCTATGAACCTATAAAGACCTGCTATAATAAAATAGCCTGATTTGCCTCCAATCTTCCCTCTAAAACACACCACCGCACTGATCTGAGACAACTAAAATGGCTGGAGCTCCCCAGTCTTCTAACCCTTAACTAAATCACCCTAGCACATTCCACCCTTCACCACCCTAACAACTGCCCAGCTCTCATGTGCTTAATCCAGCCCTACACTTAAATGTAAATTGCTACGATCTTCCAAAAAACTTCTGAAAATAACCAACTCCAACAACTCCCATGGCGATTCCCTATACTCCAACAAAATATCTATGTACTGGAATTCCATGCCTCAGAACATCTGTAGCACCAACACACCCACATTAAAACAGCAAGTTAATGGACACTTAAATAACAACTGGCTCTGCTCCTGCAGCAAATGTGACTAGATCTCTCTACCCCTCTACAACCAGAGTAAACTATTCTGTCAGCCTCTCCCTACCATGCAGCCAAAACTATCTATGTCTCTATCTCCAAATACTTTTCATTCACTTACTTGTATTATTTCATTCTCTCACACTTACATGACTGTATTTCAGCTTGCAAAAAAAAAAAATAATTCTTACAATAAAAGTTTCTTAGAAATGTACCACAGTCTGTTGTTCACACTCTGTAATGCTCTTATAACTGTAGTTGTTGTCTTTCAGCTTTTCCCGGTTAGGGGTCACCACAGCGGAACTCTGGTCCACTAATGATTGGCAGTAGATTTTGACGAACGTCGAGGTGCCAGCTCGACGTTCAACCTTCAATGAAGGCACGCCCATTTACGCATGTCTTTCGAACGCCCACCCAACCGCGGGGAGGAAATGCAGACTCCACACAGAACTGTATTTTTTATAATTACTACTACAATTAGTTTGATAAAAATGATTCCTACTGTAATTTTATTTGCTCTAATTGTATTATAACCTGTCGCCTTACACTGTAATTCTCTTACTATTGTATGTGATTCCTGCTTCTGGAACTTCATACTTTTTCTTGTATTTTATTATTACAGTAAGTATGTAGTGGAGCTTTTCTCCCTGGGACTCCGCTGAAAATAGGCCAAAAGCCCAGTAAGACATTCCCGGTAAACAAATGTAAAATAAATAAATAAAGAGAAATGACAATGTTTGCAAATGGAAAATACATGGTAAATGTGAGATGATCATACCAAAAGAGTTCAGGTGCAAAGACAAAACACATGAAGCTCAGATGCATATTCTGAAAACAAAGTCAATGGTCAGGGAAACAATTTGGTTTCACTGTACAGAAGATCTGACTGAAACTGTTTGCTATGTCAGAACAATATACAACAAAAATAAAGCATACCTGTCCAGATGTTAAAACTACCTAGGGAAGCATGGACTAATAGAAGCATAGAGTTTTTATGGGCCTGGCACAATGGCAGAGCTGATAGCTTTGCCACCTTACAGCAAGAGGTTTCCCAATTCGATTCTTGGCTGAGTTGCCTTCTGTGTGGAGTCTGCATGTCCTCCCTGTGTTCGCATGGCTTTCCTCTTGGTGCTCCGTTTTCCTCCCACAATCCAAAGACATGTAGTAGGTGAATTGGACAGTCTAAATTGGCCATAGGTGTGACTGTGCGTGCAAATGTGTGGTGTGGAAGAACTACCACAGCAGGGCTAGCCACCTGGTGGTGTAAACCTTGACTCTAGAAGATTGTCACTGTTGAACTGACACCCCAACCATATGTGTAAAAAATGGGAAAAGGGAGTTGTGAATAGATGGATGGACCTAGAGAAAACAATTTGGGTGTCCTTTTCTAAAGTTAAATTTAAGCTGTAACTCTGAAACACTTCAACATTAGCCAGTTCAATAACAATTCTCTCTTATTTTTATTGCCAATAAATCCGCAATAGCACGGGCAATTCATACATGCGCCTTACAAAAGCTTCAGCACATTCACCTTCAATTTGTACACATCTCTGGAAACACACCCTGTCATGAATATTTCTTTTAAGCACAGTATAGTCATTGTTGTGTCTCGGCTTTTTCCCGGTTAGAGGTCGCCATAGCGGAACTCCGGTCAGCTAATGATTGGCAGTAGATTTTTACGTGCCGAGTTGCCATCTCTGACGCACAACCTTCAACGAAGATACGCCCATTCACGCATGTCTCCACACAGAAGACGTTCTAGCTGAGAATCGAACAGGACAACGTCTTACTGTGTGGCGACAACGCTACCGCAGCACCACCACCGCAGTAAGCACAGTATACTCATTAAGCTTACTAATTACTAACTTACATATAACACTTTATCCCTCTGAAAATAAAAAAGTAACTATGTACTGCATCCACCTCCTTGCCCATTGAATATAACAAGATAATTACTGGCATTTCTTCTGATTCGTTAACTTAGTCATCACTCTAAATCATGCATATCTTTGTTTCCAGGAAGGCTGGACAAATGTTTTCAAGAACTCAAATAGCATTGGTGGATTAAATGTCATCATTGTTATTAAAATTTGGTTTTCAGGGCTTAATACTGAAAAAACCACCACTTTGGGAGATTATTTTTATTAAAATGCCTTACGCTGAATTTGGTGAAAACAACTAGTCACAGCTATTGTGTTTTCCTGTTTAATTCATGCAAATGACCCCGAATTTGACATAATGGGAGGATGCACACTTTTGTTTATCCAGTAATACTAAATGACAATATCAGAAATGTCAGGATAAGCCAGCATTTTCATAAAACAGGTAACGTTATTCTGTACAAAATAACAGCTCAGTAGAAATGATGTTAACATACCATCATCATGACCACACTGGCACTAATATATTATAGGACACATTACATGCAGCTGTGCTATACGGAAGTCTACAAATTCTTAATAGCAGCTCCACTTATCACAGATACTATCAAAAGGCTGACAGAACATTAATAATGAAGACTCCTCTGAAAAATACAAGAAAATAATATTACAATCTACAGATAAAACCACATCTGCATTATACTGGGAATTTTTCACTTGGAAATTCTGACACAGAGCTTTTATCACTCCTAACAAAATTACAGTTATAATCCAAATAGAATTAAATGCTGGAGATGTGATTCTGAAATGATAGTTGATTGGATGCATATAGTATATGAATATGAAATTGTCTCCCCTTTTTGGAAAGAAATGAATAACTTTTCATTCAGGTTCTATGGTCAGCTACATGTAATATTTCTAATTATACCATGATCCCCCCAAAACGTGCACGCTGATTGGCCAGCGTGCCCGTTGTAAATCGAGTTATACTAATGGAAAAAGGTCCGGTCGCCCGGACTTTTTTCCATTAGTATAACTTCGTTTAAACACTGTCGCTATGTTAAATGGGTTTAACATGGCGAGACATTTAAAATAAGCAACGGAGATCTCCGTTGCTTATTTTAAAGCTGTCTCGCCATGTTAAACCCATTTAACATAACGAGGCAGTGTTTAAAAACAACGGAGAAAGCAAGATCTCCGTTGCTTTTTGAGTCTCGCTATGTTAAATGAGTTTAACATAGCGAGACAGTTTAAAATAAGCAACGGAGATCTCCGTTGCTTATTTTAACTGTCTCGCTATGTTAAACTCATTTAACATAGCGAGACATAAAAGCAACGGAGATCTTGCTTTCTCGTTGCTTTTGCTCAACTCTGATGTACTGCGCAGGCGCAGTACATCAGAACTGCCGGATGCCAGACATCTGCGGAAGGGCAGTAAACAGGCATTATACTATGCCATTATTTAAGAAAAGTAGCAGTTTCTTTTCTTAAATAATGTCATGGTATAATAGCAATAACCCACTTCTGGGTGTGGGTAATGCTAAATTTACCCACGGTTGGCTTTGTTTGGTCCCTCGGGACCAAACCACACCAACCGTGGGTAAATTTAGCATTACCCACACCCAGGTGTGGGTTATTGCTATAATCTTCAGTTTTATTTAATGTCCAACTCCCAAGATAACTCCAAAAACCCAAATCATCTTCTTTGGTCAATTCTTGCTATAACCAGAAAAAGTAATTACTAAAAATTGATAAGTAAAGTTACACTACCCCCCCCCCCCCCCCCTTTTCTGAATTTATTAGTATGGCAAAAAAATCGTTAGCAGTAGTGAATTGTATACTATAAAGATGAGAAATAATATTACACATTCATGTAAATCCCGGCTTAAGCTTAGTCAAAGACTTACTTGAAAAATATTTATTGTTGATAACTATGATGTATTGATCAGCTGTGGACCTATGTATATAGTTATTTGTTTTATGACTGATTTGTTTATCTAGTGCTTTTTTTTTTTTTTTTTTAAGGCTGACAGAATAATATACACATTAACATGCAATTTGGGAATGACAGTTATGTAGCACCCGGCACAATTCACGAGGGTAATTAATGTAACGTAACTCGTTATCGGGAACGTATTGGGTTTTGAGTCATAAAACCCCACTGAAAGGGTTTAATCCCCATTCATTGTTAAAAGATTTTTTAACAAATATCAACGACAAACAGAAATGCATACTATAGAATCGTTAATTCATCAAAATAACTCTTCTTTGTGAAATAACGGCTAATAACCATGCTGTGAGCATTCTAGTTCAGGCCGTTAGTGTTAACACAGTTTCGGCCTTTTGTTTCGCTGTGTTCAAACCGATATTTCACATTTTAGAGATTAGAGGATTACAAGTTATGGTACTAAACAACTGCAGTCTTATATTACTCATTTTACGTCTCAGTAAAAGAGTTTCTGTCAGAATCAGACAGCTAGGAACCATCACCCGGTGCTGCGTCCGTGTCACACTTTCTCTCTCTCTGTCACACACACTTCGCGGTTGTAAGAGTTTGAAACCTCTGGCAAATCTCCAGCATCAGCCACCACAGAAATATGAAAAAAATGGATACTGTAGAACTACAACGTGACCGTAACTGTTGAACACAGCAAACGTACAACCGTATTGTGTTTATAAGGATAAAACATTTCTCCGTTAGTGCTGCATTTCACGTCGCATGCACACGCTTAGGGGTGAAAACAGTAAAACAAGACCACACTGGCAGAAAATACAGTTTATGCCGTGAAGCAATTTGAAGACAAGAACACTATCTAAACCGGGTCATTATATAGCATTGCACTACCAGCAATGTGTATCAGATTACAGTAGGCTCACGTTTTTCCCCTCCCGAATGTAAGGTAGGGTCCCCCGTAAAACAGCTTCGATGCCCTAACGCGTAGAGGATGCTTTTAATTTCAGTTAGATGCCGCTGTAGCGCGATCACAAGGCCGAGTAATCGGACAAGCGGCAGTCAGTAATTGTGTCTTTCAGCTTTTCCCGGTTAGGGGTCGCCACAGCGTAACTTCGGTCTGCTAATGATTGGTAGTGGGTTTTTACATACCGGGTTACCAGCCCTGACGCACAACCTTCAATGAAGACGTGCCCATTCACGTATGCCTCCGCACAGAAGACGCTCTAGCTGAGAATCGAACGGGGCAACGTTTTGCTAAGAGGCGACAACGCTATCGTAGCACCAACACCGCGGATATAAAATGAAAAGTAGTTGTATGCACTCATGCTTTGAAATTTGCAAATGTATTTCTAGAATGCATGATTTTATCTCATGGTTTTTCCCCTTCCATTGAAAAATGTTTGATTTTTTGCGGGGATGGGTTGTAAATCGCCCAACAGTGTAGCCAGTGAATAATGCGGGACATTGGTTTTATGATTCTTATTATTCTGAAAAGGCATGCTGATGTAAAACCCGATTTATTAACTTTCAAGTGAATCGGGGTTAAATGTGTCACTGGTTTGGGTTTTGTTTCCTACTATTTAAGACTTTGTCTAGAAGCTGAAAGGTATGAATGTACAGCCGATTTGCCTATTATTTTAATTTTTTTGATGTTAAAAAAGTGACTGAGACATCTGTAAGCGTCTTAAACCGATAGATGCACGTATTCGCGGATTTAAGTGTTCCCTTGCTTAACTAACTCAATATCATCAAAAATGTGTTAACCCAACAGTAGCCTACCAGATCTCGTTTCGTTCCTTAAAAATAAAGCCACGAACGGCTACCTTTCCTATCGTGTCTCTTCTGAATAGCAGCTACAACTACGTAGTTATCTTAAAGCTTCACGCTCTAAAAACGGGGGGAAAACATCATATTATGTTAAAACATGAATAGTACAGATGGCTTGTCAGTTTAGCGCGGTGACCACGCTCGACTGTTTTGAGAATTATCCTACATGAGTGAAGTTCAAATGAAATCCGCTCGTACGTCCCCCAAAGCTTCATGTGGAGTTTTCTTCCGATTATATATTGATTCAGTGACGACCTTCCTTTATGTGTTTGTTACTGCTATTATGACAAGAACAGAGTTTATAGAGGAAGCCGAAACTACCAGGACTACTGAAATATAGTTTTAACCTTGTTTGCGAAGCACTGACGGTACGTTTCAACTGTTTCTAACATAATCAGTAAATGCTAATAATCATTGTGACGACCATGCCCTGGCCCAGCAATCAAGGAGCCTCAATCCAGTCACCACTAATACCAGGGAGGTCGTTTCCTTAAAGGATAACTAATACACACAGTAAAGTACAAATTCCCTTAAGTGCCCACAGAGATCACAGTCAGTCTGGGGCTGGTTGCTCCCTTGCTCACCAGGTCCTGGTAAGACTCCCCACTGGCACAGCTATAGGGTCCAGGTCTTAGCCTAAATGGGCAAGCTAAAATCTCCAGTACCCTCTCTGTCCAACCAGTGCTTCGTATCCCTGCCAAGTAGCTGACACAACACACACACACTTTGAGATAAGTATTTATACAGCTTCACAGACACACCTGGAAAAGGCTGACACAGATTCTCCAACTGTGCCCCTTTACCCAGACTATATGGTGGTAATTACTGCCACCACCCAGTTAATAATAGCTACTAAAAGGCCCTTAAAAGGGTGTCCAATTATTACTGTGCAATATTAATATACAATGGTAGTATGACTAACAGTCAAGGCTTACTTTTGAGTGGCCTATTACAATAACCTCTGTAAATATGCAATTTACTCTAATGCTTATCTCTACACAAATCAGCCACAGGTAGAAGGTTTTAAAAATATTTAATAATAAATAATTAAAACACAAGACAAAACTAGTACACCACAGAGATATCTAAGAGTTCACAGATCACACAGAAACTTAAAATAATACAGGACAGGTCTGCTTTCAAAGAAAAATACCTAATTAATCTTTACTAGCTTTAACTATTCCTACAAGAAATCACAGTGCTAAAACTTACATGTGAGCATAAGGCAGAGTGCTGATAAGTTAGATGTCCAAAGTCAAAATGCTTTTTAGTCTTGTGTGAGAAATAGTATTTAAACATTACTAACAAACATGTCTCTAAGGCCCTCCCAAAATTACATCATTTTTGACACAGGTTTTCCCAGTATTCATATTGCGTCATCTTAACACCTGGTCTGAGTTCACAGGCCACAAACTGCATTATTTAGCAATCTAACACCTTGTCAGAAACTTACAACAATACAAGACATTTCACATGTATATGCTAGCAGAAACCAGAGCAATAAAGCACCTTCCACATCTAAATTCTAGTCATAAACTTTAGCCTTAAAACTATGGGCATGAAATCTTCACCCAGCCTCCCTGGAGCTGAATTCTAACATGAAAGGGTACAACATGCTTCACTGGGTTAGCAGAGTGCAATGTTGTCACATATTTTGCAGTTCCACATTTCACAGTATTCTTTACACTCAAGAAACATGCCTGTATTTTACATTTATTTACAAATGCCAGAATTATATATCAAATTCTATTTGACTAGGCTGGCAGCCTTCACCCATCTCTCCCCAATCGTCACAATCATTACAGATACTTTTAGAGAAAATATGTGAAACCACAGCTGCTTTTTCTACAAACTAAGTTAACCGTATTTAAAAGGGTCAGTAATTTGAGGCCTTTCTCCAGTATTATGCGTTGTATTGGCTCATGGTGGTGAAGGGTCGAGAAGGCCACCAACTGCGAACGCATTTTTTTTCTTTAGTTTTTTTAAGAGCAGACAGTTTAAAGCACTTATACTCACATTTTTTTTTCTTGGAAGCTTATTATCAGTCGTAGTTCGCCAGATGCACTTCGTATATTGGCATGTAATCTTTATCCCCACCATCTTGAAAAAACAGAAGAGTAAAAATGCTTACTGTGAATTTTACATTGTACAGCGTGTATACGACACGCGGAATCCTTGTCTATTAGCAGCGGATTTCTGCCTGTCCTTATATCAGTACAAGCAACCAGATGAAGTTAACATGTTAAACATTATAGCTTTATGTTAACATTCTCCTTCATAAACACATTACTCTTGGGGTATGTTATTTTGAGAGACTGGGTCATTTTGGAGAGGTTGAAACCATGACAATTGCTAATGCGGTACCCCCGTCCTGAACAGGCATCCATTGTTTAAAACACATGCTGTGCTTTTATATGCAATGCTATGTCTGAAAAAGGTCACAATCATGCCTCTTAACTGTCCTTGATTTTTACTCATATTAATTCTGTCCATTCTAAAACTGTCTACTTTTAGATAAAAAAGGTAATACAGTACACTTAATAAATAATGACTAATTATTATTATAGACTTTTTTTTTTACTTCAGAAAATGTATACCAATCCACTTTCTGTTATGAGTGCTTTTAAATGGGAAAGGTAGTGGAGCTGAAGCTATTGCAAAATTCATGCAGGTCACACGATGTTGGGCTAATCTTAACTGTAGATACGGTGTACCAAATTCGGTGAGAAAAGTCGCTGTGGTGTGAAAGTAGCTCATGACATCATACTACAAGCAGCCAGACTTGGCTGTAGTGCAAGAATAACTTTTTATATGGTACTGTAAATGATGTACCAGGATCTGTAACAGTGACACTTGCTTGAAACAACCATTAGAGACACAGAGACTCGCTTTTCCAGAGCAATGTATTAAAGAAAGTTTGCATGTAGTTAGCATATAGCATTGGAGTTAACTAAAAAGGGTATCTCCGTGTTATATGTTTGTTCTTTCTCTCTATATATGTCTTTGAATATGCACGTGATTGTACATAATGGTTGATTTTATTTTAATTCCAGAAAACCTTGACTACTTAATCTCTTAACTTCTCCAATATATAAACTCATGCTCACTACTTCCCATCTGCCCTGTCTGTTTTAAATCTAATATACATTTGTACGATTATTAGCTGTACAAATGTAGCTGTTGGTATTTATAATTTCTGCTCTCTTCACTGCTAAAATTTCAATGCACACTTACTTACACTATGTCTATTATTTTGACTGAACCACATTTACCTTACCTGTAATACCAGTCTTACATATTGTATACTCCTGATCTTCCATCTTATTACCCTGGTTAGAAATTGTAATAAATGAATACTGGAACTTTTCTTCTCTAGTCCCATGCTAAAAAATGACTAACCCGGTCAACAAAATAATAAGTAAATAAGAAATGTGTTGCCTTCAAGACTCGGGCTGGAATGCAGCATCCAAAGGACCTCTGCCCTAAGCAGGACAAGCACGCCAACTTGCTGCTATAGGGCACTCTATGTACTCCTAACTGTAAAGGTCTAGTCACCATTGAGCCATGGACACACACGTCTGGTATGCCTTCAAGCATGTGTAACACAGCAGCTTCTTTTGTGTGAACTGTCCAGTCCATCAGCAGCAGTTTTAACAAATAAAACGTTTGTAATCTTTGGTTAGATCCAAGAGTAATAGGGCAGGAAATGTTCTCAAACTCAGTTTCAGTTATTAACTGGAATGGAGATTTAACAAGAACAGTCTTAAGAAATATAACATGCCATGAAAAGTTGTAGTCATGGTAAGCCTGTGGGTGAAAGAACAACAAATAAAAACATCAGCAATGTAATACTTTTTGTAGCAGGAAAAAAGTACTTAGCTTTCAGACCACGTGAGCATTTTGTCTGGAGCTAAAAAGTTGTTAACGAGCTGTTTTAATGCATATAACCATTTGGAATTCAACCGCTGTATTTAGCTCGCACACTGTGCCCACTGCAAGACAGCTATATTTAGATAACATTCAAAATGAACTGCAGAATGCTCATTTATATTCAGTGCATCTTACTGATGCTAAGCTCTGATTTAGTACGCATATGTTGCTTAGTAAGTTTAGCTGTTTTCATTTATTGCATGCTTTCCTTCAGGTTACGCAATGTAAGCTTTAGATGGCATGCCTTACCTATGTCATTTCAGCTGTGTTTTACTTTAAATTCAGTTTAGATGTTTTTTTGTTTTGCTTTAGTTTAGTTACTGCAGCTTGTATGTGCTTTTGTTATGTATACAAATACCATTTGAAAGCATTTAGGACATTTTATAAGTCCCTTGGACTTTAAGGGTTAACTCTGTCTGCTTTGAAGGATGGGCCAGCTGGTCTGTCCCAAACCTCTAGGGGGAGGAACCTGCTGCTGCTTGAAACTGGAGAAAAAGTGCCTTGCCTGACTTCTGGAAAAAGTCGTAATTTAGGTGTGCATTGCTTGTTGTCTTCGTTTCCTGTTCTGCAGTAAGTTTGAAGAGGTGATGTCCCCACCCATTTGTTAAAAAAATAAATGTTGGCACAATGTGTCATGCTTGATATGCATTGTTCTCACGCTTTGTTCTCTCAGTGTCTCACAGAGTTTCCTTAAATTAGTGGCTTGGTTATGGTAGTTTTACAGCCCCTCGAGATATATATCTCAGCATGGTTTATTGTTTCTACAGAGCAGCTCAGCTGTGTTAGTTCATAGTCACTGTCTGGTGTAGTGCCTGTACACTGCACTTCATATATACAATGCAAGTAAGGTAGGTGTATTTTTTCCTCACACATGCTTCACTACCCTTTCTTTTATACATTTTTATTGAATGCAGCTTAGCTGTGTTTTGTAGTTAGTAAAGCTACCAGTAGTTTGTGCATTTGTTTGTAAATACCCATTTTGGCTTAATCTGGTTCATAAACTCATGTACAATAGTCCATGTGTCTTTTAGATTAAATACATAGCCACTTTTATTTTCATTTATTTATTTTTGATAAATCAAATATTAAAGAGCATATGAATGTATGTACAGAAATAACTTCCAATCAGTCTGTCGATTTAAAAAAAAAGTAGTTATGATTTGTAGGCCTGGTTTTTCTCATTAGGCCAGCAGCCTGTCTTCAGGGGAGACCTTCATATTGACTGAGGGAAACTTAGCTAGGGCATCAGGGAACTTCCCCTACTGTTTTTTTTAAATGCTGTGAGATAAAGAAGTTATGTCTTACCATAATGTTCCATCTGTGTTGTAGATCTTTGTTCATTCATTACCATTAGGACCTCAGTTCCATCCTCAGAACCGATACGGCTGTTTCCAAGCTCGTGCCAGCCAAAAACTCTCAGCTAAGACCTATCCATAATGCCCCTCACCTAGTTACTTCAGATCGAGTTTGCCTGCCCTTAGATAATAAATGTAGTAATAGAAAAAAATAATAGCTGGCTCTGTCTGAGCAAATACCCTAACCAGGAGTTCCTAAAGTCCACCAGGAGTCCAGGCAGGGGGAAGGAGGGTGGGAAGTAATGAATGAACAAAGATCTACAACACAGATGGAAGTTATGGCAAAACATAATTTCTTTATCTGATGTAAATCTTTGTTTATTCATTACCATTAGGACCGAGTCCCCAGCTACTTGAGTCCTGGGTGGCCCTAAGGAAGGATATTCCTGAGCACCATAGAACCAAAAGATGCTCATCCTCTGCAGGCCAAATCCAATTTGTAATGAGATATAAAGGTATGAGGTCTTGCCCAATTGGCTGCTGTGCAGATATCGTCCATAGAGGCTCTGGAATTAAATGCTATAGAAGTAGCCATAGATCTGGTAGAATGAGCCTTTATTCTGGAAGGTAAGGATAGCTTATTCTGTTGATAGATAAAGGTAATGACGTTTCTAAGTTAGGAGGGTAAAGTCACTTTGGAAACAGGTTTATCCAATCTGTGTCCTGCAAAGGCCACAAACAATTGATCTGTTTTCCTGAAAGATTTAGTCCTGTCCAAATAACAACGAAGCTGTCGATGCACATCAAGGGTGTGCAAAAGGTGCTCCCCCTCTGTTAGAATGCTGAGGGAAGAAAACCGGCAGGTCAATAAATTGGTTAATGGAAAAGCCAGAAATGACCTTGGGCAAGAAAGAAGGGTCAGTACGAAGGGACACCCTATCCGTATGGAAGATCAAGTAAGGACTCTTCACACTCAAAGCCTGCAGCTCAGATACTCTTCCCGCTAAGGTAAGTGCTACTAGAAGTAAGGTTTTCCGTGACAATAATTGTAAATCACATGAATAAAAGGCTCAAAAGGAGAACCTGTGAGAGACTGAAGTACCAAAGACAAGTCCCAGGGTTCTAAGGGAGGCTTGACCGGAGGTTTAACATGTAATACTCCTTTCAAAAAGGTCTTGCATAGGCGGTGTGACATAATTGAAGAATTATCAAGATCATTATGAAAATTGGTGATAGCTGCTAAATGTACAGTGATCGTCAAAGCTGAGGCTCCTGCATACAAAACAGTAGTCAGGTATTGTAGGATCTTTTGAATAAGCATAGAGAAATGTGTCTAAGTTCTGATCTTTGGCTGAAATAGAGAACCTAGTCCATTTACTAGAATAAACTTTCCTAGTGGAAGGTTTGTGTGAAGCCAGAAGAATTTCATGAACAGGAGATGGGATGTCAGGCAGCCTGGCAATCATTGGAGGTGAAGGAACCAAACTGTGAGCTTGAGACTGTGCAGGTTTGGATGAATCAGTCCCTGAGGATGCGATAACAGATCTTGGGAATGATACAGGATCCATGGACTGTGAATCAGATGAGGCCATAGGGAAGACCCAGTGGCCAATCATGCATTAGAGCATCCCTCGGTGGTTCACCCTGAAGGGAGGATCAGGGCAAAGTAGCTTCTGCATTTGTAGTTTAGGGGGGAAGCAAACAGGTCACAGCAAGGCTTGCCCCAGGGTTGGAAGATCCGATCCGCTGTTACAGGGTTGAGGGACCACTCGTGAGGCATCAGGATGTTCCTGCTCAAATTGTCCACAATAAGGTTGGAACTCCCGGGAATGTGTGTTGCTATAAGGAAACGGTTGGAAGCTATCACCCAGTGCCAAATCCTCATGATTTCTCGACACAGGGGGTAAGACCTGGTTCCGCCTTGCTTGTTGATATACCAGATGACTGACATGTTGTTTGACTGAATTGCAATGGTCCCAGAGGGTAGGGATGCATGGAATGCTGGCAGTGCTAGGAGAATTGTCCTCAGTTCCAGGACATTTATGTGCAAATTGGCCTCCATGGGGGATCAGGTGCCTTGGACCGTCTTTCCCTGGAAATGCCCCCCCCCCACCCTAACAGGGAAGCGTCTTTGGTCACTGTGGCCATGGGCTGGGGAAGACAGAACGGTCTACACCAAAGATTCGTTTGTGGGTTCATCCATCATAACATTTCTTCCTTGCAACGGTTTGAAAGAAGTAACATGTGATCAAGTGGGTAAATTAGCAACTACCAATGTGTGGAAAGGAGCCACTGTAGGATTCTCATGTGTAGTCTCGCCAGTGTTACCAATGTAATGGCAGCCGCCATGGAGCCTAAGAGTTGCAGTACAAGACTTGCTGGTACATAGGTCTGAGAAGAAGGTCTTGGATTTGGTGTGTTGTTTTCGAAAACCTGTGAGGGGGAAGAGAAGCTTGACAGGATGTTGTGTCGAAGACCGCTCTGATGAATTCCAGTGTCTTCATTGGAGACATTGAGATTTGTCCTTGTTGATTGTATTCCTCAAGCGGAGAGTGAGACCTTGAGTGTAAGAAGATTCCTGGTCGGAGCGGTAAGGAGCCAGTTGTCTAGATAGGGAAACACCTGAAATCTTTGTAGTCGAAGATGAGCTACCACAACTGCCATACATTTGGTGAACACTCGAGGGGGTGTCAAGAGACAGAATGGCAGTGCCCTGAACTGGTAGTGATTGGCTTCCAGACAGGAGTAGAGAAACCTCCGGGAGTGGTGATCAATCTTTATGTGCTAGTACGCGTCCTGGAAGGTCTAAAGAGCACATCCAGTTATCCCTCCCTAGGAGGGGAAGAATGGACTATATCGTGACCATCTGGAAATTTTGAAGTTTGATAAATTTGTTCAATAGGCTGAGATCCAGGATTGGTCTCCAGTCCCCTGTCTTTTTTGGCACTAAAAAGAACCTTGAGTAAAACCTGGACCCTGTCTGGTCTGGTGGTACTGGTTGGATGACTCTTTTCCTTAGCAGATTTTCTATTTCTAAGGCTGCTAATTCCCTCTGATTGGGTAGTACATCGGGGATGGGAGTTAAATCGAATGGTATTTGTTAGCCTCTGGATATTATTCTCTGCACCCAAAATCGGTAGTAATAAGATGCCAGGCTGGTAGATGCAGAGAAAAATGACCCCGACTGCTTCCAGAGAAAGGCAATTGGGCCGCTGCTCAGGAGCACTGGTAGGGTCTGCTGGAAAAAGAATCTCTAGCGCCCTGGTTACGCGGATCCCCTCTACCCCAAAAGGGTCATCTTCCATATGAGTTGCCCCCTCTGCCCAGTGGGGATTGTTCACCACGAGTGTCACGAAAAAGTCCTTGGGATTTCTTGAACCATATTTTTTCCTCCCTTCTGGTTCCTGGAGTAGGACCTCTGGGGGTTGGAAAAGCGTATGCCCACAGCAGATAAGGTATTTCCATCTTTCTCACTACATGTAAGTGTGTCTCGTACTTTGGGTCCAAAAAGTGCAGATTCGTCGACAGGTGCATTGATGAAGGAAGATGTAAAGGGGTCTGCAAAGTCACACAACCACATCCAAGCATTACGTCTCATGACAACTCCTGATGCGGCAGCTCGAGCTGCCCCCTCTGTGGAGTGAGATATCAAATGCATCAAAATGGATTCAAGGGTAGCTAGCCACGAGGCAACAGTATCACGCACCTCATCAGGCAGTACTCCACCAAAGGCAAGACATTTTGGAAATTAGGTCTCTTTGGAGGTGAAAGTATGCCAGCTAGAACAGCAACCAAATGGCGAATGTCGCTGAAGCATAGGTCTGTTTCCCTAGTCTGTCCATGGTCCGGGACTCTCTGTTTGGAAGATGGACAGTGAAACTATCTTCTGCCAGTTCCGTCTTGGTGGCCGTCGCCATGACCATAGAATCAATTGCCAACTGCTAGGACGAGTGGGACTGGACTTCAGGTGTAGATAATTTTTTTTTTCTGGCCTCTGAGGGTCAGGTTCTACTTTGTCCAGGGCCTTCCAGGCACGCTGCACAATGGTTTTAACAAGGTCATCTGTTGGTGGAGTCACCCAGGAAGTAGATGGCCAGGCACGGAAGGCCTGCAGGAACACCAATTCCTCAGAAGAAGAATTATAGGACTTCCAGTCTTCCCGCTGCTTGAGGATTTCGAGAATGTCTCCGAATGAGATGTCTGGGGAAGACCATGGGGACCCTTCCCCCTCATCACAATCAGTGTCTTCAGTGATAGATTCCTCCGGTGAATCAAGGTGCTTCCTCTTGCACCATTTCTTCCGGGGTGGCTCCTCAGTGGGATCTTCTGAGGAGGACTCCGGAGAAGGGGTTCCCTTCAAAGAGGGTTCTTGTGACTCCCGTTCCCGGGGTCCCGAAATAGAGGGTTGGGAGAGGTGCATGCTAGGGGAGGGTTCTGATTCTGATGTCATTGGTGCTGACTGCGAGTCCACTACCTCTACAGCAGGCCCACCTGAGGAGGGATGGGAGTCTGGAACCGAGAGGGACAACCTCAGAACTGGGGTTGCACCTCGCCGTGAGGAGCCCACCTCCAGGTGAGGAGCTCTGGGAGAACTGGAAGCCATCAAAGCCATGGACATAGATGATGCCAGTGAGAAAATAGGCGCAGGGCTAGGTACCAAGGTACGGATGATCCAAGCACTGCTTCGGGAGAACATCAGTTCCACCGGAGCTGATGAAGCAAGGGTGGATGGTGCTGACAGGGGAACCACTGCTGTCAGAACCGAGACAGTATACACCAGAGTGGAAGTATCTTGTCCTTGCCAGGTATTCGAGTTTTGGAGCTGATGGAGCCAAAGAAACTGTCGGCACCATGGCTGGGGATGGTGCCAAAGCAGGTACAGTCATTGGAGCCAATGTCGGATCCAAGGACGGTACCGAAGTCAGTGGTGCCGAGGTTGGAACCGAAATGGGGTGAATATCATGGATAGCACTGAGGGTGAAGACACAGAGCCTGGTGCCAAAGAGGTCTGCACCGAGGGCACCGGCGAAGCACAGAGCCAAATCGGTTCTGTAACTGACAGAGATGCAGGACCGAGTGACTCCGTTTGTCCTTATGTTTTTTTTGTTTTTGAAGGAGGTGAGACCTCCGACCCAGATAGAGCCTCTGAAAAAGGTGTCTTGAGTAATCTGTTTTTTCCTTATGTTTTTTGGTCTTTGGAGTGGGTGAGACCTCTGACCCAGATAGAGCCTCTGAAAAAGGTGTCTTGAGTAATCCATTTTTCCATGTTTTTTGGTCTTTGGAGGGGGTGAGACCTCCAACCCAGACAGAGCCTCTGAAAAATGTGTCTTTTTAAGATAAGTTTATTTTTAGGTTCTGCTAGTGTACAATTACTAAAACTTGCACAGATGTCACATTTAGCTTTAATATGATCCATGCCCAAACAGTAGACACAACAAACATGTGTATCTGAGTTAGGCATCTTACATCCACACTTGTCACACTGTTTAAATCCCAACTTAGCTTTATCTGACATAGTAAGGCAACAAGGCAATCCTATAGAAAAATTAAGGGAGAAAATACCAATGATGTTATTTAAAAAAAAAAAATACCACTAGTAAAAGGGAAAGGCCTGTCAAAGACAGGAGAGAGGGACGGTACCAATAAAGGTAAAAAAGTTAAATTACCAAGGAAAAGGGTAGGAAATAGGCTTAGGTTATAGGTGACAGTGAGAAAAGGCTAACGTGACTAAAAATTAAATAATTTTGAAGAGAAACTGTCTTAAAATTAACAATTTTCTGCTTAGCTTTGAGAGAGATGGCTAGCACGTTTGACTAGGAAAGCGGCAAACAAGATCTGGAGTAACTAGGAGAGGGGTATTATGGGTAGGTCTTAGCTGAGAGATTTTGGCTGGCGCAAGCTTGGAAACAGCCATATCAGTTCCGAGGACGGAACTGAGGTCCTAATGGTAATGAATAAACAAAGATTTACAACATCAGATCATTAACATTCGCCTGAGCTACCCCATCTCATGCAGATAGACTTTGGTTTAATGTCACATCCGAGGAAATGGATTAGAGCTTAACTCTGTGTCTGCAGGTATCTGTTCTGTACCATCCATCAAAGCTCACCTTTTTATTTCTGATTAGTTGCATTATATTAATTATAAATATTTACTTCTTATCTGTGTTTTTATCTTCATTTTATACAGAATGTTTAGTTTTGTAGTTTTGCTTGTATATACACCCAATAGCACAGTTGAGTTTTAAGTAATGTTCATGTTTTACTGCTATTCATTTGTGATGTTGTACGCACAGACCTTGTTTAATTTCTCATACTATTGCTGTGACTAAACGGATCCCATTGCCACTCTAATAAAAATCAGTTACAAGATTTAGTCCTTGCTAGCAGTTCACTGCAGTTTGCTTTTTGTTTTTAATTTACTCATTTATATGTAGGGTAAGTTGGCTGACCTTTGCTCATACATTCAGTTGTCAGGACCCAGGCTATTAACAAAACAAAACAGCAAGTTGAAATGCAGCTAAGTATGGTGTGACATTTTTTTGTCTTTTTGGCACTTTGCTGCTTTTGGGGGTAAATTCCTGTTCTTACAGTCATCTCAGCCAAGCACACATTTAAATGCAGTATAAAAAGCAGCTCAGTGGTTTTAGTTCTGTATTAGGCCGTGATGGAGAAGTCAAACTAGGTTTCATCCATGTATGCTGTCATTACAGTTCATCAGCCCTTGTCCTTTTTGTCCATCTTAATTTATTTTTTTTTACAGTGAAGCTCTTCCTTCTTTTAGTTTCTTTCTAATATTTATAAACTAGATCAAGCAATAGCACTTAAAGGAGTGGACATCACAGTATGTTAGAGTAATTTATTATATGTTATTTATTTATTGACATTTGGTTAATGGGGAAAATCCGACTGGGTAGGACCCATTTTCAGAAGAGGCCCAGGGAGAAAAGCTTCAAAGTATTACAAAACAATTTAAGAACAATTATTTTACAGTCCTTAAAAATAATGCAAACAACAACTACAGTTTGAATAATTATACCAAATTAGACATAATATGAAAACATTGGTTGAAAATAGATACGTTATATGACAATAATTTAATAGTTAAGAGAAAATTTTAGCCAGTTTATAGAGAAATTAAAGGTAAGTTAGTATAATACAAACAGGAATTACAATACAGTGTGACAGAAAATCAGCTTATGGTATATTTAGAGCAAAAGTCAGGCAAGAGAAATTGGGAGAAGTAAGGAAGTGAATGAAGAACGAAAAGTAAAGAGATGTAAGGTATGAATAAGTGTTTGTTCACATTTAGGGATATATATTTTCTTGGTGTTGAGCAAAAGCAGAGCCAGCTTTTGGCTATAAAGTCTTTCAGAATTGTAATGTCAGGGATAGTTTTTAGACATACATTTGTGCATCCTACCAGACTTTATAATGTTGTTATTAAGCAACATTTGCAGAGCTTGTGCATGCAGTCCAAGGAAGATTCTGTTCTGTGATCATTAGCATTATAGGTGAACATAAGTTAGTCCATCTTTTAAATGTGGACCTGATAAATGAAACAGCGTTAAATAACAGGCTATAATGAACCGCATATGCTACGTCTCTTGAGTTTAGTATATGCAGTGTAGTGTTTTTCTTCAATTAGTGAGTAGTGAACTGTCTTCTGAACAGACTAAAACATGATCTAGCATCACACGTGAGTAGTGAACTGTCTTCTGAACATGCAAAACATGAGCTAGCATCACCAGTAAGTACACTTTTCAGTCATAGCCTAACCGCAGGCTTTGTTCCTGCGGAATGGAGAATAGCAACAGTTATTCCCCTCCGCAAAGGTGGCCTGGCAACAGACCGGGGGAATTACAGACCCATAAGCCTGACTAACCTCATCTGTAAGGCTACAGAACGTATCATTATGGACCTCATAAATAAAGACATAGGTGACCTCCAAACCCTGGATCCTACCTAATTTGGCTTCGTGAAGGGCAGATCCTGCCTGTTAAATCTGGTGGATTTCTTTGGAAATGTGACCAAAGCCATTGACGGGAGCAAATCTGTGCACAAAGCATACCTCGACCTGGCAAAGGCTTTTGACACAATCCCATATTCAGGCATTACCGATAAACTAAGCAAACTTAATGTAAACCCATTTGTTGTAAGACTGGCTCACAAACTGGACACACACTATCAAAGTGGGTTACTGCACATCAACCAGCAGACCTGTTACCAGTGGGATGCCACAGGGGTCAGTGCTGGCTCCCCTACTGTTTGATATATACTTCTCAGAAGTTCAGGTCATAACTACGGGGATGTTGCTGACCAAGTTTGCAGACAACTGCAAACTAGGTGCAATCACTGAATTCCCAAATGATGTCAGTATATTCCAGGAGGATCTCATGCAGACCAACGACTGGTGTACTTGTCAATGCCTCAAACGGAATGCAGAGAAATTAATCACCATTCCCTTTGGCACAAACAGTGTCCCTTCACACTATCAAATCAACAATACCCTAAGTACGCATGAAGTGGTAAGGGACCTAGGATCACAAGTTGGCTGGGACCTTAACTTCGACCATGTGTTTACTGTAGTAAGGAAAGCTTTCCATGTAGCACACCTAATTAGTAAAGGCATCACCTCAAGAGCAAAAGAAGTTATAACCACCCCCTATACTCGGCACTTATCTGGCCCATAATTGAGTATAACACCCTCTTTGGAATGTTCCATACTAAGCACTGGCAGCAATTACAGAGACCTCTGATGTTTCTAACAAAGAAGATCAAGGGGCTCCAGCATGTGCCTTACACAGACTGACTAAAGTCCCTGTCACTATATTCTGTCATATAGACTTCTTGGGGAGACTTATGCCTGGCCTACAGAGCAATGCAGTACCCACACCTAATGAACTTGCTGCAAATCTGTAAATCAAACTGGACTAGGGCTACCCATTCCAGGGACCTAAATATGGCCTGCAACTTAAATAGGGCATGCTGGAGGAACAGATTTAGCTCCCAGCGACTGCTGCATCTTTGGAACAGGCTACCAATTCATGTGAAACAGAGCATCTCAATAACACTGTTCAGGAGGAACCTGGATGATTGGATGTGGCACAGTAAATTCTTACCAGGGATAGAGCCCACAACCCTCCTGGACATGGGCGGTCATCACTAAAAGCAATCTTGGGTATTGACTAACATTTCTATGTTATTACATTGAGATGAAATGGCTAGGCTTAAAATGACTTCTGGATCGATAGCCTACTAATCTCATATGATCCTGTGTTATTCAGCATTTGTTAGAATACAAACCTATCTGTTCAAATCTAAAAGTAATATTTGTTTATTTGATAAAATAAAAATAGCTTGCTAAACTAACGATAAATGTGTATTAAACACTAAAAAAATCATTACATTTGGTTTTCTCTGCTAGTCTGTTTTTTTTTGAGTTCCATTAGCCACATTTTGATACAATTGCTGCTTTAGTTATTTAGTCTGCTGACTCATACTATGCTAGCGAGTAGAGTAGCTGTGTATTTATTTGTTTTCTTTCACAGGATTCATAGAAGTTTTAAGGCTGTTTTAGTTTAATAACCATGTTTGTCATACTAATGCAGTCAGGTTTTTCTCCTTTCTCTAGGAAGAGGGTGCTAGTTAGTCCTGAGGTACCATTCCAGTTTTGAGGTTTAGTTTGAATGAAGATGTTGAATCACATTGCTTAACCTGCAGAGGAAGTTTATTCCAGTGAAAAAGGTAGTGAGTGATGAAGCTATCTGTCATCTTCATGTTCTGTTAATCTACTGATGAAGGCTGTAGTCTTTGGTTCTAGTGTTAGCTGCATTGTTTGACTTAACTGAGATAAAGGAGTTCTACAACTACCAGATACCTATGTCACAGTAAACAAGGGAAAAATCATCCCACATGAATCTATAAGACACAGAATATAGTGATAGGGCTTTCAGCCTGTCTTGGTAACTAAGGTTCTTAAGATCAGAACTTTTTTTTGAGTTAGGAACCTCTGCGTCTTTTTAAGGTTTAGATTAGTATCAAGAACATTTTAAGTCCTGAAATAAATCCATGAACTTACACATTCTAGGTATGAATTCCCATTAAATCCCAACAAAAGAAATCTTTTCCAGCTGTTGTGATTTATCATTCTTGTACTATTCCTAAAAAATAATAAATAAATTAATCATAAGAAGAGTTGGTCTTTAGCAATCATGCCTGTAGGATTTTAACAAATCAGATGTTCATAGGTGTGTACTAGGCTAATAGCCCTGGAGCCTTTACAAGCCTAGCCCATAGAAGCGCCCTGGCATCGTGCCGTCTGACATTTGTTCCCAGTGTCTCTATCAAGTAGAGCCACTGAAGTGATCCTTGGGGAGAACTTTCTATTACCCATCCACTCATTAAGATTTCTCTTGAAGAGGGATAGCGAGGTGCTCTGCTTGACATGTATAGGAAGTCTACTCCAGAGCATGGGCAGTCTCTGAGTGAGGAACCTATCCCTCCAGCATGTTCTGTTGATTGTAGTAGTGAGGTTGAGGTCTCTGGAGCGTGTGGTACGGAAAGATTGGGATTTCTTTAGATGTGCCATTTCTAACAGCTCTGGGTCAGACATGGCTTTGTAAGTCAAGCAGAGATCACCTCTAAGTAGGCGATATGAGATCGAGAATAGCTGGAGTCTTTTGAGTCTGTGCATGAAGGACACGTGTTTAACGCTTAGGATCATCTTCGTGAGGTACTTCTGTGGCCTCTGCAGCTGTTGCAGGTGTCCAGTGAGGTACATGCCAAATGGGACATTATACTCGATGATTGGTCTAATGAGGGAAGAGTAGATAGAGACGATGACCTCTTTCTTCCTGGATGCAACCCCCTTGGTAATGAGATGTGCCACATAGAAGGACTTTCTGACCACAGTGGCAATGTGGTGGTCGAAGGAGAGGTTCCTGTCAACCAGCATCCCCAGATCTCTTATAACGCCTTCAGTGTTCAGTGGGCTCCCATCGATCTGGTAATTAGTGGGGACTGAGTTTTTACCAAAAGGATGACGACGCATTTTTTGGCGTTAAGCTTAAGGCCATGGTTTCAATACCAGTCATTGGTCTCAGTGAGGCCTTTCTGTAGGTTGTCTGCATCACTTGGGGAGTTAATAATGGCTCCCAGTTTGCAGTTGTCTGTGAAATTGGTCAGCCAGAGTCCCTTTGTATTGGCCTGGACTTCTGAGAAGTAGATGCAGAACAGGAAAGGTCCCAAGACTGATCCCTGTGGGACTCCGCTCATGACTGGTTGGCAGTCTGACTTGGAGTCTGCTACTTTCACACTGTGTGTTCTATCTGTGAGCCAATTTGCAACCCACCTAGTGATATAGGAGTTGATGCATAGTTTGGTGAGTTTATCATTAATTCCTGAGTGAGGAATGGTATCAAAGGTCTTGGCCAGATCGAGGCAGGCTGTATGCACTGCCTTACCTTCATCCACAGCCCTGGTGACTGACAGAAAGAAGTCAACCAGGTTGAGCAGGCATGATCTCCCTTTCACAAAGCCAAATTGCATGGGGTCTAGAGTTTGGAGATTTCCTATATCTTTATTAATCAGGTCCTTGATGATGTGTTCCATAACTTTACATATCAGACTCATCAGGCTAATGGGGTGATAATTCCCAGGGTCTGTAGTCGCTCCCCCTTTATGGAGAGGGATGACTGTAGCAGTGCGCCATTCGTTAGGGACAAAACCTGAGGTGAGGCTGTGACTGAACAGGGCACACAGATGTGGTTCCAGTTCACTTTATAGTTCATGTAGAACACAGCCAGTGATATTATGAGGTCCCATAGAAGCTGTATTCTTGGCCTTGGACAATGCAGCTTTAACCTGTGCTGCAGTAATGCTGGGTGTCTGACATTCTTCCAGTATTGTGATTGGTCCTTTAGGGGGGAGAGAGGGGTAAAGTTGGCACTGATTCTGTCGGCCAGTATGCTGACAATATCTGTTGGCTCATTATAGGAGGTACCATTGTGCAGTAACTCAGAGCAAATCTGGGTATTGCCATGGAAGTTCTTGATATAGCTATAGAAGGCTTTGTGATTGTTTTTAATGTCTGCTGCAATTCAGCCTTCATAGCTGGCTTTAGAGGATTTGATGAGGGATCTCAGCTTTTTGTTGAGGCTATTAAGGGAGTTTTTCCAGTCTTGGAACTTCACCTTTTTTCTGCAACAGTTTCTTTCTTCCTAGCATTTATTAATGGTAGGGGACCACCAAATTGGCTTCCTTTTTTTGGAGGAGAGTGTCTTGGTTCTGTTGGGTGTTGCGTGTTCCATGCATTTATGTACATGTTCGTACAGTGCATTGGTGTATGACTCAGCAGTCATACAGCTATTTTCCATTGGCATGGGTGCTGTGAAGTTAGCCACTTCTGTTTTTAGGAGTCCAGAGTCAGCTATGGAGAAGTTTTTCAAGGTGGTTACCTTTGCAGGGTGTGTGGGTGAGATGTGGATTTTCATGGTGATTAGTTTATGGTCGGATCTGACCAGGGAGGGATTGACTATTGGTGTAGAGCAATGGTCACACATGTTAGTAATAACCAGGTCAAGGATGTTGCTTCCTTTAGTGGGGGTCAGAATGAGATGGTCCAGGGCAATAGAATTGATGAATTCCAGGAAGCATTGGGCCAGTATATTGGTGCTTGAGTATTTTTCTCAGTTGATGGAGGGGTAGTTGAAGTCTCCTAGTAAGAGAGTGTTGGGTTGGACCTTGATAGATTCCAGGGTGCTTAGGAACATGGAGTGAGAGGCTAGGGACATGGTTGGGGACCTATAGCAGGCTATAACCTGGATCGTCGTTTTACCCAATGTTAGTTGTACTTGAAGTATCTCATATATGTTATGCTGGGCTACTAGTCTGGAGGTGTGCATATCCTTTATGAATATGGAGACACCACCACCTTTGGAGCTTTGGTCCATGTTTCTGGGCAGAAAGGTGTGGAATGAATTATAGCCTGGTAGTGCAGGGGTGCTTTCTGCTGCTTAAAACCAGGTCTCCGTTACAGCACAAATGTTGATGCTCTCCATTTTGAGGATTGCTTCGAGTGAGTGCATCTTGAGATTTAGACTTCTAGCATTGAGCAGCATGACCCTCAGACTGCATTTATTTATAGCTGTTACGGTGGTAATTTGGTCTTTGGAACACCACCTAAAAAGGCACTGTAGGGGTGGCAAGAGCCTTAGCCAGTACCTGGAAACCCAGGGGTGACAGATGCAGGCCATCTCTGGCAAGGCATTGAGGTCTGCCAATCATGTCATGCCAAGCAGACAGATACTGGATCCCCTTAGAATGACACCAGAAACATAGCCAATTGTTGAAGTCAATCATTTTTTGTTTGTACTGCGGTATCATTCTGGTTGATGGTAGGATACTGCTCAGGGCTAGTGTCATACCTGCCTGGGTCACATAATCCACACGCTCCACCATTTCTCTTTTCATGTAGCCCAGGGAGGCATCTCAGGTCATTCACACTAACATGGACAATGACAAAGTCATACTTGTACTTGTTGTGGAGTGACTTGAATGCATGTGTTATGTGTCGGATTCTGGCACCTGATAGACAGCTGACTGTTACCTTCTCCTTATTTAATCTAGTGAGTGGGACATCTGTGTGCCTCACTTTTGAGTCACCTATGATTAGTGTATTGGGCAAGGTGTTTAGCCTTAGGGGTTTAGGTTGAGGGGCACGCTATAGAGGTGAGCTATGTGTCCTGTAGTTTGTGCTGTGTTGTGGTGGCAGAGTGCATTTCTGTCTTGGAGGACTCTGCTGTTTGGGTAAATTTCTATTGAGAGCCTCCACGAAGGTGGGTATGTGGTTTGTGTTTTTATGTGAGAGCTGTGATAGTGGGTGTTCTGGAGGGCTATGCATTCCATATAGTGTAGTGCAGGTGTTGACCTTCTCCTCTTAACCAGCTAGTCTGGTCTTAGCTGAAGAGTGCAAAGCTTCCAGTTTGGTGCAATTCTGACTGTTGGGAGGTAAGAGGAGAGGGTTGTCTGTGTACATGCGGCAGTTGCTACACTGCCTCAGAATGTCCAAGTGCACCAGGTTTATAGGAGAAAGCACAGGGAACTGACCTTTAATCATGCCAGGAGGGGTGGTCACAGCTACTAAGTACTGGAGCTATTTTCATGAAGAACGACTAGTGCTGATGGCACTTAGGTGTGCTACAATAATAGCTACAAAAACCTTTTTAAGTGAAAAGTGATTAGGTTATTTGAAGTGCAGAAGAGAAAGAACTAGCAAGATCTAAGGGAAAAACTGAAGAGCAGACTTCCTGGCACCAGTAATAGTTTATCTCAGCCCGGCACTGCTCCACAGAGCTTAAACAAGTGCAAACCTGTGCAAATGGGGGCTTTTAAACCAGAAAGTTGAAATAGATGGAAAAACTGCCCAAATGGCCAATAAACTACAATTTCTGGGCCAGAAACCACTCCTCTTATGGTAGATAAGCTACCTAGTGCTTACCACTAACACTGATAAGCTAGAAGGCTTCCCTCCAGCACAGAAAGGCTTTGGGGGCTCAGAAGCTTACAGTCCTGGATACAGCAAATTTGTATCTGGACTAGTCTAGTTATAGGAAAGGTGGGAAACAGGCGCAAATGTGGGCTATTAAACCAGAAATTTGAAAGAGGTGGAAAAACTGCCCAAACAGCAAATAAGCTACAATTTCTGGGCCAGAAACCACTCCTCTTGTGGCAGATAGGCTACATAGTGCTTACCACTCCCACTGATAAGCTAGAAAGCTTCACTCCAGCACAGAAAGGCTTGGGAGGGGGGGCTCAGAAGCTTACAGACAGTCCTGGATATAGAAAATTTGTATCTGGACTAGATTGGTTACAGAAAAGCAGCTAAAACAGCACTAAAAACAATTCAAATGCAGTGCAAGCTAGCACACTTGAGTGTGTAGCAACATTAAAGCAAATGCAGTTTAAATAAATGCAATTTAATTGAAAAATCACTAAAAACAAGTGCAGAAAGCAGCAAATTAGGAAAAAGTCAAGATGGAGGCACTTAGAGTCTCAAAAAACAATGCCAGGAAATACATAAATAATTCAGTCAAGCAAAAATTAAGACAGTGCAGAACTCTGAACAGTTAAAAAAGTGCCATGTAACCAATTAAATTACTTGTCTAGAGGCTTGTCTTCACTTCCAACAAAACACATCTTTAAACATGTATATGAGTCCAGTTTTCAGTAATGTTTTTATGTTTTGTTTCTGTTCCTTCATGAAAGTTCATATTCTCGGCTGCTCTGTTTCATCAGTGTTCATTTCTGCTTTTATGTTTTGTATCTGAATTTACAGTCTTGTACTTTTTTTCATTTTCAGATACTGGGTCCATGACTTCAATTCCCTTTACTTGCTCAGTGTCACAACCTTCATGATTCTGCATGACCATATACTGTTTATCAGGCATTGCATTGTTTAGTTGAATTCTGATTGGTTGACTCCATTAATGTCATCTCAAAATTGCTTAAGTTTGCTTTTGAAACTGCATTATAATTTAAACAAAATAAGGACAAATATATGCTTTCATCAAGGGCCCTTGCACCCTCCAACTTGGCTGTCTTCTCCCTAAACCCTCAATGTTGTATTTACTGATTCCAGGTCATAGACAAGCTTATACAAAGTGGTACGCTCTTTTAAAGTGAATGTCAGCACAGAGTTGGTGCATATGAGTTCAGTTTTGTAAGAGAAAAGATGCTCACAATTGAAGGTTCTAGGGGTGTAATCCTGCAAAAACTGTTTAAACTTCAACTGCTTTTACAGTTGTAGTAAAATACTTCACTACAAGTATTTCAACTAAACAGAAAGTCAAGTACTTGGGATTGCACATTTGGAAGTTATCCAATAGGAACTCTGCTACACAGTTTGGATTTTACTCATTCTTGGGTTCATTTGCCAGAAAATCAGCTATATCATTCAGGGGCATGAATGGAGAGATGATAAATCAGGAAGCAAAAGAGAGCAGCATTGCTGGAAATTAATTCTGAAGTCTTGGTGAGTACCTGCACAAAGTGGACCCTGTTTCTGACAAAATTTCGTCAAGACAACACTGATATGTAGACTGTATTTTATATAGCATATATCATGAACAGAAGTAGGTTAAAACAAAGATAGCTAGGTGCACAAGATCAAAAGTGACCAATCCTGGTAGGCGCACCGGTGCCAGGTGTGACGCCCCACCACTGGCAACAGTAATCAAGGAGCCTCAATCCTCACCACTAGCACCAGTGGGGGATGTACACTGGGAGGATGACAAGTATACACACAGTATCTAGATGCAGCTGTCTGCATTAAGTGTGATTTCCCTTAAGAACACCAGAGACCACAGTCAGTCTGGGGCTGGTTTCTCCCTCTTTCTCCAGATCCCCAATAAGACTTCTCACTGGCACAGCTATAGAGTTGAGAACCTAGCTGAGTGGCCAAGCCAAGACCTCCAGCACCCTCGCTGTCCAACCCATGCTTCTTGTCCCTGCCCAAGTAGCTGACACACACACACACTTTGAGGTTTGATTTATACACATACACACCTGGGAAAGGCTGGCCCAGGTTCACTAGCTATGCCCCCTTCTGCTCAGACTATAAGGAAGTTATCACTGCCACAAGCCACGTCCTTATCAGCTACTTTAAGGCCCTTAACAAAGGGTGTCTAATCTTACTGTGTAATGTTACTATTAATCCAAATGGTTCCACTAGTACCAAACAACCAAGTTGAACCACCAAGGCTAATAGATAAATAAAAACTTTAATGAATACCATAAAAATGATAAGCACTTTTGGGCAGTTGCTCTTCTTCACATCTGTCATAACATGCACTTCCACAAAGTTAAAAATAATGTACATCCAATCACAAATTTTGGAAATCAGGTATAACCAATCAGGATCTAAAACAGGGTCTACGCCCCTTCAAAATGGGTTACAATATGATGACATCATTCAAGCCTGGATGAATAAGAGCAGATATACACGTGATTTCCAAGACTTGTGATTGGATGTACATTGTTTTTAACTTTGTGGAAGTGTGTGTTATGGTAGATCTGAAGAAGGGAAACTGCCAGAAAGCACTTATCGTTTTTATGGTATTCATTAAAGTTTTTATTTATCTACTTTGTTCGGTACTAGTGAAATTTATTTGCAAGATCGGGCCTTTGGTGCTTACTGGCTTTTTCTTCATTTACATTAATCCAAATGGTAGTTTGACCAAGAGCAAGGGTATTAGGAGTGGCCCACAGTGTCACCAAATAAATATGCAAGTACTCTCAGAACTTAAATATGTCTCACAAATATCAGCCACACTAAAAGGTTTAAATATATTTAATTACAAATAATAAAAGAACAATAAAACACTCTGTATATAATCACAGTTCCATCAGAGTTCGAAATCACAGGAAATATTTAAAGCAAAATTGCAGGACAGTCTCAAATAAATAAATAAAACATCTAAGTTATACTTCACTATATTTCTGACTGTATCTAAGAGAAATTAACCTGCCCCAGTTAACTTACTTACAGAGCAACAAGCAGGCAGATGTGGTGAGTGGATGTTTTTGTCAGGTCAAAGACAAAATACAAAATGCTATCTCTCTCTCTCAGAGACTTCTTAAATTAATATACCAAATATTACTGATGGGGTAGCTTGCAGAATGACATCACTTCTTGTCATCTAACTCTATCCCAGGTTAAAAAAAAAACACTGGTGCAGCTAGTGGCATTTAGCATCTGCCTGTAAAAATACATAAACAATGGCTTATCTTACATCTAAGACACTTCCCAAAAGTCATAAAACAATAAACACTTCAAGACAATATAAAAAACTTCTAGTTCTAGACATTGTGTCTGTTACTGCACTGAAACTAAGAGATAACATATTTTTATGGCCCAGCCATAAAGTAATTCAATCTCAACTATTCTTCTGAAGTTAACTTCTTGTGTTGCAGTTTCAATTGTTAAAATATATATATATCTAAACAGTTACAATAGTGTATATACATTTCTACTCAGTACTTTCCAAAATATCTCTTCAGCACACGTCTGTATAATAGGACATACAGTTCTAATACATCTACAACGCAAGCATCTTACATGAAGCATGTTGACATTCACAAATGATACATAACCATTTACAAAATTCCAGACAGCTGTGCTGGCATTATCTCTCTTTTTTACAATTCTATATTAATCATGTTAATATTCACAAATGACATATAATTATTTACAAAATTCCAGCTAATTGGGTTGGCAGTATCTCCTTTCGTGACACCAGGACTGAAAACAAAAAAATGACGGTGTAGAATCCTCAAGACACAGAAGCATCCTGCAATGGGGCTAGGCCAGGCCCAGGGAAGAGGATTGCCTCCTGTTTTAGAAGGAAGTAGTAGTCCACAAAAATCACAATAATTGATAGGCCAAAAAAGAACCACGAAGATGATAGAGTGGACTATTGAGGATAAGAAATAAATGATGTATTGTTACTATTATGCAAGAAGCCCAGAATTTCCAGACAGAAGATATACAAGAAGATTAAGAAAAATGAGAGGAAAGAAAAATACTTGCACAAGAAAAACTGTCAGAATCTTCAAGTAAAAATTTGTGTTCATTAATACAACAGATTTATGAAAAACATTATATAGACTAAGAAACCTTGGGCTGTTTGGAGAAGGAACCGACTGAGGAAGTGTGAAAATATAAAGAACAAAATCTATAAGTTTTTGAAAGGTATAAAAAAGAAATATGGACATGGGAAAGACAGACAGATCTGATATGGTACAATACTTATAAACTGATCAATACAAAAGAAGCAGCCCCAAAGATATTCAAAGAGAAATACAGGCAAAGGCATCCAGATATGGAAAATGTCACAATACAAAAAAATAAGATCAGAGAGAGGGAATATAGAACAGAAGAGTAGTAAAGTAGAAGTTAAAAAAATAGAAGTTGAAGTTATGGAATACCTATGAAGTGAAGGATTTAATGTAGAAAGTCTACCACAGGTTATATCACAGCATAATGGAATAATGAGTCCTCCAAGTAAGGAGAAATAGGAGGAGCAGGAGACATTCAAGGAAGAAATATGGATATGGGAAAGAGTAAGAGATTTAATATGGCAAAATATTTATGCAAAGGAGAAAATAAAACTAATCAATACAAAAAGAGCAGCACCAAAGATATTTGAAGAGAAATACTGGCAGATTCATCCAGATATGGAACATTTTACAATACAAAAAAAAATAGAAAATAAAGTAGAAAAGAGGATTAGTAATGGAGAAGTTAAAGAAACAGAAAGTGAGGTTATGGATTACCTGTAAAGTGATGGATTTAGTGTAGAAAAATGTAACTTTGATAACATCACATCAGAATAGAACAATGGACCCCCAAATTATGGAGAAACCAGTGGAGCAGGAAATATGTGATCAGTTGCCATATGAAGATACTTTGGAGCCTTCCATAAGAAACCAGTACAGGAGTTCAGTTGGAGTTGCACAGCAAGGGAAGGAACAGGAAACTGTGGCAGTTCTGACACAGTCAATGGTATGGAATGATAGGCCAGTCAGTTCACATATGAAAGAGCAATAAATAACACAGGATGAACCTAAATAGAATATGGCAAAGGAAGATGCTCCAGAACTTTCTATAGAATTCCCACAGGAAATGGAGAACAAAGAATGTGCTCTTAGTTTAAAAGAAATTATACAAGAGAAGAGTTGCTTGATTTAATAGAGATGGACAGGCATATTAAGATCAATGAAAGAACTAGACTACAGAAAGTAAAACAACAAAAACAAAAGTTATAAGTTTGATAAAACAAATGAACACAGTAATTAGGACCATTCATAGAGATTCTTATGATATAAGGGAAGTAGCTAGGATATATCACTGTGCAGCTAATTAATAGATAAAGCCTTATTCCATCATGGAAGTATTGAACAGAGAAAACTATAAAGCAATTAAGGCAAGAAGCTTCACTGTTTGAAGAGTATAGAAGAAGGAACAGATCAACAAAAATACTCAGAAGTGATAAAAGCAATGCACAGTATCAGAACAGGTCAGGATTTGTAGTGCACTATCACAAATAATAAACTAAAATATCAGCACAGGCAGGAAAACTTAGAAGATATGCAGATACATTTAAAGAAAAAGTACAAAATAAGCAATTTATTGAGCACTCAAATAATTTTATAGAGAATTGGGAAACAAGGCAAAAGGAATTGAAACACCACAACAAAAAAGAAGAAATAGATACATTTTGGAGAAATATCTATAAAGATCCTGTGGAACATAACAAAGATGCCAAATGGATATAAGAAGTAAAAGAAAGAATAAGAAGTTCAAATGTACAGGACTGAAATGGGATGAAGTAACTGCCAGACAGATTGAAGCAAAGTTAAGAAAAGCTCCTAATAGAAAAGCCCCAGGCCCAAATGGAGTACCTAATTTCTGGCTCAAAATATTAACATCTTTATATGAAGATTTAGCTAGGAGTAAGAACTAGTTGTACATACACCACAATTAGACACCAACCTGGTTAACAATAGGACAAACAATGCTCCTACTTAAGAGCAAAACTGCAAGCTATCCTAAAAATTATAGAGCAATAACTTACCTTCCGACAATGTATAAACTATAGACTGGAATTGATTCTGACAGAGTTTATAGTCACAGAAGAAAACTCAATCATGGCAATAAAAGAAAAGGGTAACAAAAGAATGTCATATGGAATAAATGATCATTTATTGTTAAAGTCATAATGAAAAACTGTAAAAAGGGGAAGAATGCAAATATGGCATGGATGGACTGTAAAAAAGCATTTGACAGTATCCCACTTTCATGGATAAAAGAGAGCTTAAAAATGTGTTAAGATATACCTTAGAGTGATTGATTATATTACAACAACCATGAAACAGGAGCAAACCACTTTGCAGTTAAGACAAGATAAAGGGCAAATTATTATTCTAGAGATAAAAATTCAAAGGGCAATATTCCAGGGTGACTCTTTGTCACCGCAGCTCTTTTGTCTTGCACTTCACCCATTAAGCTGTCTACATAACAGATTAGATCATGTCTATACTTTGGCTCCTAGAAAACAACAAAGTATAAATACTTCTCATTTTCTTTTTGTGGATGATTTAAAACCATATAACTCATCAAATGAGAAACTAAAAACACAACTGCAAGTGGTCAAAACTTTTTCAAATGATATAAGAATGTTATTTGGTCTTGATAAATGTGCAAAAGCAACCTTTAAAGCATGAAAGCTGCAGCACCAAGAAAACATCAGTTTAGGACAGGAATGTGATATAAAAGAACTTGAGCAAGAGTGAGTGTATAAATATTTGGGAAATGATGAAGGATTAACAATAAAACATGAACAAATGCAAGTAAAACGGGTCTTATCAGAACATTAAAGTATTAAAACTTCGAATGTTCTGATATCGAATACTGTTCAGCGAACGCTAAGAATAGCAAAGCTGCAGAACAGCAAATTCTTTCCTTGGGAAAGAATTTGGTTGGCCATTTCTGTGGCTCTGCTATTCTTAGCGCTGTGGTGGAAAGTTACCGGTTGGGTTCAGGTAAGTGTGCGATTGTTTGTACGTTAGGGTTAGGGGGCGGGTTAAGTGAGTTAGGGTTAGGACGCGGGTTAGGTGTGTGTGCGATAGTGACAGACTTTAGGTTTAGGGGCAGTTTGAGTTAGGGTTAGGGCGCGGGTTAGGTGAGTGTGCGATAGTGACGGATCTTAGGGTTAGGGTTTGGGTTAAGGTAAGTGGGTAGATAGTAGTGTATGGTTAGTTTAGTGTAGCGTTAGATGTAGAAATGTAAGTGTATGTGTGTGGTTGCTGTTTGTTTGATGTGCTTGTGTTGTGTGTATGTGTTTTGGAGCAGCAAATTTTTTTCAATGGGAAAAAATTCGCTGTTCTGAATGTTCGATATTTTCATGTTTAGATGTTTTGGAGCCGATGAAATAGCATTCGCTATTTTCATCTTTCGATAACGTGATATAAAAGCAGTACAACGTGGTAAGGAATATTTTAGAAAACTAAAATTAATACTGAAAACAGCATTGACAGCTGGGAACGAAGTCCAAGCTGTAAATCAATTTCATCTTCCTGTCATAACTTACAATTTTGGAGTGACTGAGTGGCCTCAAAAGGTGTTGGATCGGTCCAACAGGAAGACAAGAAGGATGCTTCATGCTTATCAAATGATTTATAAAAATCAGTGCATACCAAGATTATGTATTCTCCTTTCTGAAGAAGGTATAGGCCTCCTCAAAGTTGATTATATGTATAGATCTGCGTTCGTAGGACTGTATACATATATGCTGATGTCACAAGACCCAAATGTAGTGAAAGTTTTAAAACATGAGGAGAACAGGTCTAAGATGACTTCCCTGCTTAATTTAGCAAAAGCATATCAGTGTCAAGCAGGAGTGGAAATCAAACCAGAAATAGATAAAAATCAGGCAGCAACTGAATGTGCCAAAAAAAAAAAAGAAAGAATATAAGGTGAAGGATCAGATGAGAAGGCAAGAAATGTGGAAAATGCATAAATATAGTTGCAAGTACAGAAAACTCTTGGAACAACCTATGTTGATCAGGATCGAACATAGGAATGGTTTAGGAGACCACAAAATTAGAAAGGAGAAATGAATCAGCACCAATAATCTCAAGCAAAAGCTTGAACAAACCAAACAAAAAGCAAAAATGTCACTGCTGAGGACCTCAGGAACCAAATGGGTAGATCCGTAGTGTAAAAAAGTTTGCACTACTATGTGTGGTTCATTTAATAAACTTTTTTTCCATTACAGACCTTCCTGTTTGGTACCTGAGGCCCCAGCAATGATTAAGCAGATGTGAATTTAAATCAAAAGACAAAGGGTTAATATTGGCGGCCCAAGAAAGTGGACTACGTACATGTTGGCTTACAATGTTCATTTAACATGTGGGAGAAACAGACAATATAAGTTTTGTAAAACAGAATTGGGAACAGTCTCACATCTTGTTGCTGGCTGTGATATACTAATGGCAGAAGGACTGTATACTGAAAGGCATAATAATGTGGCAAGACTGTTGCACTGACATTTGACAACTGACTGTTGCATTGTGCAAACATTATAATATTGAAGTAGCTGAAAAAACACTGAAAATGTCAGCTACAAAGCATTATAGAAAATTATGGTTTATATCACATGGGATCACCCATTACCAACACTTCAAAACATAGATGCGAGAAAACCAGATATAGTAGTCCGTGAAAAGAAGACAAAAGTAGCATTGATCATTGAAATTGCTGCACACAGTGATTACAGTGTGTTACGTACAGAGAGACACAAAGTCATAAAAGACCAGAATTTAAACGTAGAAAAGAGGGCAATGTGAAAGGATACTCAGTCCCAATAGTAGTAGGAGCAATGGGTCTTATAAAAAAAGATTATAATTGTACTTAGATATGTTACCAACACATGTACTTCCATACAAATTGCAGAAGGAGTCTTTACTGGGCACATTGCAGGGGCTGCGAAGAGCACTTCTGGCTAAAATCAAAATTGAAACAATACTGATTTCATGAACTTTAATCATACTTTAACCTAGGAATGGGGTTCATTCCCATCATGGTATCAGAAACCCAAAAGACTTGGAGAAATTAAAAAGGCAGCATTTTTAAAATTGTTACCCCATATGTGTCTCTGCATGCTGCCTCATCTTCTTTCTTAAAAATTAACTTCTATTTGTTCTTCATTAATTTCCTCCATATCTGCTGTTCCATATACCATAAAACCACTTTTCACATAGAGAACACTCGACAGTGCCCTGTCAGAAAGAGAAGAGGGTTTTTTTAATTGTAGAAATTGTTTTTACAAACAAACAAAAAAATGTCTGACAATGATATTATACTACAATTCCTTATCACTGACTCCAAGGGATTTCACCCACCTCAGTTTGAGCCCAGTGAATTCTAGTGTTGTTGTTTTTCTTTCGGCTTTTCCTGGTTAGGGGTTGCCACAGCAGAACTCCAGTCCGCTAATGACTGGCAGTCGATTTTTATGGTGCCAAGGTGCCAGCCCGATGACTATCCTTCAACGAAGGCACGCCCATTCACACATGTCTTTCGAATGCCACTCGACCACGGGGAGGACATGCAGACTCCACACAGAAGGCACTCCAGCCAAGTATCGAATGGGAGAACCTCTTACTGTGAGGCGACAACGCAACCGCTGCACCACCGCGGCTTCCCAGTGAATTCTAGTGTGATCTTACCAAAAGTGACATAACCAAACTATTTTCTCATACACACACACACGCTAAAAATGTTTCACAGGAGTGGGTACTGATACCTGTCCAGTGACAGAATAACTTTCATGTGTTAATGGCACGTGCTACCTCCAATCATATCACCAATGTATTACCACAATGTCAGTTGCTGAGTGATATTTCAATGAGCCTGCCAACCTTAAATTATAAAAGGTCATGGCCAAACTGTTCAAAATGACAGTTAATAACAGTGACACTAGTGCTGTGAAGATATCATTCATTAGCAAAATAAGACATCAATCAAAAGCTTTTACAAATGAACAAATAAAATCTTTACTTCTTAAACTATACATACAAGACAGTTTTGCATTTGCAAAGGGAGAATAAAATAAAATATATTTCATATGGATATACTGGTGACAGAAAAATCTCTAAATGTATCTCGTTACTATTTCTAGTCACCCATGCAGATACTTGTAGTCTCAGGATGTGAAAATAAAGTCCAACAAGCCTACTATCTAGAAATCATTGGTTTAATGCTCTGTAAATTAGAATTTTGCAAGTCCAAGTAGCAATCCCAGAAACAAAAATAAAAAATAACATTAGTAACTGTCTCCTTACAATCCATGGAGGTTATATAGATTTCAAATAGAAAATAGACTCTGTTTTTCTTTTTAAAATAAGCAGGTAAAATGCATGAATAGTTTCATTCCAGGGTGGTGTAATTTAGCTTGTTAAGGAAACAGCATGATAACATTAAACAATTCCATATTATGAAATGTAAAGCATTTATAAATTGTACACATATAATGAAATACACAGAAAATACACAGCTATCTACATTTCTAAATAAATTAAAAAAAACATATATTGTCTGATATTGCTGCCCTCTTTTAGACCACAAGCACGTTTTCCTCAGAGATGTCCAGGAAATGTAGCTTGGTAAGAACATGTATTTCCATTGTTAAATCACCCAGCTCCCTTTCTTGGAAGACCTTGTACATTTTTGATATCTGAGTAAAATCATGTTATCATCTCTAGTTAGTATATTTTTTATCTCATATTTGGCCATTGGGTCCCTGGATCTGCACAAATGTTAAACCAGTTGATCACACCCTTGTTTACCAGTGAACATGTCTCCAAACTCTTGTGGCCCTGCACATATTTCCTAACTAGATTAGGGATAACTGCTGTGATAGCATTACTTTGTTTTCTGAAGTACCTGACTGAGCTTCATGGAGAAAACCTACTATAAATTCCAACTCTAATTCCTCCTGTAACTTACTGCAGTTACTGAATACCTTTGACTCTGTCACATACGAGGGCTTGGCTGCATCATGGCAAAGTTTGTGTTTCTGCAGCCTGCTTGGCAGCTCAAACACATAATTAAAATCATTTACCTTCTTTAAAACAGTTGGAAGTTCTCCCATCTTGCTTGAAGCTTATTTTGTAAAACAGGAAAAAACACCATTACGTTTTCCCCAACAGTATATTCTCATACTTTTGCTGGTTAGTCACACCAAACCTTTTGTTGCTGTTATGCTTGAGCTAGGTGCTCCTGCACAAACTCCACTGGGTTCCCTAAATTTATTCCCAAAATTCAATACATACTCCACAACACAAGACTCTTTGTGGGAATTATCTTCACCCTCCCACTTATATGAATTAAATCAGGAAGTCCCTCAATTTATGACCACAAAGTAGCTCAAATGAAGAAAAAATGTAAATATTTTTAGCACGTCAATGAGTACAAAGAGGAGGTGGGGAAGTTACTTGTCCCACTCTCACATAAATTGTCTGCAGATTTTCTCAGCATGGTCTTAACCAACTCCTTTAAGCTGTGGAACATTTCATTTAAAGCATCTGCACAAATCCAGGGCATTTTCTATTAAAAAAAAAATAAAAAATCAAGTAGGCCAAATAAATTTAAATAATTTGTGAACTGTAAATGCTATAAAAAGTACAGGCAGTAATGCCATCAGTAAACAAGTCTTCTGTACTTTGATAATATTCAGTGAAGTCACAGTCTTACGTCAGTCGTCTAATATATTATAATCTACACAAACTCTGAGTTTCATAGTTTTTTTTTTATATCTTGGAAACTATAAAACATACAATTATATAGTGTCAGCATTTTTTTACAGCCAGACTTGAGGTTTACAGGTGGCAAGAAATTCCTTTCTAAAGGGTTTGCTTATTGAGTTGTTTACTTAAATATATATAAAAACATATTTGTATTGTTGTCAATATAAATAATGCTAAATATCTCTTAAGATATATAACTTACAATGCAAATATCAATGACGGTGTTCTTCAGCATCATCTAATGTTTCATGGGATGTTATTCTATGGTGTGCAACTCAATTAGTTTTGTAATTATGAATCTCTACATGGAAATATTCCTTACTTGCATAATTGCTAGCAAGCAGCTTGCAATAATTCCATTGCAGTGTGTTATACATGGACATTGACAATATATTCTTCTCTCCCTACTATGACATTCACACCATGCCCTTCAATAACATGTAGCTGCCTCAGTTATGAAAATATGAATGTAAATATGAAAATATGCATGAAAAGTGATAGACTATGATTAAAGTCTCTCACTGCAGGCCAATCTAGATTAATAACAATAGTGTCATTTTGTTACTTACACCTTGACTTTTCTTATGCTGTCTAGTATTATTAAGCTATCTAGTTAAAGAAATTAGCCCAAAAAAGGTCACACCACATAAAGAGATATGGGTGTTAAATGACAGTACAAAATGTGCTATTGGTGTCAATGAGTCGAGAATAGAGTTAAACTTTTCCACTAAGCCATTTGTTTGTGGGTGATAGGGGGTAATTTTTGTATGCTTTTCCTTTAACACTGCCATGAACAGATCATGTCCTGACATGAAGCTAACACCTTTGTCTGTTAATATTTTGTAAGATCATCTTACCCTGCTGAAAATTTCTGACAGAGTATTTGCAACCTTTTCTGTCTCAACAAATGACAAGGTCACTTTTTAAGGATACCTAGTAGCATACTTAGCCATCACCACTCTATATTCCCTAACTGTGGCACTTGGTGTACCAAGAGGCCCCACAATATCCATGGCCAACCTCCAAAATGCTTCTTTGATAGTAGGTAAAGGCACCATAGCACCCTTAGCTGTCTCCTGTACTGCCAGCCTTTTAAAACTGCTCACATGTGTTACAGTACCCTGCCATTTTTTGTTGTACCTAGCCAGTAAAACATTTGCATAATCCCCCATGTTTGCATGCTTTATGTCTGGGTGGCCTGAAAAAAGAATATCATGGACTATGGCTAGAAGTGTCCAATAGTATGCTCTTGGAGCAATAAATTAAATCATTTTCAATTGTATCAATTTCTTCTTCCCCTGATCCAGGAGTCCTTTCTCTGTACAATAACTCCTTGTCCCGGTATACAGACTTTATTTGCTCTTGCCTTTACGAATGAGCAAGTGAAAACGTGTTTTTAAACGATCCAATTATACATAACAGGCAAAAACTTTTAACTGCATCTATTATTGTTATTTCTAATTGATTATTGTGAATGAGTGAAGCTTCAGAAAAAAAAAAAACAATGTCCAGCAACTCTGTGATCTAGAAATATGTGGTACAATTTTTTTCACAAGTTAGAATCTCCCAAGTCCAAATAACAGTCGTAGACAAAAGGTAAGAAAGGGACAGTAGTAGCCTTAGTTCAATATATTCCACAGAGGTTAAAGAGATTTCTCCACATCTACATAGTGGTCACAAAGAGAAAGAGAAGGTCAGCAGCAGCTCTGGTTCAGTACACTTCACAGAGCTCAGATCAGATAGATTTCAAACACAGATAGACTCCAACTTTCCTTTTAAAACCCGCTGCTATAATTCATAGACAATTCCATTCAATGGTGACTTAATTCAGCTTGTCAAGGAAGTAGTGAGCCTGCCAACAGTAAACAATTCCATATTAGTGAAAAAAAAAACATTTATAAATTCTACACCTCTAATAAAATTACATTTTTAATTGCCAGAAAGCACCTGATGGGATTTCCTGGAGGTAAGATACTTCAGACCTGCCTATTTCAACAAAATACATTCTCCCATCTGGCTTGACTAGGTTGTGCAGATTGTTAATGTTAAAAGAAACACAGCAAGCCTTTCCCTGTTAAACCAATTTTCTCCTGTAATATAGTTTCTAAAACCTTTGGGAACTGGTGATGCCAAGTCCCTTGTTGCCATGAAAATATTCCTATGGATAGGAAGGATCCATAGTGTGTTATCCTTTAGCTTTATACGATGAGCATTTATCATATAAAGCAACAATATTAAGTCAGCAAAGCAAATTAAAAAAAAATAGTGTTGACATTGGTTAGTGGGACTGCCAAACTGACTGACATTCTAATAATGTATAATATGAATCTCAGTATAGAAAAACATATAATGCCCTACTCCTTGTTCTGCGAAGCTAGAAAACCATATAATGCCCTACTCCTTGTTCCGTGAAGATAGAAAACCATATAATGCCCTACTCCTTGTTCTGCCAAGATAGAAAACCATATAATGCCCTACTCCTTGTTCCATGAAGATAGAAAGAGGAAGTAGGCTTTAAATAAGACAATCAAAGCATCAGCCCCTCTCAAGCTTTCAGCAAAAGCAGAATTCTGAAAGTTAATGTTCCTTTCATACTTTTGCTCCCTTTAGTTGAGCTATGTCTACTGTAGTCTGGTGCAACTATAGCAAAGTCATCATTCATAAGCAGGTGGGCATAGCTGTACAACAGGTTTTCTCTGGCACCCACCTATGAAGAACTGTTTTCTGGACACAGAGGCATTTTTGCATACTTTTCATTAGTACAATTTTCTCAGTTCAGTTATGAGGATACTCAGCACTTATTTCACAAATGCCTTTTTATCAGGCCTTTCCAAACTCAAAGGGTGGCAAGATTATTTGAGATCCATTTGGTGAGCCTATTTGACTTGCAGTTCTGTTTTCCAGTTCATTCTGCTACACGTGGGTATCCTAGCACACTCATTTTTTGCTCATCTTGTGTGTTTTGTGATCTAGCAAGCTAGGTATGTGTCTGTCCCTCATTTGCACTGTTGACTTGAATTTTTTTTAGTTTAGTGTGAAATTTGTCCTGTTTAATATTAACAATAAATATCCATCAAGAATGTCTGTTCTATCAGCTGACATTTAAAGGATCTGGTAGCTCTAGGTCCATGTCCATAGAAGTTAATGATTAAGGCTTATTGTGATATCATCCTTTGTGCTACATGAGCCAGTAACCAAGTAGTGTTTTATTGACTAACATATTAATTATTTTGGGTAACTTACTTTCATAATACTTATTTTATAAGGGACATAGAACATTCTTTTTAGTCCATATTCCCCTCTGCCAGACCTAGAAGTCTGCTACCACCAGTCTTACCCCATTTCAACTTCATGGGGAGATGCCATTACCTGACTATCTTTACCACAGTTTACAACTTGCTTCATGTCACATGGATCCCTCCTCCATGCAGACTGTTTCCTGCAACTATCTTGTTTTTCATCTGAGTTTTTTCTATCTTGTATTTTCTATTCTATTCCTTCCATATCGTCTTCCATCCTACAGCCTCTTCCATGTTATATCAATTCTTTCTGCCTTTCAGCTGTAGATCTGAACACTCCAGCCCATTAGGCACTATTGGTTTCCCATTGTGCTTTCTCTGCATGAGTCCCCATCATTCCTGTCAGATCTTGCTGTATACCACCTCTAGCACACATTCCCTGTTTCTTTGCATTCATCACATTCCTTGCTGCCATCCATTTAAGCACTTGTCTTGCCATTTCCAGTTGTATGGCCGGAAACTATCTACCTCATCAACCTGACTATTCCAAGTAGCACTAGCAGCCTACAACATTGCAAACGTATCTCCAACTCTTGATTCATTGAGACAGACTACCAATTTAGATTCCTGTAGGTAAACTTTGTTTCATTTATTTACTTTTATTTTACATTTGTTATCTGGAAAGAATACTAGACACAAAGTCCTTTTTCAGCAGAGGACCGGGAAAAAAAGCTCCACATTTATAGATAACAGTATGATACTTATACAACGTATAGATATAAATATTGATTCAATCTCAGATAAAAGGACAAAATGAAAAATACATGTTATACATTTCACTAATACGATCATATAGTCTAGGTAGGAATAAAAAGAACAGCAGTACTGTGATTGAAGGTAAAAAAACAAGCAAGTTAAGTATACATATAGTAGGGTAGACTATTCAAATACAAAAATAACAGTTTGTGTTCTTTTAGCTGCTAAACGAGATACATAACATCATAGAAGGATAACACCACAAAATAGCTATCCCAACAGAGTAAGACTATATTCAAAATTCTTGCCCTCCCTTCCCTCATCTTACAGATTCTTTCATTTTACTGGTCTTGTCCATATATATATATATATATATATATATATATATATATATATAGATAAATCAAGACCCCAGTGATAACAGATGACATATTTTCCAAAATTTAAATATAAGGGCTGTTACTGTCAATGGCAACTGTTGGTTCATATTTGGGTTTATCCAACCTCACCTTAAAAGTTTGACATTGGTCATGGGAGAAACCATTGCCCTGATTGCATGTATGATTACTAAGATGGCTGCTTGTCAAATATTGTACTGCTAGTGGAGGACCACAGCATATGCCAAAAATAATCAACCTGTTTTCACATCCCCAGCATACATAAGAACCAAACATCCTTGAATAGGGTCTGCTTAGTAAGTATGGCAAGAAATGCAAAGTTTTCACATAAAAAAAAGCTATGTGCTGGCAGTTATTGAATTCTTGACACATCTTCAAAGTCCCCTTCCATTCACTGCCAAAGATGGAGGAGCCCAAAATGTTTTTCCATTTGATTTTAACATAAGCAAATAAATCACCCTTGAACATTGCTAGCAATTTATAAACTTTGGCAACATACCTTTAAAGAAACCATTCAGTTCACAGCCACCTTAAGAAACATGCCAAAATGTGCTGTTAAGGAAGAAATATTCCAACTTAGGCTCCCTAACTGTAAGTCCACCCACCATTTTAGAGCCAACACACCCTCTCCATATCTACATTTGCAAACAATAAACAAGAGACATCTTTCCTGTTCAGTAAGTCACTATAAAAATAAATTCCTCCAGGTACCCATGACATCCACAAGATCTCATGCTGGTGAACTTTATAATCCCCACTGTTCCAAATTCTATCCCAAAATTCGCCAAATCTGAGCTCATCCTTAGATCCCACTTTTCCCAAAAAACATTTCTTCACTGTCTTCTCCACACCTTTGAGGTCCAAGATTTAAACATTATTAAACAGTTCCTCTTCTTTACAAAGCAAAAAAAAAAAAAAAAAAAAACTAATACCTCAGGGAGGACCCAGAGGGGTCAGGAGAGAATCATCGAGCTGCTCTCAAGTACATTTTTTTGATCTGTGAATGCTAAACCCCTTGTGAACTCAGTCATAAAATTTATCTAAGCAATATGAGTGAACTTTAAGTCCCACATAAACTCCAATCATTTTTTCAAGTCCTGACTTACTTGTGTATCAACTCAAAGTAGGGTGATGGCTAGCAAAAAAACAGAAACCTTGAAAGTAAACATAATTTCATCACCACGTTTATAGCAGGGATTAGAAGAAAGAATAGCCTCTTTCCCTTGATCTTCTCCATTACTAATTTTATTAAGCTTTTGATATTATACTCTACTTTATTGCTCTATGATGTGCACAGTGTCACGCCCAGCTTAGTGTGGATACCCCCAGGTCTGTGTCGTAAAATCAAAAGTTTAAAAGAGTGAAAATCAAAATATCTAAAACACAAAATATCAGAAATGGAAATTTACCCCTTCTCCATTGTGCGATTGGAGTTTGTATATATTATTACTGGGGGGAGTGCAGCCCCCCACATGAGGGGTACAGTGGGGCTTGCCCCTGCATTAAAAATGTTTTTGATAATTTAAATTTTAGATATTTTGATTTTCAGTCTTTTGAACATTTGATCTTATGAAATAGTTCTGGTTTCCCCCCAAAACTATCCAAGATCCTAGAAATGCCACTTTGACATATAATGTATACTATTTAGTGGAAGGAACACTTCACTTTATTCTTTTATAACCCTAATTTCTCACCAGACAATCAAAATACTTCAGAAATCTTAGCCAAGAAGTGATTAGATGGAGAAAGGTCACATTTTAATCTCTGATGTACTCTCCCTACATAACTCCATTTCCTGGCCTCTGGGCTAGGTCCTCTGCCTCCTTTAAGCTTCTTCCTTTCTGGTGTTTTAACTATCCAGGGCACTGCACTTTTCTGGGTTTTTTAAATACATTTATTAAGAATTGTATATAACACACCCATACCATCATATCTAATGAAAATTGTAAATAAAATTACCACACAGAATTGTTACACAATTGTAAAGCATACAGTACCAATGAATTGTTATATAATTGTAAAGGACACCATATCAGCATAAGGTTTTCCTTACCCTACTCCCCTCCTTGTATGTACATACCCACCCACCCACACAAACATGGGTGCTTGCACATATCCCAGTCTTTGCCTAGCATACTAACACCTACCAGTTTTAGCCCTATCTGTAATACAGAGGATTGTGATTGGTTCTCCAGTCATAACCAGCTTGGTATCTTTTCAAGAAATGGATGCCAAGAAATTTAAATTTCTTGGCATCCATTTCAACAACACATAATAAGCAGGGTCAGGATTAGAGAAATCTAATCATAATTGTTAAAACTGTGTAGGAGTTCTCCAAGTATTTTATAGTTTTGAAAGCTGCAACGTATGATCTGAAGTTGTTAATCTTCTTCCTATTCATCACTGATGGGTTAGGTTCTGAGCCCTCGGAACCGAGTCGGCCTAATACACCACAAACTCTCGAGCTACACTGCTACCCACAATGCCCTTCTCCCAGTTACCTCAGATCTCATTTGTTGCGCAGCCATATAGCAGCGTTTCAATGAGCTCTCCAGCTAAGAGTTGTATTTTTTCAAATTTACTGTATTTCTAAGTTTTTTTCCTCCTAAAAACTCTTCTATATCTTATTATCTCAACTAGCTCTACCCATGGGTATCCTCTTCTTACCATTGTTGGTAAACACCCTTCTTTACCCTTGTGGTACTCTTAATACCATTGTTGGTATTTTTTCTCTTTCCTTCCTTTCTCTATCCTTTTTTTTTTTTTTTGGGATTTGGATTGTTGAGTATGTCTGAAAAGAAAGGGACTTTGGGGTTTAAGCATTGCACTTCCTGCAATGGTAATCTCCCCAATAGCGACCTGCATGATGTTTGTGGATATTGTCTGGAGGTTTCCCACTTATCTGTGAAACCTCCCTGTCAGATTTGTATCAGTTTCAGTCAGAGGATGCTGAATGAAAGGAAAAATAAACTTATTTTGAAAGGCCTACTTTCTTCACCTTTTTCTGAGGCTCTTTCTGCATCGGAGTTCTCATCCCCTCCATCAAAGGACAAAAAACGTCCTCATTCTGATGCCTTTTCACTGGCTGGTGATAAGGGCAAGCCTCATAAACATAAGGCCCACAGGTCTTCTACGGAGCACAAGATCGCCTCCTCGGCTCCGACCACCTCGGTTCCGAGTTCTGCTCCAGTGGTCTCTGCAGATATCTTGATGACTTCCACATCGGTGCCGCCCTCAGCACCGACTGCTATGGTTCCAAGTGTGATTTCAGCTCCAGCCTTATTGCCTGCTATTACATCAGCACTGACATCGCCCATCTCCATTCCGAGATCAGTACCGACCACTTCTTCGGAGCCGATAATGACTTCCACTCCAGCTGTTCCCTCAGCTCTGAGCCCTTTCTTGACACCGATAGTCCCCCTTTTGCATGCTTTTTAACTGGAATCCTCGCTGCTGACTCTTCCTACACCACAGACCCAGTACTCCCCACCTTTGGATCTGTTTTCAGGACAAGCCTTTAGCCCCTTTTTGGACTGACCTGACTCCCCCTCAGGAGTGTTGGTAAGGTCCACCAGGAGTCTGTCTGAATTGGATGTAGTATGCCTGTTCGATCAGCTGCTGACAGCCAGATGGATTACAAATTTTCCTAAAACCCATCCCATTCTGGGTTTTGGGTCCATTGCCCCCTCAACTCCCACGTATGCTCCTTCCTTGGACCCTTCGGTTCTGAGGCCCATAGCTCCAATGTCTTTGGGGGAATTCTCTCCTCGGCACCGACAGTGACCTTCTCTGAGGCTTCGAGGCCCCTTTGGGTTTCGGCTCCTTCGGAACCATCCCTTTCTCAATCTCATGCTTGGGGGGTGGTACCCCCAGCTACAGGTACTGTTCCAGTTGTTTCATCGGTTCTGTCTTTGGATCTGGGGGTGACACTCGCCCCAGTTTTGCTTGAGGCTCCATCCCTGGGAGCGGGCCATGCAGAGTGGGGTGTGACCCCAGTTCCGAGATTGTCTTCCTCGGTTCTGAGCTCCTATTCCTCTTCGGGTGGGCCTGCCTTCCAGGTGATGGAGAGGGTACTTGCTTCAGGAAGCGCTCCTCCTATGTCAGACTTTCCCCCTCCTTTTTCTGAGCTGCAGCTATCATAGGCCACCTCCCCAGAACACCAAGAGCACAAGCCTCAGGAAGCCCCTGTACAGAGTAACCTTCTTTCTGAGTCTTCTTCAGATGCTCCCACTGAAGAACCACCATAGAAACGGATGTGTAAGAGGCAACACATGGACTCCCTGGAGGAGTCCCTCACTGATGATATGGACTATGATGATGGGGAAGGGTCCCCACGGTAACCCCCTGACGATGTCTCCTTTGGAGATGTCCTGGAAATTTTGAGGCAGAGGGGTGACTGGAAACCCTCCAACCCTTCCTCAGAGGAATCTGTATTCCTGCAGGCCTTCCGCTCTCGGCCGTCTACTTCTTGGGTGACCCCCCCTCCCGATGAGTTAGTCCAGCTCATCGTGCAGCAGGCGGGGAAGAACCCTGATACTGTTGAGGCCATTCCCCGGAGACCAGACAAGATACTTTCCCCTCCAGAGGAACACCCCCATTGGTCTAGAGGCTTACCAGTAGGACCTTGTGGAGGAAAGCCCTACTGTCCATCCACCCAACAGAGAGTCCCAGGCGGTGGACAGATTAGGGAAGCGAGTTTTTGCTGTCAGGTCTCTGAATTATTTGGCACATTTTATGAGGCTCCAAAGAGATCTCATCTCTTAACTCTCTGGAACCCTTGCGGGTCAAGTTTCTGACGGGGCACATGATAAAGTTGCTTCTCAGCTTGCTACTCTAGAGTCAATCTCCAACTCATCCATGAGGTTGCTGTCCCACGCAACCAATGGGGCAGCTAGAGCTGCGGGTGCAGGTGTAGTTATGAGACGCCACGTCTGAATGCACATTTGTGACCTCATGGACTCCTTCAAGTCTTCCTTCTTGAACGCCCCTATCGAACCATCCACTTTGTTCGGTTCTAAAGTGAAGGACACATTAGCTAGGTGCGAGCAGGTTGGAAAAACCTTGTCTGCCTTTAGCCTACATTTTTCCAAACTTCAGCACTCTTTCTCCAGGAACCAGAGGAGTGGAAAGATATGGCACAAAAAATTCTGGGCCCTTTCCATAGTGCACGTGGTGAGGATTCCCCCAGAGGCAGAGGGGGTTCCAATAATGGAAGACACCCCTTTAGGGTCCCCAAAATCAGAACTCCAGGGATTTTTTCTCCGGATGACATTATCAGCACTTCTGAAGCACTGCCCGATTGCTTTCCTCTGGAAGCAGTCGGGGCTCATTTTTCTCTGCACCAAGCTGCCTGGCACTCTAATACAAACAATCAGTGGGTGCAGAGAATAATTTCCAGAGGTTATTACATCCCTCTAATCTCTTACCCAAAACCTCCAAAATGCCTTCCTGACATTCCACCCAGTCTAAAGGAAGAAGCAGCTTCAGAAATAAAAAAGCAGTGTCAAAAATAAGTCATCCATCAAGTACCCCCAGACCAGTGCGGATCTGGTTTCTACTCAAGATTCTTTTTAGTGCCAAAAAAGTTCGGGGACTGGAGACCCATTTTGGATCTCAGCCAACTAAATAAATCAGTAGTTCAGACCAAATTCCACATGGTCACAATACAATCCATTCTCCCATTTCTCTGGAAGGGTGTGTGGATGTGCTTGATAGATCTCCGGGATGCTTATTACCACATCAAAATGGACAAGTGCTCCAGGTGTCTCCTTCGCTTCTGGCTGGGAGCCAATCATTACCAATTCAGAGCCCTGCCATTTGGTCTCTATGGCCCCCAGAGTGTTCACAAAATGCCTAGTAGTGGTAACAGCTCATCTAAAACTACAGGGATTCCAGGCGTTTCTGTATCTAGACGATTGACTCCTCTCCGCTCCCACCAAGCGCCTACTGGTCATGGCCCTCCACTACACTCTGGAACTGGTGGAGTTTCTAGGCATCACAATACACTGGGAAAAATCCAACCTTCATCCTACCCAACAATTGGAATTTATAGGAGCAGTATTCAATACTCAAACAAGCCAGGTCTCTCTCCCTCCTCACAGACTTCAGAGATTAAGATTGCCAGTACAAGTGATACTCTGTCGAATGGAAGGTGTCTGCAAGGGAAGTTCTGCAGGCTCTAGGGTCTATGGCGGCAGCCATCCCGATTGTTCCCCTGGCAAGATTGCATATGAGACATTTACAATGGCTCCTTTTGTCCCAGTGGATATCCAGTTTCCATCCTCTAAACTCACAGATCCTCATCACCACTTCCTGCAAACAAGATCTCCTCTGGTGGATGAGAACAGATGAAAAGCTTTGGTGCCATCCCTTCCAGGCTCCCCAACCCAATGCCACAGTGACCATGGACACTTCCCTGATAGGGTGGGGGGCCACTTCCAGGGAAAGACAGTCCAAGGCATGTGGTCCAGCTTGGAGGTCAACTTGCATATCAATGTCCTAGAGTTGAGTGGTGCTGTTAGCATTGCAGGCACTTCATCTGCTCCTTCCATTGGGAATGACTGCAATCCAGTCGGACAATATGTCTGTTGTTTGGTACATAAATAAACAGGGAGGGACCAAATCCTACTCTCTATGTCACGTGGCCATGAGAATTTGGCATTGGGCGATAGCTTCCAACCGCTTTCTTATTGCAACGCATATCCCAGGGAGCTCCAACATGATTGCGGACAGGCTGAGCAGATGCATCTTCCATCCACATGAGTGGTCTCTCAACCCGAATGTGACGGCAGAAATCTTCAGTCGTTGGGGCCAGCCTTGCTGTGATCTTTTTGCTTCCCCTTCAAACAAAAAATGCAGCAGCTACTTTGCCCTCTTTCCCCCAGACAGGGAATCACCGAGAGATGCTTTGACTCAAGATTGGCCCACGGGTCTCCTCTATGCTTATCCTCCAATACCCCTATTTCTAAAGAAAGCAATCTGGTTGAGATGCAAAGTAATCTTCATTGCCCCTTTCTGGCCTCGACAAGTGTGGTTTCCCTTCCTCCGATCTCACCTATTACAACCTCCTTGGATCCTGGACACTCATCAGGACCCGATATCTCACCCACAAGGGCTGACTTCCCCAAATCTGTCCACTGTCAAGCTGACAGCTTTGGTTCTCCACTTCCATTAGTCAACAGGCAGGAAACCCTCTCCTCACCTGTTCATGATATTATTCTGGCCTCCCATAAACCATCCACCAGAAAACTCTACAGAGACAAGTGGAAAAGGTTCACTATCTGGTCTAATAATCACATGCTAGACCATTTTTCAACTCCTACAGCTGCTATATTCCAGTATCTTTCTGAGTTGTTAGTCAATGGGGCATCAGCTTCTACTATTCTAGTACATTTAGCAGCTATTTCCAATTTCCACAATGGTTCGGATAGTGTCCCTCTTATCTCCACCCAACTTTGCAAGACCTTTCTCAAGGGAGTTTTCCATAGCAGACCTCCTATCAGGCAACCTGTAGAGACATGGAATCTCTCTCGGGTTCTACAGTCTCTCTCTCTCTCTACACCCCTTTGAGCCTGCTGCAACATGTGATCTAAAATTCCTGTCATGGAAATCTTTGTTTTTAGTAGCAGTCACATCAGCCAGACGGATATCTGAGTTACAAGCCTTATGCATCAAGAGCCTGTATCTAATCTTCCATAAGGACAGAGTATCCCTTCGTACTAACCCATTCTTTCTCCCCAAAGTGGTTTCCGACTTCTCTAGTAACCAGTCCATTGAGCTCCCTGTGTTTTTCCCAAATTATTCCAACAAGGGAGAATACTGCCTACATTCATTGGATGTACTAAGACAACGATGTTTCTACTTGAACAGGACTAAGTCCTTCTGCAAGTCAGACCAACTTTTCATTTCTTTTTCTGGTCCAAGAGTGGTATGTGCTGTATCAAAAGTTACTTTATCAAAATGACTCAGAGATTGCATTACCTTTTCATACTCCGAATCTAAACCTGTTCAAATCAAAGCTCATTCAACTAAGGCCATTGCAAGAAAGCAATCTGGTTGAGATGCAAAGTAATCTTCATTGCCCCTTTCTGGCCTCGACAAGTGTGGTTTCCCTTCCTCCGACCTCACCTATTACAACCTCCTTGGATCCTGGACACTCGTCAGGACCCGATATCTCACCCACAAGGGCTGACTTCCCCAAATCTGTCCACTGTCAAGCTGACAGCTTTGGTTCTCCACTTCCATTAGTCAACAGGCAGGAAACCCTCTCCTCACCTGTTCACGATATTGCCTTTCACTCCAGGGCTTCCACGGATGAAATTTGTGCAGCAGCAATTTGGGCTAAACCCCGTACCTTCATCAAACATTACAAATTGGATGTGGTCTCCAGGGGAAGAGCATCCTTCGGCTCAATGGTTTTCTGGAATGTTCTTCCATAAGGGCCACCCAGGTTCTCCAAGTAGCTTGGGATTCTGTCCCATCAGTGATGAATAGGAAGAAGATTAACAACTTCAGATAAAGAAGTTATGTCTTACCATAACGTTCCATCTGAGTTGTTGATCTTCTTCCAGTCATTACACCCTCCCACCGACCCCCACCAAAGGCTCCTGGTGGATCTTCTGGGTCCTTGTGGTGTTTCAGGGTTTCTGCACAGAAATTACCTCTGTTTTTCTGTTTTCTCCTGTACGTTGGATGCAAATTTGATCTGAGCTAATTGAGAAAAGGGCATTGTGGGTAGCAGCTTATCTCGAGAGTTTTTGTTGTACGCGAGCTTGGTATTAGGCCGACTCGGTTCCAAGGGCTCGGAACCGAACCCATCAGTGATGACTGGAAGATCAACAACTCAGATGGAACATTATGGTAAGACATAACTTCTTTTTTTCAGCCCCAGCTTTATTTTTTGCATCCTCAACTCAGTCCATCTTTCCACTGCCTCCTCCAAATGAATAAGCTTTAATCATTCTCCTTGCCCAAGACCAAACTCTTTTTGTAACATCATGAAATCCTTGACGCTAGAGTCAGTCTGTCTGATGCTAGTATGATGTTGCATGCTGTCTAAATACCAGCTGTATTCCAGTCTTCCACTTGTGGGAGTTTTCCTTTAGTATAATCCTTTAATATTCCTACAAGGTCACAGCTTTGTCTGTCTTCCAGTAGAAAACTTCCAAATTATGCCCTTGCTAAGTATTCTTCTTCTTCATCTGCTGTCAGTACTAGAGCTTTCCATACACCTCAGACTTCCTTTCACACCTACTCACTGCACATACACATGAACTGCTCCCAATTAGCAGCCTCATTGTAATGCTCAAAGTATGGCTAACCCCAATCTCCATCAGTTCTATCTCCATGCAGTCTGTCCTTCCTAATCTATGGTCTCTTTCTTCACAAAATAAACTTGTCAGATGACTCTTGAACTTTCAAACCCACTGAACCTTTTGGTCTCAACAGACACCTGATCTGATATAAAAATTCATTTAAAATCATTATTCTAACCATTACTACATGCCCCAGAAAGGTGGCACTTATACACAACTATCTTCTCATCAACTTTTCAGCCTTTTTACTTACTTCTGATCAATCATAGCATCTCTTGAATCCCTTGTGGTATGTTTAGTTCTTAATATTAAACCACTTTCTCATTTCTACTATTGAGAGCCCCACCTTCTTTCCTACAGGTACAATAATAATATTCTCTTTGATGACATTTAAGCCCAGACAAAACACTTGGCTCTTATTTCAAGGGCTTTCTGCAGAATCAGCACAACATTCCAAATGACCACACTTTTTGTCTTTGTTTCTCCTCCATCCTGAGATACCCTTTCCAAACCCTGTTCAGCCAGAAGAGAAAAGTTAACACACTTGATGTAGTGACATCCAGGAATGCTTCAACTTTCAAAAAATATTCCTCTAAGTAGTAAGTCTGCATACCTTTACTAATACACAAGGTAGCAGAAAACAGCAGTTGTACTTTGAAGCCTTTATCCTTGAATTTCCTCAAGGCTGGTATTAAGGCTTTCCTTTTATTAAAATGCGCCTGTCTTTGATCCACAGTGAATCTGGCCATCCTACCATGGTCCCTGCATGTCACTTGTTCTATCCTTGTAATTTATAAACTTGATGAGGCGTGTTAGATTTGTTTCATATATTAATCCTATGAGCTATTTCTACAATTGCTGGATCTTGTTATTTCAGCATTGCAGTTAAGTACATTTTCTGTGAAAGTGACTGGTTTGGCTCCATCATTTCCTTCTGATAATCTTATCAGCTGCAAATTATTTATATGAAACCATTTTTAGTGCAAGCCTTTTGAACCAAAGCTGTAGTTTTATATGTGTAGAATGTGTAGTGGAAAATACCTATTTCTCTAGGAAGGATATGTTGATTTTCCAGGTTAAGGTCTATGCCTGCAAATTTTTGCTGGCAGGTATCTCTAGGGTCTGTAACTGACATAGTGGGTGCTAAGATGCATTTCAAGAGCCTACATAATGACTGGATAGAGGAATGAAGCACTTCCATAATAAACACTTTCATGTCACACAGTAGAGCTATCCTAGGATGCTCACAATTAAATAGAGGCTTAGAACATGAGAATAACTTTCATGTCACAGATTGCAGATTTACATAAAATATGACTTTATATTCCAGCACTACTGGCAGAGAAGTCACTGTTGTACACAAACAAAAAAAATCAGTAATATTGCCTGGGGTGATAAGACACACCGATGACATCACTGCTGTGGATTTTTGAATAGTTTATTCTGACATTGTGTTCCTGCCCTTTAACCTTCTCTAGGCCCAAATCCACATGCTTTAGTATCTCATGATCCTTACACCTTCATACCCACTGCACGTGCATACCCTAACCCCCACAGAAAAAAAGAAGGAACTTTTTCAAATCTTGTTTAATTTGGGGGGGGGGGTTGTCAGAAAGATTTCTATATTTTTCATATCCATTCATTATTGCACACTGTGCAATCCTCATGTATAGTGCACTTTTTTATTTTATAACAACAGCTCACAGCTTTGTACTGTTCTAATTAGTTTCATCTCCATCTCCTTTTGACTGGTAGAAACTCATCATTCTCTTCCATTTCTTTTTCTCACCTCTCTCATTTTATTCTGTTTTATACTCCTATCCATCTCTGCTTTTGGGTACTTGCCCCTTGTTTTATAATTTCTCCCTGTTGCACAAAACTATTTTGGCATTTGTCTTGTCGTCTGCATTTCTTTTTCTTGACAACTCCACTCTCCATTACCTATATCCCACGTGGCAAAGGTACCAAGAGTTTTGTTCCTCTTTTTCCATATATACACTTCTAGATTTTCAGAGCCTCTGTCCAGATCTTTTGTGCACAGGTTCATTGGCAGGACATGTTTCATGCCTGCCTATTCTGTCATGCATCTCCAGCATCTTGAGTCTGTTTTCCTTCTCTCCTTATATAATATTTTCTGTATGAGATACCATCTGTGTTACACTCTTCATATCTGATCTCCAACTCCATGCATTTTCTACATCCCTGATGTTATTTTGAGGACTTTTTGCTGTTGAATGTACCCAATCTGCTACCCCTTTACCATCTCCCATCCTCTACTTATCTCTTTATTTGTGGCTTTCTGCACACTTTCTTCACTGACCCCCCTCCTGTCTTCATAAATCATTCTGCTTTTACCTTTCCCCTCTTTTCCCATTTCTCCCATGGGGGTCACTGTAACTTTCTCTTCTTTTTCTTTTCCTGGATGTCTGCTTTCTCCATCTTCTGTAGCCATTTCTCTCAGTGTTTTGAATGTCTGTCCTTTTGCCCTTCCTTCATTAGCTCCTGCTCTCCTCTTATACCCCTATCCTTCCATTTTCTACTTTTCCCTCCTTCCTCCTATATGTCTCTTTCTTTTGTTCCCATGTCATGCTGCCACATCTCTTTGGTGACTCCTCGTTCATTCTTTTTTATTTTCCCACTATCCTGTTTGCCTTCTCTCCTCTTGCCTTTTGGTCTCTTCATTACTTTCTGTCCATCTAAGTAGGTTATATGTTAAGGCCTGCGTGGGTATGTGGGGGAACCCCCAGCCCTCTTTTTTCCTGTTCAGTCTTAGCTTGTTTTTGAGACCCTTCTCCATTTCCATTTCTCTGTCCACCTTTCAAAGTCCTCCTTTAATTTTAGTAGTTTGGTTTCCATTAGATCCACAGATAGGTTTCTTAGTACATGCACAATAATTACGTGTATGTTTTATGTCCTCCATTCTCCAGTATCCCTTGTATTTTCTCTCTTCCTCGTCTCCAAATTCTTTTTTATAGTATAACTTAATATGTGAATTACATGCACTCCCAGATATGTGGGGATATTCTCTCTCCTGAATGTGTTCCTCTCCTCCCTTTCCATTACTTTTTCCTATCCTGGCCAGCACTGTCTTTTTTTGGTTGCACTTAAGCCGCGAGTCCCTTTCAAACTTTACAAAACTGTCATTATTTCTTCTGATTATCTAAACATTCTTCAACATAAGCATGCAGTCATCTACATGCATTACAAACCTTGATAGTGATCTTCTCGCCAGTTGTGCTAGCTTTTCCTCACTTTAATTTGCAACTCTTCTACAACTTCCATAATGAGCCCTGGGGAGAGATGGCTCCTTTGGCAAATGCCCCCCCCCCCCTCACATTTGGTGCCATGAACCTCATCCAATTACCTTTACCTCTATTTCTGGCTCATAGTAAATTACCTATATCAGTCTCCATTTGTCTTTTTTTCTAGAATCTCCCAGAAGAATTCACATATGATTGTCAAAGGCCTTTTCTAGGTCAAAAAAGGACCATCCCTATCTGTATACCCCCTTTCCTCTTCTCTCGCCCACCAATTAAATTCTGCTTTTCTTTCTTTCACAAAACCATGATGCTCCTCATGTATTTTTCTTGACAGAATTCCATCCAGTCTCCTTGATGGCAATTTTGCCATCACCTAGATGTCTGTGTTTTATTAGGGAGATTGGGCTGCAATCTCCTACTTCTATCCTGTCCCATTTCTTGTTGTTACTAATACACTGGCTCTTTTCATTGTGTATGCTGTTTTCCCTGTTTCACTTATCCTTTTGTAGTCCTCCTTCATAACGGTCACTACTACCTCTCCATCGCACATGCAGAATTCTACCAGGTATCCATCTGGGCCCCCTACTTTTTGTCTTTCATTGCCATCACTACCTCTTTGATCTCCTCCATCTTGATTTTTATTTGCATTTAATTTCTCCCTCTTTATTTTTTCTTTAGTACCCTTCTTCTTTGTCTGTGACTTCCCAATGGACTTCCTCCTGGTATATTTGTTGCTAGAATACCCCAAACAGATCTGCTAACTCTTCTGTCCTCCTCTTTTCCCCTAATGCTTGGTACCTCTCTCTCACATTTTCCTTGTTAATCTTTCTTCCTAGATGTTTTTCCTGTTCCTCCCCAGGTATCCACAAGTAGGCCTTCCAGTACCATTGCTCTACTTCAGCTGCAGTTGTTACTTTTCCTTCTATTTCGGCTTTTATTACTGCTTTCTTTGTCCATAGTGCTTCTCTGTCTATACCAGGTCCATTTTCAACATCTCCCTTTATATCCTGCTCAGTTCTCCTTTCAGTTTTATCATCTCCTCCTCATCTTGCCTCTGTTTCCATCCATCCTTCGTTATGATTCTCCCCTAACTGTTTAATTCCATCCCACCAGTGTGCCCTCAGGTCTATTTTATCTATAGTGTTCTCTTCCACTGTCTCATCTATCAGTTTTTGTAATGGTTACTTCCTTTCCTAATTTATCCATTTGTAGCTCATTCATCCCCATCCCAACCCATTCTCTTGTTCCCTCTCTGTTCTTATTGCTGTTGCTACCACTGCATGCTCTAGTATGCATTTTTCCAGTATTTTATAGCACCCTCCATTTTTAGAATTTCTTCATTTGCTAGTATCCTTTCCAGTGTAGTGACTTGAATGAAGTAATTTCTAGTAAATCTGTGTACCCTCTTTTCAGGGGGTCTTTCCATCAATATAGCCTCCCACTCTCCTTCTTTCATGTTCCTTTCTAGGTCTGTTTTCATCTTTATACTGTACTCTCTTTTACCAAACAGCCTGTCTTTCTTGGGCTCTAGTGTGATATTGAAATACCTTCAAAAATTTCCTTCCCATCCCTTTTTATCTGATTCCATTCATTAAAGAACCTGCTGTAAAAGTTCTCTGTATTCTTGGTTGGGGTATACAGGCTCCCTTTTGTCTATCGTGTCCCATTTATTCTTCCTTCCAAAATGATCCATCTCCCCTCCCCACTTTTCTGCACCCTTTTAGTCACTACATGTAATCCCTTCCTGAAAAGGGTGGCCACTCTACTCTTGCCATCTCCTGCTTTAATGTCTTTTTCTTCCTTGAGGTACTGTGGGGCTTATGATCTGCTCTCTCTTTTTAACTTTAATTTGGTCTCTTGCCAAACTACCACATATTCTTCCATCTTGATCATTATGCTGTGCAGTTTTTTTTCCTTTGGACTAGGTGCAAACCCCCTGTATGTTCCAGGTTACCACTTTCAGTCTGTGTTCATTCATTTCTATTCTCCTTGGTTATGTATCACCTTCATTCCCCCATCATTGTATTTGAATGTCTGTCCTCTACTGGGCTTCTTCTGATGAGACTGACTTTCTGTCTTTCACCTTTTCCTACACTTGCCCCACCACCCCTGGATTTATTGCTCTCTGGCCTGCAATCTGAGTCTCTCTAGACTCTGACCATTCACCTTATCCTTTTTCCCTATTTCTGTTTTGGCCCTGCCGTTCTTGTTTTCAGTTTTCCATAATTACCTTCTAACTGTTTTTTTGCTCCTGTGTTTTGCTTCCCTTTCCCATAGTTGCTATTTGTTTTCTTTGCAATTAATCCCACTTTTGTGATAGTTTCTTGCCTTCCATTGCCCTCTGCTCTAATACATTGCAGTCAAAACTAAGGCTAGTGTTTCCATAATAATCTCTTCCTCCACTTCCCCCATTGTTTATTCACATGTACCACAATGCTTTTACCCACTGCTTCAAAGAAAGAGTTTACTTTTTTCATGAAAATACAAACATTATAAATTATGGTGTATCGTAGGCTCTTGCATGCCACTTCCCTTTACCCAATACCTTTGTGGAGCACAGTGAAATAAAAAAAAAATTACCTTTGAATAGTGCCCCATGTTTACAGATCTCATTAGTCCTTTTCAGTTTCATTTACACCCCTTTAATCTTTTCATTTTTGTGATTTTAGTTTGTCATGTCAGTTACTTTAACATGCAGTCTTGACCCAGTGCCTATGCACAATGGAGTTTACTGAGTACACCCACTCATTATCTTCTCTTGGACTGCCTTCTCATTTATTCTTTCATCACGTCCTATATGACCAGTCTGCCCAGTTTTTGATGGCTTCCCTCCTCTTGGCTTCCTGCTGTGTTACAACTTCCATGCCACTGGTCCATTTTGCTATTCTTCCCTCCTTCTTTGACAAGTCCAGCCTGCTCAGGCTGTCCAGAATCCAGCATTGAGCATCTGAATCCTCTGAGAGTTCAACCACAGTATCTCATCTTTGGTATGTTCTAGTTCTTCTTCTGCTTTTTGTAGTTCTGTCATTGTGTCTGTTATGATAGCAACTGAACTCTCCTCTCCTGCCAGTCTTCTGCTGTGACTAGCTTTTTGTTCTTCTTTCTGTATCTTTTTATGTACTGCCCTCATAGGTCTTTAGTTTTCCATTTTCTTTCCTTCATTTCTGTCATCTGCTTTGCCCAGGATGTTGCCTGCCCTACTTATCTTGTCAGCATAATTCTGTGTGGCTTTGTTTACTTCCTCTTTAGTTCTTTTTCCCCATAGGTGCATCTAGATCACATGCATTTACATCAGATGTTCCCCCTGATGCTTGTAATTCTAACTCCTCCCTGGCCTATCACAGCTTTGTCTGTCAGTCTATTTTTATTTTATTTTATTTTTTATTTTACATTTATTGACTGTGATAGTCCGACTGGATGCATGTCCATTTTCAGTGGAGGCCCGGGGAGAAAAGCTCCAAGGGTAAGCAGATACAGCATTACATATTACAAACAGACTGTTTACAGAGATTACATAAGTAAGCAAGTTAAACAAGTTCCACAGGTTGGAGTTAATCCTGAGTGCAAGTCAGGATTAAATTAAATTACACAGTAAACTGGTTAACAGATTTTTACACATTCTAGAGAGAGTTAGCCAGGCTTGATACATTGACATAGCCAGTTAAGTGACAAATGTTGTTTGAGTCCAGTTTTAAATTGACCTAAGGTGGAAAGTAAGGTAATATCAGCTGGAAGAGAGTTCCAGGATCTACTTACAGAGTTTGCAAAGAGAGAGTCACCGACTGTGTTATTAATTTTGCTAGCCTGAATTAGTAGTTTGTTAGAGGATCTAAGCAGTATAGGATTGTTATAGGGGGTGATAATATTTTTAAGTGCAGGAGTATTGTCCGGATTATAGAGGATTTTATAGACCATAATCAGTTGGTTATACTGGATTAGGCTGGGTAGTTCAAGCCACCCAAGCTGATTTAGATTGATGCAATGATGTGTCCTAAAAGGCAGCCCAGTGGCAAACCTGGCAATGTGGTTGTAGCAAATTGAGAGTTTGTTAAGGACAGTCTTGTTTAAATTCGAGAGTAGAGGGGATGCATACAGAAGGGTTGAAAGAAGGTGAGAGCGAGCTATGTCAATTTTAGCTGGAGGGGTTAGGAAGGCTTTTATTCTGTAAAGTGACCCTAGTTTTTTATTGATAGTTTTGATAGTTTGGTTAACATGTAGGTCGAATTTTAGATTATTGTCTATGATGACACCTAATAGTTTTGTAGAGGGGTCAGGGAAGATTATTGTGCCATCATTTGAATTTATGGTAAAGGTGAAAGCAGTAGACCTACGTGTTGGTGAAAATAACAGCATTTTAGTTTTTTTGGGATTTAGGATCAGATGATGTTCAGAAAGCCAGTTTTCTATTGTATTAAAGGTGGTCTGGGTAGCTGACCATAACTCTATTGGAGATGTGGCTGAGCAAATCAGAGTAGAGTCATCAGCATATTGGATACAGCTGACTTTTGGGATGACAGTATAAAGGTCGTTAATGAAGATGGAGAACAGCAAGGGCCCTAGTATAGAGCCTTGTGGTACTCCAAGGGTGTTAGGTAGAAGGTTAGAGAGTTTGTTCTGCCAGAGGACAGCTTGCTGTCGACCATTCAAGTAGCATTGAAACCATTGAAGAGCTCTAGTATCTAGACAGAATGTTTGCAGGGTGTGGATTAAAAGTTGGTGATCAACCATATCGAATGCCTTGGAAAGATCCAAGAAGAGGGCTGAGGATATATAATTATTGTTGCGATTATGGTTTATGGTGTTGGTAAAGGCTAGGAGGGCTGAAGTAGTGCTGTGATGAGGACGGAAGCCATGCTGAGTGTCTGCCAAAAGATGATTCTGGATTAGGTGGTGCATGAGTTGTCTATGAATACATTTTTCCATAATCTTTGCAAGTGGAGAGAGTATAGCTATTGGCCTATAATTGGAGAATTCAGTAGAACTGCCTCCTTTGTAAAGTGGGATTAGATAGGATATTTTCCAGATGGCGGGAATTTTAGCTTCTACTATGGTTCGATTGATTAGTATTGAGACCGGGTAAGCAATAGCATCAGCTGATTTTTGTAGGTACTTGGCAGGGAGTTGATCAGCAGAAAGTGTAGTGGGTTTTAATTTTTTGATCAAGGTACGGATAAGTGAAGTGGCGACTGGTTGGAAGCTGAATGCGAGTAGGTTTCTAGGGGTGCTACTTTCAGGACCAGGGGAGCTAGGAGGTAGTTGGCTAGCTAGGGCTTGAATTGTCTCAGTAAAGAATCGGTTAAAACTGTCAGAAACATATTCAGGGGTTTTATCAATAGTAGCAGCAGGGATTGGGGTTGAAGTTTGTCCAGGATGTAGTAGATTATTTAAACCTGTCCAAAACTTCTGAGGGTTATTTTGATTTACTGTCTGCAAATTACAGTAGTATTGTTTTTTGTCTTGTAAAATTGATTTTTTGGTTTTGTTCCTGGATTGCCTGTATTTAATGTGATCTTGGGGGTCTTTAGAAGAACGCCATAAAGCCCATGCTTTGTTTCTAAGGGTAATTTTGAGTTTAGACTCTTTAGAAAGCCATGGCACAGTTTTTGCCTTGGTTCTCTTTGAACGAACAGGTGCATGCAAATCAAGGATCTCAAGGAATTTGTTGTTAAAGTATGCTACTGCTTCCTCTAAGGGGAGGTGTTTTAGAATAGACCAATTACACGAGTTTAGTTCTTGTTGGAATTTGGCAGGGTCAAAGTTTTTATTGTTTCTAATCTTTCTGAGTAAGGGTTGTTGGGAATTAATGGCTTTGTGCTTAATTACATATGAGAGAAGGTGATCGCTTAGGCCATCAAGGAGGGCACCAGAGGTGTACAGTTGGGGGTGACTGTTTATGAGTACCCAGTCAAGTATGCTTTCTTTTTGGTTGGGTTTACCTATCCTGGTAGGGGTGGATATAATTTGTGTAAATGCATGCAGGTTAATATGGGTGGTTGGGGATTCTGGGGAACAGGTGCCCCAGACTAAGTTAAAGTCTCCAAGTAGTAGGGTTTCTTGGGGGTAATGACATGATAGCCAGTGCAGGATATCTTCAAGTGTAGATATATTGTTACCTGGGGGAATGTACATACAGATGATATTAATGCATTTATTTTTATTAAGTTGCAATTTGGTGGCAAGAATCTCCGAGTCATTAATCTGAGGTGGTTGTATTACATCTATGGTGACATTCAACTCAGATTTATAGAGTACAGCTACCCCACCCCCTTCCTCGAAGCACGATCCAGCCTGTGTATGTTGTACCCAGGTGGTAACACTTCATTGTCTTTAGTGTTAGGTTTTAACCAGGTTTCAGATAAACAGAGAATCTCAGGGGAGTAGACATCCAGAAGTGCATGCAATTCATGTACCTTGTTATTAATGCTTCTAATATTGAGATGACAGGCTAGGAGAGAGTTAGTTGGCCTATTAATTGTAGGTTTGTAGCTTAGATTGCAAGTAGAGGGGATATGTGTATCTGAAGTGGGTGGGCCAGGGGTGGGGTGAATATCACCACCAAGTATTAGGTTGAGTCTATACTTGGTGATGAACTTCAGGAATTTGTTTATTAGTTTGTAGTAGTATTTGGATCTAGAGCTAATGTGCCTGGGGTTGAGATGTTGATAGACTGAACAAGATGTTGGATAGGATCTGGTACTGTAAGTATGATTGAAGGTGGGAGGATTTACAGCTGGGGTAATAGTATGGCCTTTTGGGACCTGAAATCCTGTGAGAAACTGGTTTTCATACAAGGTAAGGAGGTATGGTGCGAACAAGAGGGTAGTAAAGAGGGGTATATCATTATCTGTGATTCAGCTAGTGAGTTAAGGAACTGTTTTACCTGGTGATGCAACACCAGAAGATAGAGTGGTGAGGTAAAGGTACTGGAAGGGGGATGGGAGAATGCCAGATGAAAGCTAATAGGTGCTATTAAAATGTAGGTAGAAGAATGGGGGTGGGAGGAATTATCCCAGATGAAAGCAGATAGGATCTAGAAAGTGGGGGAGTGGCTATAGTATTATAAATTTAGAGGTACTGGGGGCGGGAGGAAATTGGGGGCAGGGAGAGGAGCGAAGAGAGCCCGAGCATAGCGAGGGCGAATGTAGCGGGGCTATTGCAGTGTACAAGGTTTTCTAAGGTGTCCTAAAGCTATAAGGTAAGTATTATAGCTCTTAATGTAAGAGTCAGTTTACTTAAGTTACAGGGGAAGGAGGCAAACACTCAAGTGGAAAAAAAGAGCCCTATGGCTGACCAAAATGGTGACCTGCTTAATTACACAGCACTGTAAGTGAAAGCTTAACAAATGCTTTTTGTGTGCAACCTACTGTGCTTAAATGCTGAGAGAAACTGATTGCAGTCCTGTAGACATCGTTTTGTAGGGAACTGTAGAGTTCAACTAGGAAAAGAGAAAAGCAGAGATTCTAGGGTAAGCATGAAGGCAACAACAGGCAGTTATTTTATAATAATACATTCAGAAAGGTTTGAGGGTGAGGAGGTAAAGTAGCACACTTCAGAATGAACTAAAATTTATAGCTAAGAAACCTAAGCAAGAGAGCAATGCAGTAAATAAACACTTGCCAGATTTTAAAGATATACCAGAAAAACTAAATCAATTGTACAACTGGAAAATTGCCAGTAAAAGCACTTCAGGTAGAGCTAGACAAGTTATTCAATTCATAAAAGCACTTCTTCAATGTGTGTGTGCAATTTAAACATTAAAAACATATGCAGCAAGTAGGAGCTCTGATTATACACTTTATCTTGGTACAGTTTCAGTTTAAACACAAATATTACCACAGAAATTCAATAAAGTCACTAGCTACTTATAGAGCTACTGGGAAAAAAATGCTATTTCTGGTGGGATATTTGAATTTATTTTTCTTGTCTGTTGCTGCAGCTTGCACTGTGCACAGTCTCCATAACACAAGTTTGTGGTTCTCCCTCCATGTAGATCCTATGTCTGTTTCCCTATTACTGCTGAAATAGCATATTAGTTAATCCATGCAGGAATTCCCTGGGCTTTTAGTGGCCTCACCATATCATGCATCCCTTTTCTTAGTCTATGTAGTGATTTGAAATAATCGTCTACCAGTTTTACAAACATGCCATTATAGGATATCATTTTAAGTGTTCTGATTTTTCTGCCAAGTTCTTCTTTAGGTTTATAACTGCTCAGATATGCTAATATGTGTGTCAGCTGTCCTCTTCTTGAACCTCCCATTCTACCAACCTTCTGTATCTGTTTTGTAGGTCATCCAGTTCTCCTGTTTGCCTTTATAGCTTATTTCTGTCAGACTTCTACTGTATTCCTGTATCTCTGATCTCAGAGCTGTTATGTTTTCTTCTAAGTCCTGGCTTATTTATTTCAGTTTATTCACTTCTGTTTGTTGCTTGCAGTTGTTTCCCTGAGTAAGCCTACATCATCAATGAATGCCACCAGCTTTTGGAGAAGTTTACAAAGCTATTCTTCCTGGACAGCTGCTTTAACACCAACTTTTGTTCCCTTTTCTCTTTGTCCTCTATCCTGTGATTTTTCTTGTGGTTATTTTTTTTTCACCTGGAACTGGTTGATTACTTACTTTTCTTCCTGACCCTTTTTCCCAGAGCTTATGAGACTAAGCAGCCATGTTGTGCCTCCCAAGGAAGGGGCTCTTTGACACATCGACTGAATTGTAGATTATTTACAGCGTAAAGGGTAATATGGTTCTTTAGTTTGTAAAGAAAACGAACACCGGATGGTGAAACTGGATACAAAGTTTAATTAGCGCTTTCATCTGTTGTTACACTTGATTCTTCAGATTAAAACAGGAATTATTCATACATCACTTCCTGTTATAGCCAGGCTAAGTCACATGTCATTAAAGCAAAATGCACCTAAAAATCACTGTTGTTTTAGTTGTTATTATACATAGCTAAATTTCACCTTATAAAATGCATTAAAGCCATACTTCTTTATCTACATATTGCATATAGCCCATCAGCCCCCATCTCAAAATTAAAATAAAGTGCAATCCAAAATACATTTCCACAAAAATAAATCATGTACTTAAAATAAACAAATGTTACTCTGTTGCCACAGAAATATGCGTGTGCCCTCCCCCTAAAAATAAAGTTTAGCTTTTAATTTTAAATAGCTGGAGAGAGAAACTATATCATTCAGTCCGGGCGGGTTTGTGGCATCAACTCTAAGTTGTCACATGAATTCTTTGAATTCTAGAAACAATTCCTTCGGCCCCCCTACTATCAGGTACTACTTGATCAATGCCTACAAATTTAAACTTGTGATCTGGGTCCAAGATAGCATGTACAGCCAATACATTATTTTCATTACCCTTCCTGATGTCGTACATATGTTGGTAAATATGAACTTTAAATGCTTTCTTAGTCTTCCCTATGTAAAAACTTTCACAGTCTTGACATAGGGCGACATATACAACATGTGTACTTTTACAGTTCAACTTGAAATTTAGTTGAACTGTACCATACCTTAGAATAAAAACTTTTTCTGTTTCTAATACATTGGCACATTGGTTACACTGTCCACATTTTAACATCTTACCTTTCTTATAGTTTTTATTCCCCTCTTTATTTCTTTCCAACAAATCTTTGACACATGCATCTTTTTTGTATATGACACATGGTCTGTCACCAACATTTTTAAGGACCTCTTTGTCACTTTTAAATATAAACCAATTATTTTTTAAATATCTTTTATGTCATAAAACTGCAAGTTGTATGTCAAAATAAAGGCCCTGTTAAACTCGTTTGTGTTCCTTGACCCCACATCAACCTTTTTATTATTGCTGTTGTCCCTTTCCTCTGAGCCTAACAGTGGAAAAAAGTGTCCTTTAACTCTCTTTTCTGTAACTTCACACAAAACCGATTCAATGAAACTGTTCGGGTATCCCCTCCTTAGTAACATACCCTTTAACTTTTCCCCTTCTTCAGTATACATTTCTATGTCACTGACCATCTGTGCTAACCACACACATTGGCCCTTAATCAAAGATCTTTTTTGAAAGTCAGGGTGCCCACTTTCAAAATGTAGACGGGTATTGGAATATGTGTGCTTTCTGTAAATGGTGTTAGTAAACTTTTTCAGTGAATCATCTTTAGTTATAAGGATGTCCAAAAGATTCATTCTATTACTGTGTTGTTCCATAGTAAAGCTCAAAAAAAGTGTTCCTATTTAGATATTCAAAAAACTGGTTCAGCGCTAACTCATTTCCTCCCCAAAAAATAAGTATGTCATCAAGAAATCTTCCATAAAACAAACATTCTTTAAACCGTTGGCAAGTAAACACTTGAGTCAGCTCCCATTGAGCAAGTACAGTATTTGCAAACAGGGGGGGCACATGCCACCCCCATCGCTACACCTGTAGTTTGCTTAAAAATCTGATTTTCAAAAATAATAAAGTTGTTATTGAGCACTGTTTCCATAAGGGTCCTAAACATAAGTATTCTACTGTGACTAAAGTTGGTTTGTTTACATAGAAAGTCATAGAACATATCAAGTCCTTCTTCATGCGGTATAACGCTAAACAAATCTTTAACGTCTATAGTTGTCATAATCAGCTTTTCCCTATATAAATCTTGTTCTAGTTTCTTTAAACAGTCCCAGGAATCCTTCAATATATGTTTAAATTCTGATAAAATTGTGTTCAAGTGAAAATCAATAAACTTAGCTAAAGTGGTTGTTTTTGATGCCTTTGCATCTACAATAGGTCTCAAAGGTGGGTTGCTTGTGCTTTTATGTATTTTGGGGATTCCAAATATGGTTGGAACTTTAGGATATGTCTGAATTAAATAATTATATTCCTCCCTTGTTATTTGAAAATTTCATAATAAATCATTTAATATAACATCAACATTCTTGTATGCTATATGTAGCTCATTTAACGACACGTCTTCATAACCATCACCATATAGAATCCCCAGCATCTTCTCAATATACATGCGTTGGTTCATTACCACCAGCCCCCCACCTTTGTCGGGTTTCATAACCCTTATAGACCTGTTTGTTGTTATACTGTGCAAAAGCTTTGTCTCTGCTTCTGTTAAATTAAATATATTAGTCCTTTTTGTCTTTAATAACATTGACCTGATGTCATTACTACATACATTTTCAAATAGTTGAACTGTGGGGTGTGGTGGGGTGGGGGTTAAACACACTGCTTCTTTTGCAGCTCTGTGGGAGGGGGGCTAAATAATTCATTACCTTGAAAATAACAACTTAGGTTTAATTTTCTTGTATACAATTTCAAATCAAGTAGGCATCTGTCAATCTTGGCATTAGTTAGAGGTACATAATTAATACCTTTTTCAAATAATGTTGCCCATTCATTAGTGACAACCTGACTACTGTAATTGTGTATACTAAAGTCTTTTAGTCATTTTCAATGATAGTACCAACAGCAGCATCTATATTTGTAATGCAAACAACATCTTTTGTATTGTCATTATGATTCAAAACATTAACTGGTACATTCTCCCTCCCCTGCCCACTCCCCCTCCCTGAATACACAGTTCTCTGTCCATAATAATTGCCAGCATTCCTGATGTTGTTCCAATCCCTGTTGGACACCTGTTGCCTCTGGTTTTGGATCCTCTCGGACCTCCTGGGGGGCTCCTCTGGAGGTACAGCCTCTTCTTGTTCAGCACTCAAATTATGAGAATTTTTAAAATTATGAACTTGCTCACCAGTTCCTATCCTTTTTGCATACAGTTCAGTCTTATTAGCTATAAAAATTTTGGCAAGTGGAAAAACAGTACCTGTTTCATATTCATTTTTGTCCCTTGCCAGTTTTTTGGTCTTTTTCTCACTCACAGCATTAATTTGCCTATCCACGTTGACAAACACCATTTGGTATTCGTTTTGCTTAGCACTGAAACACAAGTCACTCAGAATATGTTCATTTAATCCATTAACTGTTTTTTTTACACTGGCACAGCTTTCTTTCGTTGTCTCTTACCAGTGCTTCCATTAATTCGCACCTGTGGTGGTTGAACATGGAAACCAGCTCCTGGTGTAAATCTGAGCCCTCTGTCAAATCATTGGGGAACTTCCTGCAATGCAAACCCTTGGGTATTTGTTCCCTCACCAAACACTCCCTTAAATATGCGTTTTCCACTTGTAACTTTTTTAATTTGAACAGTTCGCCCTCTAAAACTTTTAAGTTGTTGATCAAGCATGCCATATGTATGGCATGGTTCAGTACTGTTAAATGACAATTAATTTCCAGTCAAGTGTAACAACAGAAGAAAGCGCTAATTAAACTTTGTATCCAGTTTCACCGGGCAGTGTTCGTTTTCTTTACATTACTGGTTTTATCTGTGGTTGTTGGCTGAGTTCTTTAGTTTGTATAATGGTTTTACATGCCTGTGAATGGTATTTGTATATGAGCTGCTTTTTAAAGACTTGCACCTATATCTTAGGCATTTGCTGAAATTATATATTCCTGGCACAGAACCAACATTTTCATTAAGGAGTACTCTTATTGTCTTTGTAAATGAAAAAAAAATGCAGTGACATGATTGTCAATAAATTTTCCTGCTATTGTATAAATCACCAGCACTTATCTAAGCCTAAGCAGTAAGTGTCCACACTTTAAAAAACATTCTGTATTCTTTATCAAGAGAAAGGTGTCTGTTTATTTAATTAAATATTTTGGAAGGTCTGTCTATTCATGGTGCACCCCATACCTTATGATAAGGTAATTAGTAGACCCAAATGTAATAATCTCATCAACTAAGATTCACTTTTTCTGTAGATAGTAGTGTATTATGTTGCACCACATTTCCACTTTCCCCCATTTTTAATACTGTCATATCTTCTGTTGCCACCACTAACCATGTTGTTATGGTCTTCATTTGTTTTCATTTGCTGCCATATCAAAGATGTTTTGCATCGTTTGTTAGGAATCAATGACTGAACAGTAGGTAAAGGAGATTAGGTTGCCCAGGATCACAGCTCATTTTGTTTGCACTCTTTTTGGTCATATTTATTGTTTATACTCTTTGACTGGAACCATTTATAATGTTTGGTATAGTATATAGATCACCATTGTGCTCAAGATGGGAGACCAACAATGCCATCAATGATTACAGTTGCTTGACTGCCACTTCTCGAGTAAACTAATTCCTAAAAACTCATTCTCTCCTGAACTGAATTCAGTATGGATTAAAAAAAGAATAATACACAACCATTTTTATTGTTACATATCACAAATGTATAGTTAGATGCATTCTCTCAGGTATAGTTTTTGCAGACTTTGCAAAAGAAGTCAGTCTGGTAAGCTGCTAAGGGGTACTAACTAATTTCTGTGAACTGGAAGTTTCTTACTGTGCTGTAGATCCACCAGTCTGTAATTTATCAACACAGTAGAATCTAGATTCACATTTAAGTCTATAATATCCACTATAGACAAAGTTTCCAGTGGTATTCTACACATTTTTATACTTTCTGCTCTTCCTTTTGCTGTTTAACACCATCACTTCCTTATGCTCACCTGCATTGGAGCCTTACTGTTTGGTGCCATTCTAACGCTGTGTGCACATGTTGTCCTACATCACATTTTCATAAATGTGAGCTCTCTTATCTACAGATTGGTCTTAGACAGTCACATGCTCTGAAATGTTAATAGAAATCATGTTGTACTGTTCAGGTCAAAGCACTTCGATCATAGGACTTGATTGAATCTTTAAGATCTCAACCATAAAAGGTAGCACTTTAATTTGTGTAAATACATGTGTGGTACAACTTTAACGTGTGTAGATATGTGCAAATATTCAGGTATTAGCCTTAATCCTTCTCTTACTTTTATCGTCACATTATTGCTGTCTGCAATTTTCCATTGCCACAGTTTAGAACATTCTATTCATCAGCCCATTCACTTTTTCTTATGAGCTGAGACTTGAATTCCTATATTAATCATTTAGCAGCTGAGTAAGACACACTTGGAGCAACTGCTGCTTTTATGTGGTAATCCAAGATCTCAAATATGGTTAGATGAATTTCTAAGAATCATATATTAAGCAAGCAGACACACAGAATCAAATCTGGAACTAAAAGATTGTTTTAGTTAGTAGCTCATAGCCTTAATAATTTGTGCTGTACTGTTAGATATGCCTGCCACATATGGGGCTCCATTCTCCCTACCTCGCTGTATGATTTACTAGATGTTCATCGTGTTTTACAGTTGCAGTCCTATTCAATGGGTTATCCGGCTCCCGGTAGCCCTCAATTGGCCAGAATACCAAAGGTAAGTAAAAATGACATCGGCTGTCGTCGGTTGTAAAGGATGTCAGGGCTTCCAATACAAAAGGAGGCAGCCGACGTCACATCCTCAGTCTTCCTTGTCGCAGAGCCCGAAGCAGAAGCATTTCTTGCATGAGTGCCAGTCAGCAATTTACCTTTTTTGTTTCCGACTACAAAGTTGAAGTCAACTACAGCTAAGTACCCCGCTGGGGATCCTCTTTTCTTGCCTTAATGAATGTCAGAAAAGGTTAATAATTGTCTTACCTGTGGAAAGCAGATTCCCCATAGAAATTTTCATTCCTATTGTATTATTTGTTTAGGCCTTGACCACGACGTTCCTAATTGTGATCTCTGTGCTTCCTTTAATCCATGTACTATTCATCGTTGGGCTAAGCTTTTAGCTAAACATTTTGGAGTTTGGCCTAAGTTTGTCGGTATGGCGTCCATTGGTCTTCAGGCTTCGGATATCCCCAAGAAACGTAAGGATAAGGACCGCGACAGGCTTCCGAAGGTTAAGTCCTCGGATGATGTTAAGTTGGTCGTCAGTCATGCGATAGCCAGTGAGGTGCCTTTGCAGTCCCTGCAGCCCGCAGATTTTCAACCGCAAGCCTCGGCTGAGACCATTTCAGAGTCCTGCAGGTCTCCGGCTTCCATTTTGCCTTCTGACCTTCCGTCTGTTGCCTCTTCAGCTGGATCTGGAGCCGCTAAGCTGACTCTGTGTCTGAGGCCTCCGTTCTTCATTCAGACAGCAAGCTTATACCGATGACTTCGGCTGCAACTTTGGCTGTTGCCAGGCCTCCCGAGTCTTTCAGACTTGCAGGTAAATCTTCCAGTCATAAGCCTGTGAAGAAACAGGCTCCAGTTTCCTCTCATTTCCCTCATTCTCAAATGGTTAAAATAGCTGATGACCTTCTGACTCTTATTTGGGGTTCACAGCCTCCTCCTTCAAAAAGAGGTAGGGATGTCTCTCCTGAAGCTTTGTCTTATTCAGGTTCTGATACTTCTAGCTTTTCTCTTGATGAAGAGGAAGTTTCTCAGGCTTTCTCTCCTTTTGAGGATTCAGACGCAGATGAGTCCATCCCTTCTGTTTCTCCCTCCAGAAGATTTCTCTTTTGGTGATACTTTAAATACTCTCAGGGAGCATTTTAAATGGGAAAGTCAGGATTATCCCCTTTGTAAGAAAAGGATTAGGGAGTTTTTGGATTTGCCTCAGCATAAGCCTTTGGCTGTTCCACCTGTGCTGGAGATGGTTGATGATGTTTTTCTGGAAAATTCCTTGACTCCAAATTTGGTTCATCCTACTCCCAGGAAACCTGACAAGTACTATAGATTTCCTGATTCTCATTTGTTTCTTTTCAGGAATCCGTTGGCTAATCCAGAGGTTATTTCTCAAGGCCCTAAAGGAGATAAGGCCACTGTTACTAAAAATCCTGTTCCTTCTGACAGGGATTCTAGGAACCTAGATAGGTGGGATAAAACATTTTATACCTCTGCCACTCTTGCTATTAGGTCTACTAATTGTCTTTTTCATATGCTGAAGTACCAGCAGCACACCTTGGAAGCTATTAAGTCTAGGATAGCAAGTGTGCCTCTGTTGGAGGAGAGTAAGGATATGCAGGATTTGCTGAATTCTGCCAGTCATATCAATAAACATTCATTACATTGTGGTTTTGACATTCTAGAAGCCTCCTGTAGGGCTATGGCTACTGGCTCTGTTATTAGAAGGCACACTTGGCTCAGGGAGCAGCTCCTACCAGAGCCTGTCAAGGCTAAACCTTTAGATGTACCTTTGCATAAGGACCGTCCTTTTGGCAGCAAAGCAGAGGAAGTGCTCAAGAAGATGGAAGACAAGGCCAAGTCTATGCAAACAGTTAAAGACTTTCTGCAAGTTCAGCCTCCTCGCTTTAGCAGGAATTGCCCTTCAAAGAGTTGGACGTTCCCTGATACCAGCAGACAGAGCCGTTCTAGGGCTAGAGGTTACAAATCTTCTAGGGGACAGGTGGCTACCCCTCAAAGGTCTAAGCATTGGCAGGCTTTCTCTTCCAAGGCGGGAAGTTCTAAGCCTGCATTTCAGTCTAAACAATCTCAATGACTCTGGCCAACTTCTGCCTGTTCTTGCCTGCCCAGAAAGTCCTTTAGGGGAAAGGTTGGCCCTTTTTGTGCATGTCTGAGCCACCATCACAGAGGACAAATGGGTACTCAGAACTGTATCCCTAGGATACAAGTTTTCTTTTCGCACCTTTCCAGTACCCAAAGGATTCCTGGACACTCCTCCAAACCAAAGGGCAGAAGTAGAAAAGCAAATTTTGTCACTGTTACATCTGGGAGCAATAGAATCAGTTCCTGCTCAGCAGGTAGGCCAGGGTTTCTATGCCAGACTTTTCCTAGTTCCGAAAAAAGAAGGCACCTGGCGTCCTATCCTAGATCTATCCATCCTGAACTCTTCCTTGATAATTCCAAAGTTCAAAATGCTCACTCAGCATCAGTTGCTGCCAGTGTTAGAAAAGGATTCCTGGCTGGTGACATTGGATCTCAAAGAAGCTTATCTGCACATCCCTATCAGGGAAAATTGCAGGCAATACCTTCGTTTCAGGGTGGGCAAGCAACACTATCAATTCTCTGTGCTGCCATTTGGCTTATCTACTGCTCCCAGAGTTTTCACAAAGTGCCTGGCTCTAGTCATTGCTTTTTGCAGGCAGAAGAAAATTCAGATTTATCCATACTTGGATGACTGTCTAATTCAAGCAAATTCTCAGGAACAGCTGTTAAAGGATCTAGAATTTGTAAAAACTCTTCTCTATTCCCTGGGTTGCACTCTCAATGAGGAGCGAGTCTGAACACAGCCGCCCAGATGATATATCTCACCCAGGAGAAGTAGACAACTCTTTCAGTTTACTTCAAGGACTTGGCAAGCCTGTCCCAGCTCCCTTCATAGGTTTCATAGGTTCATAGGTTAGTACTAGGTTAACTGCCCTTGTGAGCCATTGTAAGCCTAGACAATTATCCCTTGTGAGACTCAAACCCTGCACCTTGTGTTTGTAAGGCAAACACCTTAACCATTAGGTCACCCTCCCAACCCCTAAAAGTTTGGGATTGACAGTTTCAAACTCACATACCTACTGCTCAAAGGCAGAAGTCCTACCACTAGACCAAAGAGGCACACCTGCAAGGAAATACCTGCAAGCTCTGGGATTCATGGCCTCTTGCATTCTCATGATTCCATATGCAAGACTGCATATGAGGAAATTGCAATGGTACCTCAAGAACATTTGGTGTCAACACACATACAGGGCCTGGATGTGATAAATCCTATGCTTCCATGTCTGCAGACGGAGTTTGTATGGTGGGCAACAGCCTGTCTACAGAACAAAGGCATGCCTTTTCGGCCACCCCTTGCCACTCAAGTTCTTACCACAGACGCATCAGACTACGCCTGGGGAGCTCACCTGGATGGCAGATGCATGCAGGGAAGTTGGAATGCCCAACAGATGCATCTGCACATAAATTTAAATGTGTTGATGGCAGTCCAGCAGGCCTTATTAGCTTTCAAGCATCTTCTTTCTCCAGGGATCCTGCTTGTCAGGACAGACAACACCACAGTCATGTGGTACATCAGTAAGCATGGAGGGACTCATTCTTACCACTTGTGCAGACAGAGTATGAGTCTTTAGTCCATAGCAGCATCCCTGGGCCTGCATCTCCTAGTTCAGTTTCTTCCAGGAAGGCTCAATGTTTTGGCAGACCAGTTGAGCAGACAGACCCTGGATCCTCACAAGTGGCAGCTGAACAGAGCAGTTTTTTACAGCATCATTCAACGCTGGGGCACTCCTCAAGTGGATCTTTTCTCCTCACCAGACAACCATTTTCTACCTCTTTTTTGCACCAGACAGCATCACAGCAGAGCCTGGAGAGTGGATGCTCTGTCCTTCCCTTGGACGCTGCTGTCAGTTTATGCCTTCCCTCCTCTTCCTCTTCTTCCCAGAGTATTATTGAAGATCAGGGACGAACGACCAAGGACTTTTTTCATAGCTCTGGACTGGCCCAGACAGCATTGGTATCCACTGCTTCACAGTCTCTCCCAATTTCCTCCTTGGCATCTTCCTCTGAAGCCAGATCTTTTGGTTCAGGAAGGGGGAACCATTCTAAGTCCTCATCTTCTGTCTGCCCATTTGGCAGCATGGCTCATTGTATGACTCCATCCCTTTCTTCTTCCCTTTCCCAGCAGGTGGTTGACGTGCTGAGGGAGGCCAGGAGGCCTAGCACTAGGAAGTCTTATGCTGGCAAATGGGAAAGATTCTCTCATTGGATGCAGGCTAGAAGGGAATCTTCTTCTCAGCATACCCTTCCTCTGATCCTGGAATACCTGGCTGATTTGCTTCAGGGTGGTCTTTCTTTTTCCTCTTTCAAGATCCATGCTTCAGCCATTTCTGCTCATTGTTCTTTTGAACAACGCATTTTCTCTCATCCCCTGATGAAAATGTGTCTCAGAGGTGCTTGCAACTTAAGACCTCCCGGAAGGGTGCCTACTCCAGCCTGGGATCTTAATTTTGTTCTAGAGAAACTCACTCTTCCTCCTTTTGAGCCAGCTGCCACTGCAGATTTAAAGTTTCTCTTGTGGAAGACTACTTTCCTCTTGGCTATAACTTCAGCAAGGAGGGTTTCGGAGCTGCATGCTTTGATGGCTGTGGAGCCTTTTCTTATTTTCCATGCAGATGGGGTCTCTCTGAGAATCAACCCCTCTTTTATGCCTAAGGTGGTTTCTAGCCTGACTCTTAATCAGTCCATGCACCTTCCTACCTTCTTTCCTAAGCCTCGAAATAGAGGTGAATGAATCCTACATTCTCGTGATGTGCATAGACAGCTCAGGTTTTACCTGGACAGGACTAAAGACCTTTGGAAATCAGCACAGTTATTGGTCAGTTTTGCCCCTGGAGCCCAGGGTAAGGCTATTTCTAAGCAAACCAATTCTAAATGGATTACACATTGTATTACTTTTTGTTATTCCTTTCATGACAAGGTTCCTCCGCAAGGGGTTAGGACCCACTCAACTAGAGCAGCTTCCACTTCTGCAACCTTTTTAAGGGGTGTCCCTACTAAAGACATTTTGGAGGATGCCACATGATCTTCTGTTCACACTTTCACAAAGCATTATAATTTGCCTTTGTTTTCAAGAGCCAGGGCAGAGTTTGCCATTGCTGTTCTGTAGGGCATTATCTCCAATCCTTGATTCTGATGGTTCCTCCTCCCTTTTCTCTGGGCTTTGGTAATCAACCCATTGGTTAGGACTGCAACAGTGAAATACGATGAACATAGTGCAGTTGTGTATGTTTACCATAAATGTAGATGTTTAAGTGTATTCACTGTTGCAGTCCTGCTTTCCCTCCCTCCTTCCCCCTTTTCTCTTTTCCTAAGGTACAGGCTAATTTTGGTTTAAGCCTTGTTTTCTGGGGGCTTCTGACTGTTATGGCAAGAAAGACTGAGGAAGTGATGTCGGCTGCCTCCTTTTGCATTGGACGCCCTGACATCCTTTACAACTGACGGCAGCTGATGTCATTTTTACTTACCTTTGGCATTCTGTCCGATCGAGGGCTACCGGGAGTCGGATAATCCATTGGTTAGGACTGCAACGGTGAATACACTTGAACATCTACATTTATGGTAAGTGTACACAACTGTACTTTTGTTCTTAACCTATTGGAATTTCTCAACTGCAATGTCAAAGTTCAGTTTTGTACATAACAGCATGAGCAGATTATAGGGATTACTGTAATTAGGGATATAGACAATAGGCAAGAGGGGGCTGGAGTGTATTAATGGAAACTGACAAAGGAACCAAGGTATTGGGAGCAAATTACTAGAGAGGGAAAGGTAATAGAATGGAGAGATGCCAAGAACTTTTTTGGACTGCAAGTTAGAGGTTGCCTTTCCTATCAAGGACTGATATCAGAGTATAGGCAAAGAGAAAGAAATAGAAGGGTCCTAAATGAAAGACCAGTAAAGTGTTTAGTAGAATCTAGAACAGAAGTTGCCTTTAAGAAAGGAATAATTAGTAGAGCATATAAAATATTGCATGATAACTATAAGAATCAATCATAGGCAGTTAGAAAGGATTGGGAAGAGAGATTGGATAAGCAATTCACAAAGAAACGGTGGGAGATATATGTACGTCTCCCAAATATGCAACAAAGTCTAGAAAATTCCAGATCTTTGCTTGTAAGTGTTTACATAGGGTATTTTTACAACTCAAGTAGACTCCAAAGAATTTTCCCTTAGGTAGACGCAAATGTTGGAGGTGTGTTGGGGAAGAAAGAGGTAACTAGGAACATATTTTATTGGAGTGTAATGAGTTGGCAAACTTTAAAGATTCCCTGCAGACTGCTCTGTCAGAGATGCTGGGTGAGCAAATTGGTGTAGCTAAGGGAATTATTTTTTTGAGCTATGATACAGAATTGGTATTGATTACCAACATAGTAAGGCCCTGCTGAGTCTAATTATGATGGCTACCAAAAGAATTACTAGAAAATGGAAATCAAAGTCTAATCCAACTTTACTAGAAGTAGTGAAGATAATAACAGAGATAATGCAACTGGAATTGGAATATTTAGGAAAGGGTAGTAGCAAATTACATTGTAAAAAATGGGAAGTGTGGGAACAATACATGCAGAGGAGGAACGAGGTTAAAAAGAAAGCAGGATTTGAATGAGCTATGTAATGCTTGACTGACAATGACTGGATATAGTATAAGTGATGTATAATGTTTGCAGCTACAGCTGTGCCGGCATAGTTTGTAATATATAATGTTTGCAACTGAGACTGTGTTGGTATAGTTTATTTTCATTTATATAAATGAAAGCTTGCTTATGTCATATATGATAATTTAATAAATATGTTTCTTGTTTAAAACAAAAAACAGCATGTGCTGCTTTTCTTTATCAGTGTCTAAACATCCACATCACTGCTTCCTTTAGTCCACAGTAAACTGGTTGTCTCCTGACATTCTGCCCTACTCAGACTACTGTCTGATGATAAATCTCTCTTTATTCCTGGTCTAGCACCTTATCTCCACCACACTTGAATCTGAATCTGTACAGGTGCATTTATCTTTGGTTATTGGACCTCACTGAAATGGAACACCTTTCTTTTTATGAGCTGTTTCCATGTTCCATCTCATGCACCATTTGCTAAATTCCAAACAATCACCTTTGGCTCTAAGGTAACCGTTCCAGTTTCACCAGCCTTGTTCCCTATTATCTACTTCCATTTCTGTATTAACTCATGTTTAACAGTAATATTGTCTTATCTATGTCAGGGTAATGTTTAGTCCATTACGGTTACACTGTTGTCATGATCAAATACTGTGACCCTTGCTCTATACAGCTTTCCTCAATTTCTTACTGTTAATGCATAATTTTTGTTAAGTTTCAGTCTATAGCTACCCCCATATCAAATTGAAATGGCAGTATAATTCTATATTCTTTATACTAAGTTATTATGTTGTTATACATATATATTGCAGTTCAGTGCTGATATTGATTTTCCATTTGTATTGTTATACATTGGTGTTAGAGACTTGTTATATATTGTTTTCATTAGCTATTTTGATTTTCTGATTATATTGCCACCCATGCCAACTATGGCTATGTCTTTATCTTAAGGACTTTATGTAGTATTTTTATAAGCTATGGAGTCTTTAAAACAATAGAAATAAAACATTTTAGACAGTTCACAAACTGCCTAGTAAACAACTATTGTAACCACAATCCCTTAATAACAGCATGTAAGCTGTTAGGCATTTTTTTAAACCCAGACAACCATCTGCTTGACTTAATCATTGTTTCAACTACCTGCACTCATCTGGCAAATTCTTTCCTTCACTGAGGTTCAGGAGCTGGGCCATGGGGATGGTCACTAGTACACAACCTAGGCACAACCCTGGGGCTCCATAACAAGTACAGCGCGAGAGCACTATGACTTATTCATTCACTGTCTTGGTGGCCCTCACCCGATATGCTCAAACCGGGCTGAAATCTGAGTCAATCCTAACCGGCACAAGAGCCCTCTGACCCATTTATTCTCTGGTATGAGCACATCAGCCCCATCCTCCAAAGAAAGGTAAGAGTCAAGGGATAAAAGAGTGGGCTAGTCAATTTATCACAAAGCTCAGTCTTCCTTGAAGCTTCTGTCCACTGGACCTTCTCCCTTGAGCTCATAATTTCTGATCACCTCAGGAAAGCATGTGCATCTACACACACACACACACACACACACACACACACACACACACACACACACACACACACACACACACACACACACTGTTCCTCAGGCTACCCCTTGACAGTATCTGCTTTGCAGACTGATGAACGTAACACCTAATGCTCCTCCTAAGTGTCACCCAGGTGGCAAGCCAGACTCATTTCCCTCCACTTGGGATGGGTGATGTGACATGGACATCTTGATGCAATCCTCTCTAGCCTATCCCCTCTAGTACTAGTGCTGACAATCAGACACGAGTCATGTGAGTTACAGTAAGGGCTTCATCCCTTTGTATCATGTGTGTGTGTGGGGGTTCCAAACTTTTTTTAATTTCAGTACCCCCTACAAGCTGGCACTCAGGGCAGGTGCCCCATTTGTCACAAACTTCCTATAGCACTGCCTACAACTCTAGCGTCTCAGTAGTTTTATGGCCTCCAGTGTAAGGGAAAGATGGCAACTGTCTGCATTCCATGTTTTTTTTTAATTTCTTCAGGTATTTTTGGTTTCTAATACCCTAACAGGAATGGACCCCATTCCTAAGTCAAAAAAACACCTGTCATGACAGTTTTCATGTTTACAGACCCAAAAAATGTTTATACAATGAAACTCATGCACACACCTGCACACATTTATATGTTTCTACATTACTAGTTTACTTCATCCACTGTTTTCTGTATTTTTGTGTGGTTACTGATTTTCATTGTACAAACATTTTTGGGGGGGCTGTAAACATGAAAACTGTCATGACAGGTCAGGTGTTTTTTTTTCTCAACTGCAAAGCATTGACATTTTTCTGAGCTGTATATAACTGTTTTTATGCACATTAATACATATGGATGGATGCTTACTAGACAGTATTACACAAGTATATATTATATTTATAGTGTTCTAATTAGATAATGTTTATGGTTAGATAGCTTTGTGTGTTTTTCTTGCATCTATCTAGTTAGCTATTTTACTTATTTACCTATGTATATGACTTTAGTTCTTGTCACAGACCTGATGAAGGCTTTATTGCATTAGTTAGCTGAAAGCAATTTTAGTTAAAAGTCAGTCTATTTATTTATGTTATGTTTTTTTAATACCTAATTTTGGAATGTGGGCTGCAAGTAGATAGGTAGTGTTTTCCTTAACTAGGATTTAGTTTGATCTGATCAGTAATAGTGTGTGGTGATGGGTACTTATGTTCTTATATGCACTTTTACAGCCCTGTTTATATTGTTTGCCTGGAGTAGACTGGTTTAAAATTAAACAATACGTATATTTTCCACACCTACGTCTAAGTGCATAAAAGCTGATATGTTTAACATTGTAAAGTATTTCTGATTTTTTGTTACTGAGGATCGCTTGTCTGTGATGAATAAAGGCTTGTTGCTTTGGAACACTACTGAAGTTTCATGATTTTTGGAAATTAGTGTGACTGAGCTCATCAATGAAGTTTTGAGACTACTAGTTTTTCTGTTTTTTATTTTTTCCACAACACTCCTATTGATGTGGTTGGAACTAGACAGATTCCTCTACTTGTTCATTTTTGTGTGTGTTACAAGGTTACATACCATTATAACAAAGTTACAAGTGTAATCATTGGAGTGCAGACATACATTAACAGACTGATTTAATTGAGTCAACTTCACTCTGAAAAGCAGCTACCTTGCTTTCAAAATTCCATTAACACATGCAGAAGTTGTACAACCTCCTGAAATATTTCTTTAACTCTATCCATGAAGGGCAACACTGGCAAGCTAATTCTTGTGGCTGATGGCAAAGTATTAGGGCATGTACGATCATATCTTGAAGTATTGAACTTACAATGCAGTAGTCTATGGTCCTCCGTGCTGACTCCTGAGTAAATAAGAAGTATATACATACAATCATGTCTGAACCTGATGGAATATGGAATAGATATCTGTTACGATCATGTTTCAGTTGCCTTGATTTACACATTTGTCATTACAGTTGCAGTCCTTCACTCATTTGTTTGTTTATTTATTGACATTTGATTACCAGGAAAGTCTGATAGGGTAGGAGTCCATTTTCAGCAGAGGACCGGGGAGAAAAGCTGCAAAGCATTACAAAACATTTTAAGAATAATAATTTTAAAGTCTAAAAATAATACAAAAAAGTTTAAATAATTATACCAAAGTAGACATAATATGAAAACATTGGTTAAGAATAGCTACAAGTTATATGACAATAATTTAATAGAGAAACTTCAGCCAGTTTATAGAGAAATTAAATGTAAGTTAATATAATGCAAACAGGAATTGCAATATGAACTGAGAGAAAAGCAGGCTTATAATATATTTGTAGAGAAAGCAAGCGGAGATAAATTGATAGAAGTAAGGAAGTAAGTTAAGAAGAGTGAGTAAGGAAATGTAAGGTATGAAGAGGTATTTGTATATCTATGATATAGGTATATTCTGAAACACATGAGGGACCAAGCATGTTATTGCTGGTGGAAACATGGCTTGTGCAAATAGTTTGGAATCAAGGAGATTTATTAGATGATACAGAAGGGGTGGGAAGAGGTAGACAGTTGGTGACTGGAATACACATACAGACATACTAAGAGATTAGTTTATGGTTCATTTCTACACATTTTTGTGTTGTGTTATTCTTGGGTTTGCCATCATAGTTATTCAGCCAAGATCCATACAACACAATGTTCCCAGTAGGAAGCAGGCACATTAATACAGCAGCAAGATAATGGTGTGTTAATAAAATGTGTAACCAACATTTGCACACAAAGGAGTCATAAAAACATTCAAGAACAGTTTGGCATACATTTAGATTCAACCCTGACATTATTCCAAAATAAATCTACAAACCTGAGCATTATCTAACAACACCATGTAGGAACTCCTACTTCATGGATTTCAAAGCTGACAAAACATTGAAGCAAAGGATACTGTGTGTACAAGTCTTCATTGCACTCATGACAACTGTAAAATCCCATAATGTATTCATTATATCCAGTAGCATAATAAATAGGAAAGAGTAATAAGTGATAATACAGAAGTGGGAACAAATAGAAATATGAATACAGGGATAGAGACAGACAAAAAATACTTTTTGGGGCCATTTTTAACATTTTTGTAATGTGTTATAGTTTTTATAAGTAATCTGTCATGCTATCTACAATCATGTGTTTCTAATAGGGAACAAGCAGGAGTTTGAAAAGTAGAAACATGATTGAGACATAAACAAGACAATGGTGGGTTACTAAGATATATAGACAACACTTACAGACATAATATAATAGTAATATAAATAAAATATCATATATGACTTTCACATATTTATGCAGGTAGATATAGCGCAGGTAGATATATTATCATTAAATGAGATCAGTTCACCTCAAACACACTCTTCTACTTATGTGATAGAGACAAAAAATAATTTTACCATATTTAATTTTACAGAAAACCAAGTCGAGGACACACACTTTGAATTATTTACTAAGGGTTTTCAGTTTGTCCCAACCAAAAGTATTGATACAACCAAAACCATTTTAGAATTTAAACTGTTCACGAGACAGCTGAATTTAGATATTTTTTTAAAGGGAAGAATTTTTCTAGGGACTTAGTCAGTAGATCAAGTACTTTCAACCCACCCCTTCATCCTGTAGTAAAAATCTTCGAAGATATGATGGAAACAGAAATTAGAAGTTTACCTAGAAAGAATGTTTTCAAACAAAATTTACACCAAGACTGCTTCAAACTTATTAAACAATTAAGGGATGAGCAGATAAGGGTAATGAAACCGGACAAAGGGGGAGGGGTAGTTTTAATGTACAAAACAGAATACGAACAAATAATTTATAATATGCTTCAGGACACAGAACAGTATAGCACCCTTTCAACAAATGAGTTGAACATAGCATATGCAAGGATCAAACACACATTGTATGATATGTTACTACAGGGAGTTATTAATGAGAAATTACACAATTATCTAATAGTTAACAAACCCCTTACACCAGTTATATTTGGTATACCCAAGATTCACAAAGGGTTAGAACCACTCAAGTTTAGACCAATTGTAGCAGGTTCAGGTAGCATTACAGAACCCCTTGGCAAATTTGTAGATGCAACACTCAAAAATACCATCACATCAATACGACATATTTGCAAGGACTCTTGGGAGTTCCTTAAAGGCATTAAGGAGTGTTATTATACCAAAGTAGACTTCCTAGTGACAATAGATGTTATTGATCTTTTTCCTAGCATTCCACACGATATTGGAACACAATGGTTCAACGAAATATTGATCAAACTTTCAAATTTTAAAAATAATATTATAAATTTATTAACTGATTTTATGGTGATTATTTTAAAGAACAATTTTATTTATTTTAATGGGGAGTTCTTCAAGCAAAACAAAGGGGTTGCTATGGGATCACCATGTGCCTCAGCATATGCAAATTTAGTTCTGTGTCACTGGGAAAATGAATTTATTTTTGGAACACAATGGGAGAATAATATTTTACACTATAGAAGATACCTAGATGATATATGTATTTTATGGGAAGGTAGTAAAACAAGTTTAGAAACATTTTTAGTATATATAAACGAGACCACAAGTTTTCTAAAATTTACATCCAACATTAGTGACACACACATGAATTATTTAGATGTATTACTAGTTAAAAACACAGAATTACAAACTTTTGAATCTTCTATATACAGAAAACCAACATTCTCCAACACATATCTCCATTTTAGTAGTGCCCATCCTTTTTCACAGAAGAAGGGCATTGTTAAAGGTCAATTCATCAGGGCTTCAAGAATGTGTAATACAGATAAAAAATTTTTTGTCGAAGCCCAAGTGTTAAGAAAACTCTTCTCTGAGAGAGGTTACCCATTGACATTAATAGAGAAAATGTACCAAGAAGTTTTAGAAGGAAGAACAGGTATATATAGTCCACTATTAGGCACAGTGTTGGAACCACCAGTTTTAGTAAACCCCACACTTGAAGTTAAAATGAATTCCCCTTCTTTTCAAACTATTTTTAGTTGTACTTTTAACAATGAAACTGAACAATTAAAGAAAATGGTTAATAAATACTGGCCCATTTTGACTACAAACGAAGAGACAAAAAAATGGGTGCCAGAAAGACCGATGTTTGTAAATGCAAGGAATGCTAATTTGAAAAACATGTTTGAAAATCAGCCACCAATACAATCTGGTAATAAAGGTGGTAGGACTGGAACATATAAATGTAATAGCTGCAAACAATGTTCTTACATTCTTGAAAGCAATGGTTACTATATTAAATCAAGAAAATTTTCTTTAAAACCAACATGTTATCACAACTGTGGGTCAAAAGGTATAATATACCTAGGAATTTGCCAGGAATGTGACAGTTTTTAAATAGGCAAATCTGAAAGAACACTACGTAAGAGAATTTACGAGCATATGTATGACATTCGGAAAAAGAAAGAAACGAATGCCTTTGTCAAACATCTCATCAAATGCCCCAACATGACATTAAAATTTATGGTTATTGAGCAGGTTCCTCTTAATCCCAGAGGGGGAGACTGGGAAGCTACTATTGAATTTAAAGAGTTGAATTGGCAACTTAGGTTAAATGCATCAAAATTCCCAGGACTCAACGAAGCTATTAGTATTTCAAGCCTCCTCAAATTAAGAAGGGCAAAATTATGACTAACTTAATTAATATGCTAGGTGCATTTTAGGATTAAAAATTTTTGTACTAATAATGTTTTACTGATCAAGAATACACTTTCACATTTATTTTTAAAGTGTTCATAACATTTTTTCATCTGATATTAATCATTCAATCATAGATTCATTCCCAATTAATTATAAATGAAATAATAATTTTAAACGAAATAATATTTTTAAACGAAATAATAACTTATTGATAAAATGTTACATGTAGTAGAAAACACCCACAGTTTACACTTTAAATGTTTACACTTTAAATGTTTATGTTTAGTTCAAACACAAGTACATTTTTTAAGGTATTTAATGGACATTTACTACATATATTTTATATATTTATATATTTATACAATTATATATTTATTTATATATATTTACATATATTTATATGGTTATATATTTATTTATTTATTTCAGTGTCAATCAACAACAATGTGCTTAATGTATTTGGAATTTAATTAATATAATAAGATTGTTTCATAGTTATACCTACGTGCATGTTTATAGACACACATATAATATTGTATTAGATGGACACTTTTTAGAACTTTTAGCATAAGTTTTAACAGATTTTAAACAAAGGTTACTTACTGTTAAAATAATATTTTAACACTGAAGCTTTATGTTAATTTAACAACATTAGACTTGACATCTGTCTTCCCTTTAAGATGAATAATAAAAGGACCGACAGAATATGAATTGCTAATTTAAAATTCATATTTATTCTACAAAGTTCAAGTAGTGATAATGTTAAGGATTAATATATTACATTTGATCTAACTAACATCTAAAAACACATTATATTCTCTTAATGATTACAACACGTAAGAATAAATATTAGGTGGTCAGCGATCGTCAAGACAGTATCATGCACGACAACTGAAGAGAACGAAATACCCAATACATTAATAGATTTTTATAATTCATGGGCAACAAAACATACAGAGAGCAATATAAGGACTAAATGAATTTAGATGTATATAAGACCTTACAGTTGGTTTTTCGGCTTAGTTTTACCCGCTGTAGACAACATGACAGCGGAGGGGCTCTTATACAACAAAACTTTTTATTTTTATTTTTTATTTTAACACAAGCACTAGTTGAAGAACCTTATTAGTAACTAAAGCAATAAACTGGTAGCTTTAGCATAATGTTTCATATAGCATCACTGGTTGACAAGTACAAATAACAGTGAACAGAATGTACTATGGTAAAAGTATTTTAAAAAAACTGTTTGACGAAAATTCATGTGCACTAAATACGTTTAGCAGTGATTCTTCTTTAAGCATTAATGAAGCACTACTCTATAAATGACTTAATTGGAGTGTTACAACTTATCTAATTGATTAATTGAGTTTTCAGCATTGTATTTAAGCAAGCTAAGAAATGTTAGTATTTTATCTTGAAAAAGCCCGTCATAGGAACGGGTGAAAGCGCTTGATTCATTCTTTGTTTTACTTTGGATTTTACTACTAGCAAGTGTATTACCTGCCGTGTATTTTTAACTGTTGCTTCGCATTAAAGGATTGTTCTTTATCTACGGAGAATTATTATTTTTTACCATAAGACTTTCAAGACTTTCAAGAAGAAGTTTATTGGGCTTTTGTGCTTCTGCAACTTTTTTCTAGCTGCCTTTTGGGACTTAGTTCACACATACAGACATACTAAGAGATTAGTTTATGGTTCATTTCTACACATTTTTGTGTTGTGTTATTCTTGGGTTTGCCATCATAGTTATTCAGCCAAGATCCATACAACACAATGTTCCCAGTAGGAAGCAGGCACATTAATACAGCAGCAAGATAATGGTGTGTTAATAAAATGTGTAACCAACATTTGCACACAAAGGAGTCATAAAAACATTCAAGAACAGTTTGGCATACATTTAGATTCAACCCTGACATTATTCCAAAATAAATCTACAAACCTGAGCATTATCTAACAACACCATGTAGGAACTCCTACTTCATGGATTTCAAAGCTGACAAAACATTGAAGCAAAGGATACTGTGTGTACAAGTCTTCATTGCACTCATGACAACTGTAAAATCCCATAATGTATTCATTATATCCAGTAGCATAATAAATAGGAAAGAGTAATAAGTGATAATACAGAAGTGGGAACAAATAGAAATATGAATACAGGGATAGAGACAGACAAAAAATACTTTTTGGGGCCATTTTTAACATTTTTGTAATGTGTTATAGTTTTTATAAGTAATCTGTCATGCTATCTACAATCATGTGTTTCTAATAGGGAACAAGCAGGAGTTTGAAAAGTAGAAACATGATTGAGACATAAACAAGACAATGGTGGGTTACTAAGATATATAGACAACACTTACAGACATAATATAATAGTAATATAAATAAAATATCATATATGACTTTCACATATTTATGTTTTTGAACACTTGACACTATGTCAAAAGCATTTTACAGATGAACAGTGAATTCACACCATACAGGAAATGTTAGTTCACAACCTTAATTTTAGCGATTTAAAACGACCATCACAAAAGGATGTGACAAGGGAGAATGTAAGTATCAGGCTTCATGACAGTGATGACAATTTTAATATTACATAAAGTGCACATTACAGCCAGTAACATAAATGATGCAATGCAGAACAGAAATGTATTATGTTAAGGTATTATGTGTTATGATTTACACATTTGTCATTAAACAGGAAATATTTGGGCTTCATGCTTTCTAACAATATTTGCAGTTGGGGCATCATATATACATTCAGCTCTTCAGCATGTTCAAAAAATGATTAGCCTGACTGTGCAGAGAGAAACAAGGCTAAGCACAGTAGTGGGAAGGGTACCAAAGTAATGTGGTTGAAGGCAAAACTAACAAGATTTTTCCATAAGCTCTGTACTTCCATTTTCTGTAAGTTAAAGGTGATGTTCAGTGCCAACCATTGTGCAAATGAAGAGGAGAAAGACTGATGACACAGATGAGGGGATACATAGACAGGGGGAGAGGGAAGCAAGGACCAAGTTGGTTATGACATGAACATGATCATAGAAGAGATAGTGACCACTTATTGAAGTAGAAGGAGTAAAGTGAGACAGAGAGAGACGGAGAGAGACGGACAAAGAAATAAGAGTTGTTTATGGTACATTTGGGACCCTCTTTATGTTGTGTTACTGTTAACTGTGTTTTGTCATTATTAATGTATCATGCTATATAAAATAAAGGTCTTGCTATAGGGACCAAGAAGGGATAGGAGATTAGAAACAGGATTAAGAAATAAACAGGATAAGGGTGGTTTACTATGTCTCAGTGTTGGGGATGGAATGCTTTTGTAAATGATGTCTTGCTGCTCTGTTCAAATGCTCTGCTCTTGAAGTGTAACTGGAGCTAAATATAGATGTTTGCAGTTGACATGAAATAATAATTTGACATACAGTTGTAATCAAACCCTTGGCACTATGCACAAACATCAGTATATAAACAGGAGAATTATCTCAACAAACGACATAGAAAATTCTAGTTCATTACATTCAGCAGCCTAAGAACTGTTAAAATAACTGCTGCAAAGTAGTGTGTTTACTCTGAATTCCTGTTGCGCAGAAGAATTAAGCACATTTTCTTGAAGGTAACTGTACTAGTGTGGGTGATGGCAAAAACTCAACAGTTTGTGCTGTAGGTTGTGAAACATCATTCACCATCACTTAGCATTGGTGTGAAATGCCAATGCCCATGTAAATGCTGATTACAAAAGATGAAAGCTTTTTGATAGGCCATTTTTAGCCATGTGTACTGTGCTTGATTCTATTTTTGACCAGATTAAATGTGTGAAAAGGGGTTGATGGAACAGTGGTGAAAAAAAGGGCAAGCAGAGTGTAGGATCTGGGAAACAATACAGGAATTTGCAGGATGGTTGTGGGAGAGCACCATTACTATCCACTTCTTCACAACCTAAATGTAGAATGATGCACAAAATTTTACTACTTTGGAGAGTCACCACACCAGGGATGGATGACGACAACAGAATAGTATTGTATAGCCCATTGGCCCAAATCAAGTGTGCCAAGATGACACATAGAAGAAATGGAAAGCTAGGTATGGAGTGCAATTTTTTTGTGGAACAGATGTCAATTTTTTTTTTCCTTTTTTTATGGTGATAGAAGAATTTTGGGAAAGGTGCTTATGAATGAGAGGGTCAGGTAGGGAAGGTAGTTAATGTAGCAGACATAGACATACAGGGCATACAAGACAAAACAGGGATGGTGATGGACACAAAAGGCTGGGAGACACCATGATTGGGGATAGGTAGATGACATCAGAGGTGCACCCATATCCAGCTTGAGAACAGTCAAAACCTAGTCCTCACCTGCAGAACTGTCATCACTTTCTCCTATGTCAGTTGCCTGGGTCAGTACTGGATGTGGCATTGTACAGGCAGTACGATGCAGGACATTTTCAACCCTTCCAAGGCCTCTCTCCATTATGCCCTCCACCAGCCCTTTCAGCTCCTGACAGGTGACAAAATCACAACCTCCACTACTACTACTACTACTACAACTACTGCTCCTGGAGAGTACCACTGCACCAGTAGCTGGGATAGAGTTACCTGAAGCAGGTGGTGCAGGTAGGGCAGAATTTTTGGAGGCAACAGATACAGGTTGCAACTCAGATGTGTTTGGCATCTGTGCTACCTGTGGTGGTGCCACAGCCACCGCTTGTAGAGGTATAGTGGATCAAACCCCAGTGGTTGGTCTAGCTGCTTATGCTGATGGTCATTTTTCTTTCAGCAGCAATGTATTAAAATAAAAAAGTCAATAAATAAAAAATTAGAGAGCTGGGAGAACAAAAAGAGAAAATTAGATCAATGATATGTCACATTAGTTTTTTTTATTTCAGTACATACACCAGTATGAGAAATAAAGCTGTACATCTTTGCCACATCCAGATATGACATGAAGGCATTAATGAGTCATAAAGATGAATAAATCACAATGGTTGATATGACAGATAGAAGCATGCATTTGAGTATGCCATACCAGATATATGCTTTCAAAGTTGATGATTGCATTTCCAAAAAAAGATTGTTGTTGTCATGCAGTATTGCAGTTAATATCTTTTAAATAATATCCTGTAAAAATCTAATATCTGTTTCTGGGTATAGGACCCACATACAATTAAGCCAATATACTCATTGCTTAATGCAATAAAAAGAGCTATTGTAGCAGGCATGTATGCTTGATATAAAAGTTAAGGTATTCCTGCTCAAGATGATATAGAGTTCATAGGTTCATAGGTAGGTACTAGGCTATCGGCCCTGGGGCCTATACAAGCCCAGCCAAAAAGGTACCCTGGCTTTTGCCACCCAAGAAAATTATTTTCCTGTGCCACTGTCGAGCAGAGCCAGGGTGAATTTCCTATTTCCCATCCAGTCATCAAGATTTTTCTTGAAGAGTGCTAATGAGGAGCTTTGTTTGATATAGATAGGTAGTTTATTCCAGAGTATGGGAAGTCTCTGGGACAGGAATCTATCCTTCCGGCATGTTCTGTTTATTGTTGTGACAAAGTTTAGGTCCCTAGAGCGTGTAGCTCAGAGGTATTGGGATTTCTTTAAGTGGAGCATGTCCAACAGCTCTGAGTTTGACATAGCTTTGTATGTTAGGCAGAGATCACCTGTGAGTAGGCGATATGAGATGGAGTAAAGCTGGAGTTTTTTGAGACGGTTCATGAGGGCATCTGTTTGAGGCCAGTAATCCTCTTTGTGAGGTATTTCTGCGGTCTTTCCAATTGTTGTAGATGTCTTGTGAGGTACATACCAAAAGGGGTGTTGTACTCTATAATGGGTCTAATGAGTGATGAGTAGAGGGGAACAATGACCTCTTTTTTTCTGGATGAGAAACATTTTGTGATGAGGTGTACCACGTAGAAGGATTTCCTGACTACTGTGGTGATGTGATTATCAAAGGAGAAACTACTGTCCACCTGTGTCCCAAGGTCTCTTATCACACTTTCGGTGTTAAGTATACTACCGCCTATGTTGTAGTTCATGGGTACAGAGTTTTTACCAAAGGGGATGACAATACACTTTTTGGCATTGAGCTTGAGGCCATGGCTTTGACACCAGGCATCTGTCTCAGTGAGGCCCTTTTGTAGGATGTCCGCATCATTAGGAGTTTCGATTATGGCTCCAAGTTTGCAGTCATCTGCGAACTTCATTAGCCAAAGACTTTCTGTGTTAGCCTGTACTTCAGAGAAGTAGATACCAAACAGGAGAGGACCCAGGACTGAACCCTGTGGTACTCCACTTGTCACTGGTCTGAAGTCAGATTTGGAGTCTGCTACTTTCACAGTGTGGGTTCTGACGGTAAGCCAGTTGGCAACCCATCTTGAGACATAGGGACAGTGATGGACTGTAAATACTTCTCTGCCATGCATTCAGACTTAATGCATACTCTTTGAGGTGAGTTAGTCTCTCCTGATGCACCTTACAGATTTCTGCTGTCTCTGCTGCAGCTATACAACAGTGAAAAGAAAAAAAAGCATAACACATAACTGTGTTGACTGGCTAATTAATGTCATATTATAGATAGATGATGGGTCAGTATACTTACACAATGGAGGGGTGTTTGCAGTCTTAAATTCATCCTCCCATTAGCTCAGGAGGTCCTGCTTGCAACTCATCATGTCTCTGTAGTGATGATGGCATTGCTACCCAGAGACAGCTTTGGCCAAGCTATTCCAAGCTTCAACCTTATACTGAGACCTGATATAACCCCCCCACACCAGCCTCTAGCTGTAGTGCTTCATGAGAAGTGCCACAAAAATCCTGGACTCCTCAACATCTTACCTTTGTGCATTAAATGGAACATCATCCCTACCTTCATCAGACATGTCTACAAAAGACAAGCTAGCAATAAGTGTCTGAACTGGCTCCTGGTTCAGATCTTGTGTGTAACAGCTTGGGTGCAAAGACACACAGCCTTGCCAGCTGAAGTTGGACAACTGAAAGCACAACAATTGCTTGGCCGACACATTGGCACTGATTACATCAAAAAGCACAAAAGATGTGAAATATGGCAGTGAAAGTTGGTCATATGTGATGGTAAAACTATTGACACATGTTCCAGTGTAAAAAAAAAGAAATGTGTTATGGCGTTTGTTACAATCATGGTTGGTTGGGGGACAAATGGTATGACTTGTGACATATTGGGCTGTTGGGACCTACACATTAGTATGATTGAATAGTACTACCTGAGAATCAAGCTCATGGTAAAATGTTAAAGTTGGATTATTAACTGTCAGTGCCACAGGAGAACTTACTTTTTAACATGGTAATTAAGGTATATTAATTTAAGAATTAATGGAGGTATACTGCAGAGTTACTCATATGTCTGTGACTTTACTTAGTCAAGGGGGCTTTATTTCTATGTAAAATGCAGTATTTGTGTTTGTAAATACATTTCAGATGCATGCAGTTGCATAACTTCAGTAATACATGGTGGGTTAGGTTACATACCATACTTCACAACACAAACTGTCATAAAGACATACTTATGATATGTGATAAATCATAAAAATTATAACAAAAATACTATGCACATTATACCCATGCATGTGGATTCTGCGTTAAATATCATCACTGTCATGCTTAAGATAATTTAGGCACATTATATTGGGCTTCTATAGCACTCATTACTGATACATTTGTTGCAGTAAGCATAGTTATGATACTCATTTGCATTTATTGTTACATTGCTAATCAAAATGTAACAAATGGCATTCTTATCCCCTGTATAAAAGTATCTGGAAAATGGATTCAAACCCTGCAGCAGCTGTTCTCTTTCTTTGAGCTCACTGCACTTACACCTTGTGCCACAGAGATAACTAACTGACAGGTGCATTTTCTTCACTTTGTACTATCCAGAGGTAGCACACCAGCACCAGACTAGTTTGCACTACAAAAGGCAGCCCAAATTAAATGCTATGAAGTGAACCATGTTGCACTCTGCTGAGCAAAGTGCAAATGCAAATGCAAAAGGCATTAAAAATTTACACTGTATTGCAGAGTAATACATCTAATGGGTATATGCAACAAAGAAGACAGCAGTTATAACATTAGCAAGATACAGTCATCCTTTTTACATCTCAACATTACAAGTAGGATTTAGTTTACAGATGAGGATTTCATGTAATGGTAATTATTCTGAAAGGGGACATACAAAGAATGACATCAGGTGGTTCTTGCCACATTACATACAATTACTCACAACCTCAGCATTTACAATATATTATATAACTGTCATGATGAATACTTGTGAGATATTGATAAGCTGTCTGGTATATATGGCACATATGCCCCCATTACTCATGTTACTGCTTTTGTGTTAGCACACTGTACAAAATGCCCTATACTATTCATAATAATGAGAATGGGGGAGTTTACAACAGCATTACCTTTGTAACATCAATTCTCAGGGAATACAGGTACAATTTTTTTCATGAATCACAGATTTTAGTGTGTTCATTTCATATACGATATTGGGTGTCAATATTTATTCTGATTCCAGTCATAAAAAATATCTATAAACTGGATTTGAACACTTTATTTTGTAGCCTCTTTCTCTAAACTCACTTCACTTATACCTAGTGTGACAGAGATAGTTAGCTGCTAGATGGAATGTATTTGAGTGAAATCCAGAGAGCTGACAGCCATGCACTGGCTCTAGGCTTGTTTGTACTTCAGAAGGTGGCCCAAATTAAATTTCACACTTTTTTCCTTGGGAAGTGAACTCTTGCTCATTGCTAGGGATCACTTCCAGTCAAGAGTATGTAATGTCAAATGATGTGCAAAGGATGAAGAAAAAATATTTACTTAAGTGGAAGAAACATTATGAAACATACAGTTAAAATGTACAGTTCTGATGTTTCATCAACTTTGATGTCTTGCAACAGGAGCATATGTTCCTTGAATATCAGTATGTTCACGCAAACAGCACTTCTTTGTATTTGAACCCAGTGGTACCATAGCATTCACAACACACACACTTGATATTATTATGAGTATTTGTCACAGACACATAAATGTACTGTGAAGAAAAAAGTAGGTTATATATACTAGGTGTATGACACGATATCAGCTAACATTACAGGTACAACAGAACCAAGTTCTAAACATCATCCTCTGTAATTTGCAAATAGATGTGTGGATGACTGGGATTTTGACACCAGTTAAGCTAATCTTTCCTCACACAATATAAAGTAAAAAAATAGCAATAATGCAGCCTTTTTCTTCTGCTGATTTTGTGAGCATCATTTCCTTATCTGTGCTTCTGTAGCAAGACTGTTATGTGGTTTGCCTTGCTTTTGATATATGTTTCAGTCAGTACTGTACTTTCTTAGAATTTAAGACTGTTTTTACTCAGAGACACTAAGTGCTATCATAAACAATTCATACAAATGCTAGGGATGTTGCTGTCTTAAATCATTCAATGTAGTCACAGACTTTCTCCTAAGTCTCTTCTCCTTGACACACATTCGGTAGGTGTACGAGAGGGGACTGCACACCTTTGGTAGGTGTACATTAGAGGGGACTGACTGTGAAACTCTGATTGCTCCTGTAGTCAGACTAATCATTCACACCTGTAAGGCCTTAGCAAGTAACACTTCTCCTTGCTCACTCTTGCACAGCTAGGGTATGTGCATGCAGTCATTTACCTGCCCTGCACTTAGTGTAGATTGTGGAATTCATGGATCCTAATATGTTCACACCTCATTTGCATACACAGAGTCCTGAGAGGACTGAATCTGTACTATATAAGTGTAATTGTGTATGTAAGAAACTTGTATCGTAGTAGGGAGACTGTTTGGATCCAGAGAGTTTGACACTGCTGTTTTTTTTTTTTTTTTAATTTTTTTTAGTTTTTCATTTAACATTTGTTAACCGGGAAAGTCCAACTTGGAACAAAGCCAGTTTTTAGCAGAGGCCCAGGGAGAAACGCTCCAGATACATATTTTTGTAACATAACATGGGAGGAAACCGGAGCACCCACAGAAAACCCACATGAATGCAGGGAGGACATGCAGACTCCACACAGAAAGCACCCCAGCCAAGAATCGAACCGGAGAACCTAACAACGCTACCGCTGCACCACTGCACCATCCATATTTGCTTTAAAACTTGTTTCTTGTTTAACAACTGACTTGCTGTAAAGGTATGTTGCTTATTTTTATAAATTGATCTAGTTTAACCTTACTGCTGGATTGCATTTTACAATACACTTATTGGTTTACTGTATGCATTTTTTCATTAGCTGTTAGCATAGCCATGTATATCATTTATTTCTTGACCATTAAAAGTTTTTCTAAAGAATATTACCTGACATTTAATGTAGGATTTAGTTTGGGAAGCTGAACAGATAGTGTAGTACAGCGTTGTGTTACTTATTTAGCAAGGTTAGGAGTTTTAGCATTATTACCACACAAAATTGTGTTAAGTCTTTGAAGCATACCTGGCTGCCCTCCACCCAAGTGGATATCCCATGAAAGTATTATCCAGCTTTCCTTGAAAGGTGTACATTATTTTTGCTAATGCTGCACAAATGATTGTCCTCTCAGCAATTTTTTTAAAATTCATTCTTTGCTTGCCGTGCGAGGGGGGTGTCTATATTAAGTTATGTGTACTCATATGGAACATTTTTTATTTAGCTTGTGTACAATGGATGGATATATTCATGGATACTTGTTTTGTTAACAGTCATTTCTGAGCTACTGATGTGTTTTTTGCCCTTTTATATTTCCTTTCCTACAGGGCTATGGTGTCCAAGACATCTGCACCCTGTAGACCACCATACAGTGATGCTAAAAAATGAAGTGATCAGTTAGGCAGTGTGTTACCATGGGTCACTCCTTTTAGAGAGAGGTAGAGGTGACAAGTCCTTCTGTGACTGTATCTGGGAGCAAGTGGTCACCAATTTCAATACAGTCAGAGGTCATGGGCATACATATTCAAAATTAAGAGATAGGGCCAGTGATAGGATCACACAGGCCAGATGAGTATTCCTGCTACTGAACCATCACTGACTGAGACAGACAAGTTCCTGTCCAGTATCGGTGATCCAGACAACTTGGCACAGGTTTCACACAGAATCACTGATATAGGGGCTGCTGTGGAAGACAGCCCAAGTGTGTCTATTGCAGAACTTCAGGTATGCTAAAGAATTAATTCTTCTTGTGTGTATGTGTGTGTGTATGTGTGTGTGTGTATGTGTGTGTGTGTGTGTGTGTGTATATATATATATATATATACATAAATCTACATATGTATATATGAAAACGCCCACAATATGGAAGACCAAATTGACAAAAGGAACAAAATCTCACTTCAGCGAACAACCGGATTGTCGAATCCATTCCCAGGGAAAGTAACCACTCATACCACAACTAACGAAAATGAAACTGTACCATCCCCAACCCACCCAGATGGGGAAACTACTTCCCCCCACACCCCCCAAACTAAATATACCAACTCCAAGATCACAATACAGTTCGGAAAAGGGCAAAGTCCACCTTGTTGGCCAACAGGTTACTTACCATGGGAATGGCTTCAATGATCTGGTCGTTTGCTGAGGTGAGGTTTCCATGCTTTCGTCTCGACGATTTGATCTTCGATATTGTGGGATTTCGATGTTTTCAGGTAGAGCGATATATATATATATATATATATATATATATGTGTGTATATATATATATATATATATATATATACATATATATATATATATATATATACACACACACACACACACACACACACACACACACAAATACAATGAGAGGACTGGAATAGAAGAGACACTGAGGGGGAGAGAGAAGGAGGGACGGGAATATCATCTGGGCAGTAAACATTTGTTTGAGATGTCTTATTCTATAGCTGTAAAGGAAATTGTTTTGTGTTTCTTGTGTCATTTGCTTTGTAATACTTATCATCTGTGTTTCATTTCACTTTCTTGTGTGTAGGCACATCTGGTTCTTATTATGTATGACCACCTGCACATGGTAAGCACACCTTCTGTGTTCTTTTTAATGTACATAAAGTAGATAAAGTAGAAGTATGTATAATTGAAGGTCATTTGTTTTCATTGCATTAGAATCTCTTAATTTTTAATATACGTTTTACATAACATAAGCTTAAACATTTTTCATTCTGTTTCTGTCTTTTGTATTGATTACTTGTTATCATAGGTGATCCTGCCAATGGCACTGTGGAACTTTTACCAATTGATTTCATAGTATCAGTAGCCTCTGATGATGATGATGGTGGCAGTGAAGAAACACAGTCTGGGGATACAGAAGATCTGTATAATACTAAAGTTGTGCCTCTGACATGCCCTGCCACTATTTCAGACACAGTCAGTATGCCTACCCATACTCATGACACAGAAGCCTCAGACCTAGGACAGGTTGAGGGTGACACAGTTTACCAGGGTAGTGTGGTTACTGCAATTGCTGTAACTGCTTTATTCTGCCTGTAGCCATCGTGAGGGTGAGATGTCACACAAGTTGGTGCTTGCAGGAAGCCTGCTGTCCACCCTCCTTCTAATATTAGTGTGTCAGTAGGTGCCACACATCTTATGTGGAGAACTGTCATGGAGATGTAAGCATGTTCCACCAGGGCCTCAGACAGATAGTGTAAGTACTAAATGTTGTGCATTCTGATATGCAGTACTTCCCGAGCTGTGTGGGTGACTCCTTGGACAGAATGAATGACACATTGGACCAGGTAGTGTTTGTAATTGAACATCTACTGGGGGCGGGTAGGCATTTATATGTCCAGAGAGTGTCTATATCATCTAGTGGTAGATGACATAGCTGTGCAAGATCCTGCTCTCATATTGGCACTACATCCACTGCTTAGTCACTGACTGCAGTGTCCACACCCAGCCATGGTAGGCTACATGGTCGTGGTACAGGACATAGTTGTGATGAGAGCTTGTCCAACAGACATCACTTACATTCAGGTAGCACTTCAAATTCTAGCCCGGGTCATGGAACCAGCAGTACAAATCCTGGCAGAGGTAGCTCTCATGGTCAGTGGTGATGATGCTGAACTGACTAGTCTACTATGCATGGCTCACACCTCTCTGAGATGCCAGGATATAGTGCTAGCAAAGTGCTCGACTCTGGTCATGAAAACACACATTCAACAAATACTTGCCCGTACCTACACACACACACACACACACACACACACACACACACACACACATACACACATTATCTTAGCAGTTCTGTTGACTGCTATACATATCTTGCTACTGGCTGTTAACAATTGGATACTTATGGAATACATTTTTCTTTTTCTTGCACACACTTCTTTGGTGTCAGGTTTGCCCCCCTGTACCCTTCTACCATGCAGAGATGATGACTTTGCTCTGTCATTTGCACATTTCCTTGTCACTTCAGGTTGCATATATGTCTGATGCATAGAGTAGATAGCTAATGCTTGCTTACTCTGAAGATTCCTTGCTTTATTGTAAATGTATTGCAAAAGAAGTGATTTTATTTATTGTTCTTAAATTGTTTATCTAATTGTTTACCCTCATTGTGTTTCTATTAGTATTCTTAGTAATGCAGTCAAAGTAGATATTTAAGTATTGCTTATTGGTATACTTGTGAAAATTATGCTGCCATTCACTTGCTCACTGGTTTATATACAGTGGTCAACTCAAATGCTTGATGCACAGTATCGGGTAAAATCCATAGCTGTATATTGCAAACATCAGTCTTTACCAACATTAATGAACACCTAAGACATGTTACACCTGAGGGACATATAAGAATTTGCATATGACAGTAATCGGTTATATACCACTTTTTTCCATACAGGTTCCAGACTTGCTACAGCTGGAAAATGTGTCCTTGAGGGTTATCTCTGTGGTATGTTAACAGAACACACCCATTACATAGTTAAGTAAAGGTTGTGCAGTTTTGCATGCATTAATTTTAATGTTTGTATGTGCTAAGACTGTAAAGTTTTCAGTTAGGTAGTCAGTATGTGTGCTTTCCTTTGCCTCTTAGCCAGAGCCATGGCATATTGTGCATACCTATGTCTGCTGGCAGCATCTGTGACTGGTGGTTCTCACCCAGATCCCTCATCTGTATCAGCTGGAGCAAATGGCCCTGCCTCTGGTGCTGGGAACTGTGGTCCTGCTCCTAGCTGCCCTTGTTGAAGCTGTTTCCTGAGAATTATATTGTGCAACATGGCACAGACTGTACATATTTCAGCAGATATTGCTGAGCCGTACTGCAGGGCACCTAAGAATACATCTTAAACATCAGAACCTGTGAGCTGCCTATCGGGAGCTAGGATCCACCACATAACACATGCACTCAGGTCACTCCAAAGCAAGTACAAATATGACTCTGTCATTGTCCATGCTGGCGTGAATGACCTGAGACGTACCTCCCTGGACTACATGAAAAGAGACATAGAGGAGCTCTCTGATTATGTAGCCCAGGCTGGTATGACCCTGACCCTGAGCAGCATCTTGCCCTCACCAAGAATGATGCCACAATACAAAGACAAGATGATCAGCTTTAATAATTGGCTCAAGTACTGGTGTCATTCTAAGGGGATCCAATGTCTGTCTGCCTGGGATGACATGTTGGACAAGCCACGCTGCTTCGCAAGGGATGGCTTGCACCTGTCACCACTGGGCTTCCGGATATTGGCTAAGGCTCTTGCCACCCCCATAGTGCCTTTTTTAGGCAAGGCTCAAAAGACAAACCCACCTCCTTAGATAACAAAAATGGAAAAAAACTAAGGGTAATGCTGCTGAACACCAGAAGTCTAAATCTCAAGATGCAGGCACTCGATGCACTCCTCAGTACGGAGAACATTGACGTCTGTGCAGTAACTGAAACCTGGTTCAAGGCTCCTGAGAGCACCCCAGCGCTACCAGGGTATACCTTGTATCATGCTTTTTGGCCCCAAAACCCGGGCCGAACCACATAGGGAGGGGGAGTGTCCATATTCATCAAGGACACCCACACCTCCAGGTTAGTAGCAACACATGAAGCATCGGAGACCATACAGGCGCAACTAACCATAGGCAAAACTGCTATACAACTGGTAGCATGTTACAGACCACCCTTCCAATCTCAGGAAACCCACTCAGCCTTCCTGAAGACATTGGAGGATTTGAATGTATCACAAAATACCATCATACTGGGAGACTTCAACTAACCTAACATAGACTTGGGTACATTATTCCAGCCCTAACACCCTAGCCCAAAGGTTCCTGGAATTCATAAATTCAAATGCACTGGAACAACTAGTCAGCTCTCCCACTAGGGGATATAATAAACTAGACCTGATCATCACAAACATGGGGACAAAATGCTCCACACCGGAGGTATACCCCTCACTAGTGAGATCTGACCACAAACTAATCACCCTGGATATACATATCCCACCTCCACCCCCAGCACAAAAGACCACAGTGAAAAACTTCTCAAAAGCAGACTTCACTCTTCTTAAGACTGAGATGGTATCCTTTAAGCCCACTGGGCCAGTGGATACCACATCCCACAATGCTGAATCCTTCACAAATGCTTTCTATGGACATCTCCAAGAATGCATGGATCATGCAATCCCTAATAAATCCAAGTCCCTCTCCACCAAAGACAAGCGTCCTGTCTGGTGGACCTCAGCCATAAACAAATTGTATAACAAAAGAAGGACGCTACTGCATGACAGAGCAAAATCCCATAAAGGGAAGACATCTCTGATCAACACTAGCAGAAAACTACGTTCTCTCATAAAAACATCCAAGGACAACTTTGAGAGAAAAATCGCTAAGGACACTAAAGATAACCACAAAACCTTCTTCAGCTATGTTAGAAACCTGGGCAGAAACCCTCAGATATGCTCAGAGTTAGTTCACAACAACAAAAAATACACTGAACCCACAGATATTGTCAACATTCTGGCTGACAGGTTCAGTGCAAATTTCTCCCCTCCCTCACCCCCAAAAGATGAAATACTTATCCCAGCTGAATGTAATCTCCTTGTCATCTCAGATGTCCAGGTGAGAACCGCCCTCAGCAAAGCTAAAAACACAGCATCAATGGGACCTGACGGTATCCTGGGTTGCGTGCTACGTGAATTCCAAGAGGAGCTAAACCCGCACATAAAAATGCTATTTAACCTTAGCCTTACTACAGGATATGTACCTGAACACTGGCGTACAGCAACAGTGGTCCCACTCCACAAAGGGGGTACCTCTACAGACCCTGGGAACTACCGCCCCATAAGCTTAACCAGCCTGGTCTGCAAAACTATGGAAAGAATCATTATGGAACTCATAAACAGAGACATTGGGGACCTACAGACACTTGACCCCACCCAGTTCGGCTTTGTAAAGGGCAGATCCTGCCTTTTGAACCTGGTTGACTTTTTCGAAACAATCACTAGAGCCATTGATGAGGGCAAAGCAGTCCATACAGCCTACCTGGACTTGGCTAAGGCCTTCAACACAATACCCCACTCAGGCATCATAGATAAGCTCAACAGCTTAAATGTAAACCCTTATGTCACTAGATGGGACAGAACCCATAAAGTTAAAATCGCTGGAGCAATGTCAGACTCAAAGCCAGTCACAAGTGGTGTCCCACAGGGATCTGTCCTGGGACCCCTCTTGTTCGGCATTTATTTCTCAGATGTTAAAGCAAACATGGGAGGGTTGTGGCTGACAAAGTTCGCAGATGACTGCAAACTAGGCGCCATAGTCGATACACCAGCGGACACATACATCCTACAAAAAGACCGCACAGAAACGGACAACTGGTGCCGGAGTCATGGCCTTAAACTAAATGCTAAAAAATGTATAGTCATCCCCTTTGGGAAAAACAAAGTACCCACAAATTATTACATAGACAGCAACCCACTGAGTATGGAAAAAGTAATCAGAGACCAAGGGACCCAAGTCGATAGCGACCTCTTATTTGACACCAACGCTGCCAAAGTGGTTAGAAAAACATTCTACCTTGCACACCTTATCATGAAGGGATTCACATCCAGATCCAAGGATGTCATTGTACCCCTATACTCCTCCCTCATCAGATCCATGATTGAGTACAATGCCCCATTTGGTATGTACCTCACCCGGCATTTGCAACAGCTGGCGAGACCACAAAAGTACCTCACCAAGAGGATCAAGGGTCTCCAACATATGTCTTATTCTGCCAGACTAAAGAAACTCTAGCTCTATTCAGTAGCATACCGCCTGCTCAGAGGTGATCTCTGCCTGACATACAAGGCCATGTCCAATCAGGAACTGATGGACATGCTCCACCTCAAAAAATCCAAATCCATCAGAACCACGAGAGCTAAAGACTTAAACCTTGGCACAAGTATGAATAGGACATGCTGGAGGGATAGATTCATAACCCAGAGGCTTCCCATTCTCTGGAACAAGATCCCAGTTCATGTTAGGCAGAGCCCCTCACTGACTCTCTTCAAGAGAAATCTTGATGAGTGGATGGGAGATCGTAAGTTTACCCCAGGGGTCACATCCGTGTCACTACTAGACAGGGGCACAGTAAACTAATTCTATTATATAAGGGGACCTTCACTGTGTCACTACTAGACAGAGGCACAGTATTCTAAATCTATTCTGTGCATTTTGTACCATTTTATGGGGTGGTTGAAAGCCACATCACTATGGCTAGGCTTACAAATGCCCCAGGGCAGATAGCCTAGTACTAAACTATGAAACTATGAAACCTTGATTTGAGCAAGCCAAATATATGTTCTATGATATTCCTAATATTTCAGCATGGGCACCTTTGTATTCTTGCTCAGGGTTGTGTGGGTTACGTTTGGGTGTCATGACCCAAGGTTCCCATACATAGATGCCCCTTTGGAAAGTCACCCCTAGCAAATCTTGTGTACAGCTTACAGTTGTATGCCATATGTGTGTCTAGTGAAAGCTGCCCGGATTACCTGCACAGACATTGTAGATAATCCCTTAGGCAGTACAGACAACCTAACAGTTTATAGAGTAGTATTCTTTCCTGTTATTCTACCTCCTTCCTTGTTCACCAGGTGGGGTTTTTATTTATATGTTTGTATAGTCTATGGCATCCAAAACATCAAAGTAGTGTGCTCTGCATAAAATTCCTGCATGGTTGTTGCTGTGTTCTCTGGGGTGTGTGGGAAACAGATATGCTGCCTTGCATGTTGTGGCATTGTATTTAGGAACTGATGTAATATTGTAGAATCTGAGGTCTCTGACACCCCTAATATATCCCTTGTGGGTCTCTGAAAGTTACCTATAGCTAGTATACATAAAGCTACATATATCTTTATTTCCACAGGGATGAGATCTCCATGATTTCCCCGGGGCCACAGGTAGGGCAGCAGAGGTTTCATACTTCCTCTAGTGTTTCTCTGTCCACCTGGTATTGCTCTGCAATTTCTGAGTCATACAGTCCATTGTAAGTCAAATGGGTCTAAACATACTTTTTCTTGACCGAGGTCTGGCTGCAGCAGCAACTTGAATTAAAGCCTGTTTCACATAGGTTAATGAAGTCAGCAGCAACCCTTAACATTTTTTTTCAAAGTGTAATCGTGGCTGTAATCCATTGAGTTTTGGATTTCAGACAACTGGCTACACTAAGTGTACACGTTTGCTTTATAGGTTACTGAATAGCTCTGCCATATTGGATTAGTTCATTAGCATGTAATTCCACTACTTACGTTTTCATTAGCATATTCTTTTTACCCTGGTTTTGAGGCTCTACACAAAGTGTGGAGTTGTTCAATGAACACGAAATAGCATCCTATTTTGAGTGTGGGTGAACCACGTACATGATACCTGCACTTAGTGTAGGCGTTCATGAATCCAGCCCATAGTCTGAGCTGACTGTATGTTTTGTATCTCAACACCCACATATTGTTTTTATGCATATTAATGCACGCTGTATTAATCTGTTTTGAGGAAATGTGTAGGTCTACCAGACAGAAGGGGAAAGTCCCTTATAGTTAGAAAAATACATTGGTTTCTTTCACTTTCATCTTAGCTTCTACCATTGCAGCAGCAAAAATGAGCAGCGAGAATCAGTCTAACACTAAAAGAGCATCTTAATGGCACAGCCTCTGGATTATCACCAAATAATATAAGTCCATGACCTAGCATGCATTCTCATTTATTTGTTAACTAGCTAAGCCCACAGGACACAGGTGTCCCTTTTCAGAGCAATCTGGCTGCACTGTCTGGTTTAGTGACTTGCTCAGGAGGCTCATAGCTTTAACTAATTTGCATAGCTGTATAGGTTACTGGGAATTTTAGATTATATTTTTCTCCATTAATAAATGTAATAGCATTCAAAATATATTTCATCCTGTTTTTATTTAATTCTAGCTATCATTACAGTGTTTAACTGACGCCACTATGACATTATTTCCCATATAAAAATATAGGGAGATTACATTTGTTGACTAAAGACACATTATAGGATACACTTATGCAGACTTAAACATAAAAAGATGAATGGAGTCAAAAGACTGTCGTATATTACAATCTAAAATTTATTGCATAAGATGTACACGTTCTACATATAATGATAAGCTTTCCTTCATCTGATTTGATAACAGTATATCAGAGTCTGTTTGGCAATAGAAAGGCAGATGATTTGCAATCTAGCAATGCCTCACATAAATAAGATATATGACAAAAACTCATAAAAATCTAAGATCAAACATATATTGTTGAAATAAATGCAAATATACATGTAGAAAAAAGTTTTAAAACTAGGAGTTAATGTTGCAATGTTATCTGGCAGAAAAGTGTCCAGTGTTTTGTAATAAAACTCAAATGGTGAGTTTGAAATTGTTAAGTGAAGTCTGATATGTTCTTTTAAAGTATTTGTCCTCTCAACATATCAGTAGCTGTGAATATGAGTGTTTAGTATATTTAAAACATAGTAACAGATCTAGGACTGTTTAATATATGTATGATCAAAAATAATTTAATAAAAGTTATTATTTAACCTGTTTACTGGTGTTAAAGTTTCAGATATTAGTGAAAATATATCAAAACCAAATTGCCAAAGCAACAGTTCTGTAACGGAATCTTGATAGAGGAAGTAATGACAAATCTGGGTAAGCTGTGCTTCAGGAGTGGGTGATCAGTTCTGTTTTTAAATCCCCTATTCAGTTTGTTTATATTATAGGGTATTACGTGGGACTTTCAAGCTTGCATAATTGCTTCTTTTATGTGAAAAAAATAGATTTGCTTTCTCTGATCAAAGTCTGTATTTATTAATAGTTTACTTACTGGGACCATAAAATGTCAAGAGGAAACATCACTAGTTTTGTGGAACAAAATGAAACTAACAAATTGAAAAATAGTTATTTGATTTTGAACTATGGTACATTATACTTAAATTGTCAATAAATTAAACGTTGTTTCATATGACAATGACTTAATTTGAAGATTTTGAAATTTTTTATCTTAAAACAGTTGTTTCTTGTGGAACAGAATGTATTGAAGCTTTGGGAACAAGAGTGAGAAATGCAATGAGTGTGGCATGTGCTACTGGCACTGGATACTTCAGAAGTCACCATAACTTTATTCCTTGGTAATGATTACCTCAGCTTTATAATATTAAAGTTAGCAGAGGATTATGTTACCATATCCTTCATTTTGCATTTGTATGTGTGGTGGGTGGGGGTGGGAGGTGTTGCAGGAAGCTTGGACCCACACATAAAAGATTGTGTATGTGTGAATATGTGGTTTAATATGATTTAGTGCATGTGTAAGCATTTTAGGCTGTATGCATGTGCATGCTTTGTTAGGCGTGGGGTTATAAGGTGGTTAGAATGTTGAGATGACTTCTTATGTAGATATCTTATAGGTTCATAGGTAGGTACTAGGCTATCTGCCCGAAGGCATTTATAAGCCTAGCCAGAGTGTGTTGGCTTTCGCCACCCCCTTAGATTAGTTCCCTGTGCCTCTTTCCAGCAGAGCCACTGAAGTGATCCCCGGGGTAAACTTTCTGTTTCCCATCCACTCGTTAAGGTTTCTTTTGAAGAGTGTTAGCAAGGAGCTCTGCCTAATGTAGATTGGGATCTTGTTCCAAAGCATGGGAAATCTCTGGGACAGGAATCTATCCCTCCAGCACGTCCTATTTATTGTTGTGGTGAGATTTAGATCCCTAGAGGTTGTGGCTAGAGGGGATAAGGTTTTCTTTAGGTGGAGCATGTCCATCAATTTTGGGTTGGACATGGGTTTGTATGTCAGGCAGAGATCACCTCTGAGTAGGCGGTATACAACCGAGTACAGCTGGAGTTTCTTCAGTCGAGCTGCATAGGGCATCTGTTTGCGGCCAGTGATACTCTTGGTGAAGTACTTTTGTGGTCTTTCCAGCTGTTGCAGGTGTCTTGTAAGGTACATCCCAAATAGGGTGTTGTACTCTATGATGGGTCTGATGAGTGATGAGTAGAGGGGCACAATGACCTCTTTTGATCTGGATGCGAACCCTTTTATGATTAGGTGGGCCACGTAGAAGGATTTTCTAACCACTTTGGCAATGTGATTATCAAAGGTGAGATTACTATCTACTTGGGTCCCCAGATCCCTTATTATGTCTTCCGTATTTAGGGGACTACCACCTATGTGGTAGTTTGTGGGCACTTTGATTTTTCCAAAGGGGGTGACTATGCACTTTTTGACATTTAGCTTGAGGCCATGATTTTGACACCAGGTATCCGTCTCAGTGAGACCCTTTTGGTGGATGTCTGTGTCAGCCGGAGAGTCAATTATAGCCCCTAGTTTGCAGTTGTCTGCGAACTTGGTCAGCCATAGTCCTCCTCTGCTTGCCTGTACCTCTGAGAAGTATATGTCGAACAGGAGGGGTCCTAGGACTGAGCCCTGGGTAACGCCACTTGTAACCGGTTTGGAGTTGGACCTAGCTCCCGCAACTCTCACCATGTGGGTTCTGTCCATGAGCCACTTGGCAACCCATCTTGTGACGTAGGGGTTTATGTTCAGGCTGGTAAGCTTGTCTATAATACCAGAATGGGGAATGGTGTCGAAGGCCTTAGTGAGGTCTAGATAGGCTGTGTGTACCACCTTTCCCTCATCTATAGCCTTGGTAACTGTCTCAAAGAAGTCCACCAGGTTTAGGAGGCATGATCTGCCCTTAACAAAGCCGAACTGGGTGGGGTCCAGTGTTTGGAGGTTCCCAGTGTCTCTGTTAATGAGTTCCATGATGATGTGCTCCATAGCCTTGCAGAACAAGCTAGTCAGGCTTATAGGGCAATAGTTCCCGGGGTCTGTTGTGGCTCCACCTTTGTGGAGCGGAATATCCATTGCTGTGTGCCACTCTGTCTTAGTGTAAACAGATTCTGGTCTGTTTTGGGATAGAACTGCAGTATCCCAGTTTCACATAGCTTTCTTGCCTGAAACAAAACAGGAAAGGAAGCCATGGAAACAAGCAATGTGTATTTAATTTAGCTGTAAACAACAACTAGGGTAGGTAGCCATAATAAATTAGTATTTTTTAACGGCTTTTCTGAAGAGACTTTTAAAATGTAAGTCAACTAAGTATAGCCAACCACAAAAATAAACAGAAAATCACTCTAGTACATTCAACTGAGGTTAACAGGGCATCATCATCTGCAGACAAGGTAGAAGCCTCACATCCCAAAACTGCACATTCTGTGACCTTGGTTACACCTTGATATCATGACCACAAAAATCACAAAAACAAATGGTGTGATAAAATGTACCATTTTTGGAGCCCCCCTAGCTGACCATGAATACTATTGACAAACGCCAGGAATGTGGACACAGCTGACTGTTTTCAAATGTAGAGAACAAAGGGCAAGATGCACTTGTCCTAGAACCCCATACTCTTGCAGTACTTCCCAAAATACATGCTGGGGTTCATAGTCATATACCTTCTCCAAGACTACAAATCATATGTACTTGTGAAGCCCTATAACCTCTCCAGTATCTGTTCAAAGGCAAAGAAAAGATGCTGCGTTCCATGGCCAGGATGGAATACCTTATGCTTCAGCTAAATTAAAAGTTCAGACATGGGACTCAGTCTACTTTCTAGCACCCTAGCAGATATTTTTAAAACTAAGGATTGTGAACCATCTGTAATTGGAATGCACTCTCTTTTCCATTTTTAAAATGGCGAGGACTACTCCAATTTGTAAAACAAGAACTAATTGCAACACTGAAGAAGAATGTTACACCTGATATCCAATAATGTTCAGTGCATTCAGCTTTCCTCAGTAGATCTCATCTGCTCCTGCATTATTGCCACAATGCAACCATTCAATCACCTCAGTTGTCACCTCAAACAGAATGGAGCCAGTTCTGCCATTTTTCTGGCCTTGCCTTAGCCTTAATAGTGTAGATCAAGCTTACAGCTGTCATAATATCAACCCTTTTTCAAAACAAGAGACATTGTAGAACCTGCCTATGACTCCAGGAGTTCCTGCCAAGCACCAATATATCATTCATCACATAAAAAAGCAGTGATAGGTTTCTTTTAATCAACATATCTGACACACAAACTGAGTCAACACAAGTTTCCAAAGTAAACCATAAACAAGTAAGATAAATTGAATCTTTAGGCAAGTCTGAAAAAAAGCAATATTGAAGAAAAAGAAAGAGAAAATCAGCACCAGTGCCATGAACATTTCTAATTCAGTGCTTTAAGAGCATTGTGGCAGCTTTTGAAACAATGCCAGTTGTGTTGCAAAGCTGAAAAAAACACACCAGCTGCAAATTAGTGTTGCACACTACTCTGTACCTCAATACTGCATTTTAAGTGAAACCTTACTCTTCAACAATTCACATGAGCTGTGAAAAGTGAGAGTCTTGTGTTAGTGTGTCACCTGAATATTAAAAAAAAAAAGAAACCAATTGATTCTCAGAATTTATACTTCTTCGGAAACTGATGAGGAATGACAATGAGTAGTTTATTTTTTACATATCATTTTGCAAACTTGCCATTTGATTTAAACAACAATGCAGTGTAAGTGGTGCTATCTTTGTTATAAGTATTTTCAGTTTTTAAGTGGTTTTGGTGCTGCTTTGTTTTTACTGTTTCTGTGATTTAAACTGCTAGGAATGGAGTGGGATAGAGTTTCAAAAAAGAGGTGTTTGTCCTTTCCAGGTGGTTGTGTGACCACAGAGTTAGTGTATTTAAGTAAGGGGCTGTAAAGGGTGCAGGACTCTTGTCTCCATACCTTAAATACAGTGTTTCTGTGTTTTAGCTAAACAGGTTTCTGAAACTATTTTAATAAAATAAGGCCATTTTAGGAGTTATGCTTTAAACCAATTGGGTGTGTTGTACATGGAGTCACTAAAGTGACATGAATCTTCCTAATGAAGGCCTATGCTGGCCTTCTGGCCAGTGTTCCATACAAATTTGGTTGGAGTGTAATTAATTCATATATAGCCAGTGTTGCTGGGAACTTTCTACATTTCTTCTTACAGTTCTCAGTGCTTCAAATCCTGCATCAGCTTCAGAATAATTTCATCTGTGTTTTGATTCACAACTTCTTATCATTTTTTTATTCTGCATTCAATTGAACATTAACAAAACATTATAGTGTGACTGTTGTACGAGAGTGCCAGTTTCTTTACCACAAGTAATATAGTTTCTTAATTTTTTTAAATCTTTTTTTCCCTTATTTCTTTAAGAAAGTGGAAAACTGGGAGTTAGGTAAGAATCAAAACAAGAAGGATAACATTATAATTCTCAGCAACATGACTCTTCCAAGGATACAGCAAAAGATTTGAAAAATTAAAACCCTCTATTGCCATCTATGTTTCTACGAAGGTTACACATGCTCAAATTGCTCTCATTAATAAGGCTATGTAGTCATTACAATAGTAGTGCCCTTACAGGTGCCTACTTGTGTATCCGTTGAGATTACATCTGATCTAGCAAATTCAGCATTGGAAGAGCCTAGTACTTCAGAAGTATTTAATCTGTTTTATGCCCCCATTAGTTGCATCAGATTTGGCCTGTCTTAATACAGCCTTCATTGGAATATAAAGCATTTGTAAGTGAGTATTTAAGTATTGTACAGGAGCCATACTTTAAAATCAGGAACCTATGTCAATACCTTCTTTGCACAAGTATTAGTCTGTCTAGTACCTGTTTTGCACCAGCTAGAGAAGCAGGAGGTAAGATATAACCTGTGTCTCTGAAGCAGTTATGGGGACATGTTGAATAAAGTAAGATTATTAATTACTTGATGGCATCAGGTAAAAATGCCAGTAAGCAAGGGTCAGTTTGGAGAAGGATCTTTTGCAGGTAGTAAAGATCAAGGGAGGCCTTGGCTGTTGGAATGAGTTAAAAAGATGGAGGGAATAGGAGGGGTTTTTGATATAATTTTTGAGAATTGGGGAAAGTATCTTTAAGTGAGTTGAATAGTAGAGTAACCCTGGCACCTACCTACATACCCAGCCATTTCAGTTTGCTTAATGTAATGCAATGGTGCTCACATGTGTTGGAAAAATGAATGAATATCAGTATTTGGTTTTCAGCAGATTATGGACGAGTGGGATTATATGAGAATCCAAGGGCTCTATTTGGCAAACAATATTCTTTTCTGGCACTTGGTGCAGAGGATTAAGGCTATGAGCTCACTGTGGACCAACGTTTTATTCTGTCAGGCTCCATTTGTCTAACTGCATGACACTGAGCAAGTCACTTAACCAAACAGAGCTGCCAGGCTGAGTTGGAAAAAGGTCCATGTGGATCAGTGCCCTGGCTAACAAATGCTAATAAATAAACAAGCAGTATTTTAAAGTTAGAATATTGTCTCCTGCTAATTGCTGTAGCTTCTAAAAGAAATGTATCTAACATTCAGTCCATTTCAAATGCCATTTGCAGATTCATCACTCTCACTAGCCAGTGAACATCACTGTAAAACCACTGTAAAAGCTAACTGGCTACCTGTGAAACAATGTTTCTACTTGCATCTGAACTATTTAAACTTATCAAGAGTAACACCTTCCCTCCATTAACTTCCAGACTATTTGGAGATGCACAAATATACAGCCTTAAGACATCTCAGTCACTCATGTCCTCTCCTCCAACCCCCCCACCCCCCACCCAGACTACTGTACAGACTATGCTTTCACAGTCCTTGGCCTCAAACTATGTGAATATTTCCCTTCTTTTATTAAAGATCATTCCTCTTACTCCATTTTCTGTTCACAAATAAATGCACATTTCAAGAACCCAAGAAAATGTAACTGCTCTCTCTCTCTCTGGTCATATAACTTAATGTCTTCATTCCCTTCTTCTGTCTATATATCTTGGTCTGACTGTATTTTGTTTGTGATTATTTTAGGATGTTTACTCTTAGGTTCATAGGCAAGTACTAGGCTAGCTGCCCTTGTGGGCCATTTGAAGCCTTGCCATTTTCCCTCAATGGTGAAAATGAAACCCTGTACCTTGTGTCTGTGAGGCAAGCACCTTAACCATTATGCCGACCCTAATTTAAATGGCAAAGGACATGTTATCAGATTTATAAGTGAATACTAGGCTAACTGCTTTGAACGGTAATTTCTTAAGCCTAGGCAATAACTCAAGGTTAATATGAAACCATGTACCTTGTGTCTATAAAGTGAAGACGTTAACCATTATGTAAAACTGACCCCTCTGATGTCACTCTACTGTATATTTAATGCATGCATATACTGTGTTTTTTCAGTCACTCTGTATATGTAATTTAATTATTGCTTATACACCCTCAAGCCAACTGATATTCACTTTGTATATAATATATGTATATATTCATTTTGACATTCTGTCTGTATATAATGTCATATATTTATTGTGTTTTCCCAGAGTTGAGACTAAAATAGGTTCAGTGGGTTCAGTGCCCCAGTTAATAAATTCAAAATATAAATAAAATAAAATAGTACATTAATGGCTGTGGATCATCTGGTTTCAACAGGGCTGGTCTTTGGTCATCTGGGGCGCTAGGCAAAGGTATTCCACAGCGGCCCCCATGCACACTACCCAGTGCCCCCATCCTGGTCTTCCTACACCATCCAGATTACATTTTTCTTCATTTTTCTTTCAATTTGTCTTACTCTTCAGCTTTTCCTGTATTCATTCAACTTATTTTAAAGAAATCATTACTTGCTGCAAAAAAATAAACAAATACTAGAAAAGTGCCCCTGCTAGATTGATGCCCTAGGTGACTGCCTAGTTGGCCTATGCCTAATGCCAGCTATGGGTTTCAACACTTAAAAGATATGAGATTTTATAGGATTTTTGTAGCCAAGCTAGTACTTCATGGATTTGGGTTTCCACGTGTTTGTGAAAGATGAGTTACTGGTTGAAAAGAAGGGTTAAATATTTTTGCTCATTAACGTAAGGGAGAGGGGTCCCTAATGGATCATAAATAATAATATTTGAGAGTACCTCTGTTTTTGTTGAGTTTCAAATATCATTAAAGAACTTTTGTGAGTTTTGAAAGTGAGTTTAATTTTAGTCATCTTTCTTCTTGGCAAACGATAACTACTGAAGATATTCTTTACAAGCAGATTGATAAGGTCATACAGCACAATTTCTTCAGAAACTGTAAACACAGCTTGTTCCACATACACTCCCACATCAAATACAGCAAGCCTTACAGATAGATTACTTGCTGATAACGAAAGCAATGCAGAGGGTACCTATAAACCAAAGGGGCCAAGGTTCTAGTTTCAGAAAATGACAAGATCTCAGGATAGTTTCTAAATTTGTAATTTCTGAACATGTTCATAAATATGGCACCTTTCAGGATGGTGACTCTGATGACTTAACCTCCATTCACAGAGCAGGCATCTTCTACATGACAATTTTGTATATGGAAGATATCTTTATAATACAAACAGATTATCATAGAATGTAACTCTTATTAAAGACAGTTATTAGGTAAGTATTAGGGTAGCTGCTCTTGCAGGATATTTTAAATCTAGTCAATTTCTCTTAAAAGGTGGAAATCAAACCCTGTACCTTGTGTCTGTAAGGGAAACACCCTAACCATTGTGCCAACACCCAACCTCATCATAATTCTCCATTTTCAGTCCTAAAATGTGGACCGACCACATTTCCTACAGCATTTATTAGATGTTGACCTCCAGTGTTTGCTTACCTCAGCAAGCAAAACATAACCATCTTTCCCTATCTGGGCAACTGATAAGTGACGTATAAAATAGTGGCAGATTTGAGTACCTTGGGCTCTGGATAGTTTTCAGGCCATGGCCCCCCCCCCCACACACACACACACATTTTGGGGCGGCATGCATACATTCACATATTCTTTTGGGTTCGTCTTCTTGACTTAAGACCATTTGAACTACTGTCATTATAATCTGCTAGTGTCCATATCCATCATTTACCATTTGACTATGTATACCTTAGCTGTCCAGTTGTGATAAAAATGGTCACAGTAAACTATTCCAATCTGCTTTAGAGAAATCCACATTAGTCATTCAAAGCCAGACTTATGACTTTTTAACTTGATCATGACAGCAGAGCTAGCCATTCTCATTCACAGCGAAACCCCATACTTGGCAATTATAACTTTATTATTGACTGTGTACAGGTCAGATATTTGATTGGTAGATATAATAATTATGGGAACAATAAAGCATTTCAGATTTGTTTTACACAAGTGCATAGTGGCCCAAGTATTCCAACTTATTTCACATAAATGTGCACTAGTCCTGAAAGCTAGACTGTTTAAAATGATCAGATAACAAGAAGGCAAGTTAACAGCTACTCCCGCAGCAGTTATAGCCCCTTTGCCATGAATGCTTCATCTGACTGCAGTAAAAAATAATGCCTATCAGCTTCTTTGAGCAAGAATCAGGGCAATGTAAAAAAAAATAAGGGATAAAAGGCCAGAATCAGGGACAGATTTTAAACATTGCTGTTGTATTCTTAAAGTCAAAGTAAAATCTATTGTCATTCAAACCCACACAACAGTGTAAGCTGAATGAAATTTCATTGCTTTGGTCTCAAAATGCAGACAGCTCATAGAATACAAGAAAAACAACATCATTATTTGACAACACAGTAATAGTAGGCGGCTCATACAAATACAAGAAAACACGACTATTTAACAACACAGTAACAGCAGACAGTTGTGATGACATGGGATATTTCCTCATAACTAGTAGCAGCACTCAAGTCAATATTCCACATATAGATATTGCACAGAATATGAAGCTTAACAATTTTTCAGTTGGCACGGAATATTATCTTGCCTCCTAATTATTGCACAGCAGTAATGGATTACCAGCTAGCTATTGCACCATTTAGAGCAGTTTGCATTAAGTATTGCACAGAGTTTTCCTTTCCACTATATAACTGATTAGATGTCCTGTTATTCCGTATGTTATTAGAGTTCAACAGTCTGATGGCTTGAGGAAAGAAGCCCCCGCTAAATCTGGATAGCCTGCAATACAAGCTGTAGTACTGTCTGCCTGAAGACAAGCAAGACAGCAGGGTGAGTGAGGTAATTGACTATCTTTTTGGCTCTGCCTAGACACCAGGCCTCATGCAGGTCCTGTAAAGATGGGAGCGAGGATAATATAATCCTCTCTGCTACCCTCACCTCCCTTTGGAGAGCCATGCAGCCCGAAGCCTTGCTGTTCCCATAAAAAACTATGAGATTGTTTGTCAAGGTGCTTCTGATGGTACCTCTGTAGAAGGCTTTGAAGACAGAAGGTGGTAGGTTTGCTTTCCTCAGCCTTTGTAAGATGTGTAGACATTGTTGTGCCTTCTTGACAATGTAGTTGGTCTTTGTTGACCATGACAAGCCCTAAGAGATGTGCACCCCCAGGAATTTGGCACTCTTCACCCTCTTCACTGTTTCCTCTTTAATTCTGAGTGGATGATGTGCTTCCTGATTCCTCCTGAAGTCCATTATTTGCTCTTTGGTCTTATTTACATTCAAAGTCAGGTTATTGATGTCACACCAGTCAATCAGATGTAGAATAACAGTTTTTGCATCTGGAGGACATTGAGTCTGAAACTCAAATATTTGTCATTATTTATTAACTGCAGTCCTCAATAATTAGCCAGAAAATCACAAATTGTACGAAGAACAAACAAAAAATATAAGGCAAAATTGAGAGCATTTGGCAAATTCAGGGACAGTTGAGAACTATGTGATTTCAACTTTATTTCACATAAACAGTAACTAGTCTACAAGTATATCAACTTATTTCACACAAATGCATATTATTCTTCCAAACTGAGATGATTAACTGAGCAATCAACAGGAAGATAAGTTACTTTCATTCACAAGCAGCCCCTACCCCCAACCCAGGAATTATAGCCACTTTGTTATATACACATTCTCTGACCATGATAAAAAATAATACATTTCAAAATCATAGCACAAGAATCAGATACAAATCTAAAAAATAATGAGGGACAAAGGCCCCAGGTAAAAGACAGATTGTATATGTTGTTCTTATATACTCAGAAAGTTGCTACAATAACGCTTACATTGACATGCCTTTTCTGAAGGATATAAAGTCTGAAATTTAAATGTTGGTCATTATTAAATGACTACAGCCCTCAATAATTTGACAGACAACACATACTTTGAGGAACAAATAAAAATGAGGCAAAACAGAGATATTCTGCAAATTAGGAACAGTTTTGACTTGGTTTCACATAAATTATGCTCAAAGCTTGTTTCATACAAATGTACACTAGACTTGTAAAGCTGGAATATAAGATCAGCAAATGACAAGAGGGTAAGTTGCTTTCATCCACAGCCACCCCCTTCCCCAGTCACAGTCCTCAATGGATTTGGCTGAAAACTCCACATTTTATGAGACATAGACAAAATATACAAGGGGAAGTCAGGGACATTCTGCAAAATCAGGATCCCTTTCAACTTGTCTTCACAGAATTGCACCCAGAGAATGCAAATTCCAGCTTATATCATACAATTGTCCACTAGGCCTGTAAAGCCAGACAGTAAGCTGGACAACAGAAAGATGCTAAGTTGCAGACCAGAAATAGTAGGCAAAGGATTCTGTGAAATCAAGGGCGGTTTTAAACCTGTTTCACACAATGTTTGGCCAGATGTAAATATTCCAATTTATTTCATACAAATGCATACTTGTTCTTAATACCAAACTTTAAACAGAGCAACTGAAGAGGGCAAGTTGCTTTTATCCACAATACAGCTAACCCTCCATTTGACTGACTACAGTATGTTAAAAAGAGAATACATATTCCAGTTTGTTTCATACAAATGCACATTAGCCTTTAATGTCAGACTTTAAATTGAGGAAATGCACTGGGGAAGCTGCTTTCATCTGCAGTACAGCTAGTCCCAAAATCTGTTTGCCTGCCAGGATATTAAAAATGGAAAGTGTAAATATTCCAGTTTATTTTACACAAATGCTCGCAAGCCCTTAATGCCATACTTTAAACTGAGCAAATAAATAGGGCAAGTTACTTATATCCACAGTATAGCTAACCCCCAACAAAAATTGAGTATAAATAGCATAACTTATTACACAAGTACACACTATCTTTTAATGCCATACTTTAAACTGAGCAAATGAAAAGGTTAAGTTACTTTCATCTACAGCACACATACTGATACCGATCTGATTGGCTGCCAGCATATTATCATAAGAGTTTTAGCTGAGCAAATTAAGAGGGCAATCTGCTGACATCCACAGCACAACACATCTACCCACCCTAAAGAGAGAAGACATATTCCAATTTATTATATACAAATGCACACTAGCCCTTATTGCCAGGCTTTAAACTGAGGAAATTAAATGGACAAGTTGCTTTCTTGCACAGCACCGCTAGCCCCTCCCAAAAAAGTCTGGTTCCCTGATACTATGTTAAATAAACAAACTTACCTTCTAACCAGCAATCCACTAATCACCACAGCTATAAAAACACATTATTAATATAAGCAAGCTTTTCTATTTGTTGGTGTCCTAATGAATCATGGGAAGGCAACAAACAGAAAGCTGTAGCACTTTAGATAGAGTTACTACAGCTACAGCTGTAGGCATTTATTTATTTATTCTTAGTAAGTAAATAAACAATTATTTACTTAAAAAGAATAAATAAATAAAGCATCAAGCTAAATATCTTCACTGGTCCATGTTCTGCATTTGCAAATGACAAGTACTTGTGGTAAATGCTCATGTTTGTCATTAAGCTTTTTTTTAAAATATTTACCCAATGGTTCATTAAGATTCCTAGCACAGTTCTTAAGGCCAATGGTAGAAATGCCCAGCTCCCACAATGTGGCATTTTGTGATTTGCAGCCAAATTAGCTACAGTGAGGAAATACTTTATTATGGGCTAATTTGCATGCCTCTAAATCACATTACCTACCAAAGTGCAGATCAGCACTTATAACCATAGTTAACTGTGTTGACAGATGCATCATGGAAGTAGAGACACTCCCCCATCAGTTACTCCTACACACACAATTGCAGAGTAAACACACACACTCACATTACACCGTGGACCCCATGCCCATCACTGTTGTCAAATCATCTATGTTGTCTGATTTTCCCCTGCCCTGGTAATTTACAGATGATTACAGTTCAGTTGTTAATGTCAGACTTTTGAGTTTTACACTTAATATGTTTCAGGAAATGCAGGCTAGGACATAAGCTTATGAGATTTGCCTAAAATGTCCCATCCCTTCCTAGCATGTTGCAGGCATTGCATTATTCCTGAGAGCCTCAATATGTTTTTTAAAAAAGCACTTGCTACATGATCTTATCAGTTAGTGCAGCAAGCTAATGCAGAGGGTTCTTGTATCAAGGGTGCATGGTTCAAATCTCATTTCCTTCTTCAATATTTTTTTTTTCCTGAAGAGTCCCTGGTGTCAAGTGGTTCACCACACCTTTTAGGTAATGTGCCTTTATGGCACTCCATAGTGAGTATCAATGCTGGCTAGTGGTCCCCCTACCCCAATCCCTTTTGTGATTAAGTGCCATTAATGCATGAGTGTTATAGGGTAATCCCTAGTGGCCAGTGTTCCGCCAACCCAAATCTCCATAGTAATTGTCATTAAGGCATGAGTTATCATCATCAACTCCCTTTTTCCTATTTTCTCCATGGGGTTAGGGTTTGTTAAGGCATGAGTGTTATAAGGTAATCCCTGGTGGCTAGTCGTTCCCCATTCTTGTAATGCAGTTATCCCTGCTGGCCATTGATCCCCCCACTCAGTGTTGTAGACCATGCTCATTGATGTAGGGTTTTGTGGAGGTATAGCACCCAACTTAACATTTTGAACAAACAGTTGTATTTTTACAATCCCTAGGAAAAACAGTAAATTGCAAAAGTCTTATATGACTCTGTCAACATTAATGACATTTCTAGTGAAAAAAACATAGATTTAGGGATGATAAAAATTTCAATTTTCATGCCAAAAAGCCAAGATTCAGATAGTCCTAACAGAATTCTCCCACCAACAACAATCATTACAAAGCAAATGCTAAAAGCTCTGTGCTATGCAGCTTACTATGTTCTTCTAGTCCTTCATGCAAGGCTTCATGTGAGAAAGACTCAGTGGCATCTTTGCAATTTATGAAATCAGAGCAAGGATCCTCTAGAGGATTCCTGTTATCTAGTAAACAAAGAAGGAAGTGTTGTGGAGGACAGATATGGTAAACCTGTTCACTGTAATGGCAGTACTCTCCCCATCTGAAATACGTTGTCTAACGATAGAGTCTTTGGATTATGTTTGAGGAGACCACTTCAGCAGCCTATCATTGCAGAACAACCAGTCTCAACAGGAGCAATGTCGTCACATCAACCTAAAGGAAATGAAAGCTGTTTTTCAGGACTTTGACAGACATTCAGCCAAAACTCATTTTAACCAAGACAGACAGTATACAGTAATCTCGTTCATCAAGAAATAAAGGAGACCCGAGATCTTTCTACCTGTCTGAAAAGATGATTTGAAGCTGTAAAAAGGCATTCCAGCTCAATCATTCAGCAGTTCACCACCTAGAGTAACAGAATCAGCAAATGCTTTAGTCAGAAAAATAACAATTTCATTAGAATGGTAACTGAATATAGATATGTTTTAGGACATGGGACAAATTTAAAGAAATCCAAAAGTAAACCTAACTGCTACACATCATGACAATCAGATGAAAATCTTTTGATTTCTCATTCCTCACACACCAGTTTGGAAGATAGATCATTTCTCCTCTAGGTGGAATCAAAGCTTAATGTAGGCTTTTGTTTTCTTGCCTTTGATACAGAAAGTGCTAACCAGAGTCAAAAAGACAAACTCAGTGTAATCCTAATACTTGGATAAGGGAACCATCTTATTCTCTGCTAATAAGCCTGATCAGTCTTCCATTATGCTCATTAACTTTATACAAATCCTTACAACATGACAACAGGACACGGTACTACATTCTAACTTTAAAACTCTAAATTTTTCAGCCAGAAAGATAGGATTCAGTTTCCTAACAGCAATACTTTCTCCATTCAAGTTTTAAATGTCTTAAATGAAGCCAAGATACATAATAAAAGAAAATTGTCTTCAAAACTGCAAGAGATTTGTCCTTTGCATTGTCAAAGCTAATGATTATCTGAATCATTTTAGTTCATACTTGAATTATTCATTCATTCGAGTTCATATCTGATCAGCATCTGCTTGTTTACCAATTTCTCCACAGTTCATGATCTACTTATATGGAAAGCCTTTCTTAAAAGAATGGGTTGTATGTACATCTATCCTTAAAGGACTTCAAACTAAGAGTAATCCATCTTTCATTACGAAAGTTGTATTACCTTTATCTTTCAATCTAGGAATATGTTCTGTACCTTTTCTAATAATTTAATATGCTGTCTTGTAAGACAGTAGGGTTCCATTTTTATCTATAGAGAGTATTAAATAAAGGTGCAAGAACATCATAATGCTTTGATTTTTCCATGTCTATTCATACAACCAGTAAATGTTATACTTTATTGAAAAATGTGACTGAGGGCAGATCAGTTCCCTGGTTTAAAAGAGTCTATAAACATTAAATATTTATTAAAGGCTAGAAGCACTAATTATCTAATTTATTAAATATATTAAATTAATATATATTAACATTACTAAATGTATTTAATGTTCAGTGTTTTAATGTAAAAAGAAAGTGGTTGATTTGTTAGTGGAGTATTGTTTTTCAGGAAATGAAATCTGATTGGTCCTTGAACATTGGTTTGGCACCAAATTTGGTATTTAAATGTCTTATTTTCAGTGTGTAATGTGTTTTCTGATGAAGTTTCGAATGGATTATTAAAGGAATGAAAGCGCTAAGTTGGTGTGTCTCATTTTTGGCAGTTTCGCGATGCATTATTCAGTTTATTTAATTTAACCATTGTCCTCATCAACCCCCTTATTCCCATTTTTCTACATGGGGTTAGGGTGTCGTGTGAACTATCACCATCTCTCTCAATTCAATACTACCCTCCCGTCTTCTTTGACACTCATGCTTGACCATGACCAATCTTCTGTCACACAATCCATCTACCCATTTGCTGGATGCCCTTGTTACTCTTACCTTATTCCTGTCTGTCCCAAATCCTCTTTACCAGATTGCCTTCTGCTTTTCTGCACATGCACTCAAACCACCATAATCTGTTCTCTTTGATCTTTTCTGCAATTGGAACTATTTTGGCTTCTGCTCTTATTTCCTCATTTTTTCGGTTGTCCCACAGTGTGCATCCTATCACCTTTCTCTGGCACTTCATCTCCATCATCTCTAGCTTCCTCATCTTCTCTGCCTTCACTGCCCAGGTTTCTGTACCATACAGTAGCATTAGTCACACCACTGTTTTCTGCACCTTACTTTTCAGTTTCTTTCGCATTCTTCTGTCATATACTACCCCTGACACTTTACGCCAATTGGCTGCAACCCTTCTGATTCTAGCTTTGACCTCTTCATTCAGATTTCCCTTCTCCTCAGCCACCCCTCCCAGATACTTAAAGGTGTTAAGCTTTTCCACTATCTTCCCTTCTATCTCAATTCTCAGCTTCTTCTGATTTGCCCAGTTTGCTGCCATTACCAGTGTCTTATTTGTACTTAATTTTAGCCTATGTGACTTCAGTTTTTCATTCCATTCATCTATCCTACCTGTAATGCCACATCGTCTGCATACAGCAACTTTGTTGATCTGTCCCCTCTGATCTGTTTGCTAATGTAGTCTGTCACCAGTATTAACAGCAGTGGGCTCAGAAGTGAACCTTGATGTACCCCTAATTACACTGGGAACTCCTCTGTGAGACCAAACACTGTTTGTATATGAGTCATTGGGTCCTTGTACATAGCCTGCACTCAGGGCCGGCCTTAGGCATAGGCGAACTAGGCAACCGCCTAGGGCGCCATGCAGACCGCAAAATCACAAAAAAAAAAAAAAAAAAAAAAAAAAAAAAAACCAAGGTTAAAAAGTGAAACTTTCTTTACTTTTTAATATTGCGCCCGATGCCCGTTTCTACATACTAGCATTGCACCCTCCCCCCACGACTGACAATACAAAGCAATTATTCTTGTATTGCTACTGGAAACAGAGCAGGCAGGTCAAATACGTTTTTTTTTTCTTAAGCTGTGACTGTGCGTGAGTTCTGAAGGCCTGACTGTTGACAAAATTTGCGGATAATGTTTTCCGCATAATTTTAGTAGGGTAGAGTAGAGTAGAGCAGAGGGGATTACTGGCTGCCCAGGGTACTAACTGGTAGGTGTTATGATTGGTCACTGTTAAAGAGGTACTTGACTGTTCCCTGCAATTCAGAAGTGGGATTACTGGTTGTAGTTATTTAAGCAGCCTCATTGTAATACTGCAGCTTTTAAATTATTTCAAAGACTGAAGTAAGTGTGTGTGTGTTGGGGGGGGGGCAGCTCTTGTATTGTCAACTCATCATCTTTTTTTGTCCTCAGCCTTGGAACGTATTTTTTTTTTTCTCATTAGCTTGGGTTGGGGAGGGGGGATTCTGGTGGTATTATCCTGGACCCAATTGCCCCACATGCAGCACTGTTGCCTGCAGCAGAAATAAGACTGACACACAAATAAGGAAAGATGCTGAATAAAATGTTAAAAAAAGAGATGTTTTCATTGCATAGTTGTCCTGAGACTTGATGGCTACTGACAGTTGTGAATTATTTTTCTAGTAGTAGGTCATCTGCTTTGTCTGTTCTTATAATCAGGCTTCGAACTGTATTATCAGGTTGATACTTTTTAGTTTTAACCAGTCATATTTCAGGATTTAGAGACCATATTCGAAAGCAATTTATTTTCCCATTGTGTCATGCTATCCAGCTTGAACTAATGTTTGCTTTTCTTCTGTCCTAAATTAATGCTGGTATACTGCTGTAATTTATCATATGGGAAGAGCCTTCTCATTTATGGTAAGCCATTAACCATGCTATCTTTGTGTCATAGTTTCATAGGTGGTTACTAGGCTAATGACCCAAAACCTTTACAAGCGTAGGCATGTTTATCCCAAGTTAACCCAATTAGCAATACATAGGTGAGTGAAGTTCATGGAGGTATGAGCCTAATGCCTGCCTATGTCCATGAAAAAATGGACATGACCCCAGGAGTGAACTTGAGATTACCCATCCATTGATCTAAGTTGTGCTTGAAGAGGGTCAGAGAGGGGCTTTGTTTCACATGAATGGAAAGCTTGTTCCAGAGAATGGGTAGTTTCAGGGGGAGGTATCTCTCTCTCCAGCATGATTTGTTCATATACGTGCCTAGGTTAATATTCCCAGAGCAAGTGACCCTCATGTGGCTTGATTTGTGAATGTGTAAAATTTCCATCAGGGTCAGGTCAGAGACTACCATGTAAGCAAGACACAGATCACAATTTAGTAGCCTGTAGGAGACAGAATCCAGTGATAGGGCTTTCAGTCTTTCCACTTACAACGTGGTTTTGCATCTGTATGGTGAGGTACATGCAAAAGGCTGCATTGTACTGTAATGGTCTGAGGGATGAGTATAATGGAATTATAATGTCCTTGCATCTATATGCCAAGCTTTTACTTATGAAATGTGTCACATAGGAAAGCCTCACCACTGTAGGTAACATGGTGGTCGAAGTTCAGATTATCAGCCTGAGTACCCGGGTCTCGTACTCTACTCTTGGGGGGGGGGGGTGCTGTCTGTATTGTAAATAGCAGGGATGTTGGCTATTCCCAAAGGGAATAATTACACATGTTTTTGCATTTAGTTTCATTAGTCTGTGTTAATCCTTTTTGTAGTACCACTGGGGGACTCCATGATTGCACCCAATTTGCAGTCATTGGTGAACTTGGTCAGATACAGGCCATCCATGTTTGCCTAGACTTCTGAGAAATAAATTCTGAACAGTAAAAGGCCCAGCACAGAACCCTGTGGTACGACACTCTTGCTAGATGTGAATTCACCCACTTTGACAGTATGTGTGCTGTTGGTGAGCCATTTGGCTACCCATCAGTGACATAAGGGTTTATTCCCAATTGATTGAGTTTGTCTATAATACCTATATAATACGTGCTCCCCCATGTTTGTGAGCATTATGTCCAGAACATTTGAGCCCCTCTTTGGTGTGCTGATTAGCTGTTCCAGGGCATTTGCACTGGCAAGGTCCAAGAACCATGGAGAAAGCAGATTTGTGGTCATGTATTTTCGCCAGTTGATGGTAGGATAATTAAAATTGCCAGTGAGTATGGTGTTGGGCTACATGGTAAGTGACGCCAGTAGTCCAGGTATGCAGAATCCTTTTTCTTGTTCATTGTGATGGACCTGTAGTTAGTGAAGATGTGGTAGGGATTTTGCCTATTGTTAATTGGACTTGGAGTAGCTTGAGAGAGTCATAGAGGAGCCAGGTGCAAGACCATCTGTGGCAAAGCAGTGTGGTCCGTCAACCATGTCCTCCCAGGCTGACAGATATTGGATCCCCTTGCACTGACACCAGAAGTTAAGCCAGTTGTTAAAATCAATCATTTTTGTTGGTATTGTGGCATCCTCTTTGGTGATGGCAAAATGCAGCTCAAAGATAGGCTCATACCTGCCTGAGATACACAATCTAAGAGCTCAGGCATATCTGTATGCATATAGTTCAGTGAGTTATTATGTCTCAGGTCATGCACACCCACATGGACTATGTCGGAGTTATACTGGTACTTGTGGTAAGTGCTTGAGTGACTTGACTGATCCTGGCATCTAATAAGCAGCTAACTGTAACCTTGTCCTTATCCAGCCTGGTGAGGGGGACATCCGTGTGCAGGTTATTTACTTGTAACCAAACGACTGACCAGGAGAAGAATATTTGTTATGAAAGGGAAATGTTTGGATAGCGATTTATTTACAGCTTTTTCTTCAGCGCTGAGAAGAGTTAATTGTGAAGAAACTGTGTGTAGCGTTTCTGGCTAGCAACTTGTTTCCTGCCCAGATGTTTAGGGAATGCAGTGCATCAGTTAATGGATCACACCAGTAGTTTGTTCTGTAGCGTTTAATAATTATTCATTCACATTCGATTTATTGTTAAACCACTGTTTTAAGCATGAGGCAGATAGAAGTTTTAACATTTCAAACAGATGTTTTTTAAAAATGTTTTAAATGTTAGCATTTATATTTTTAATTTGGATGTGCATTATGGTTGTATAGCAAGTAGTATAAAGGCTAAGTGGCCGAGATCACACTTTTGACTTGTCTGTGACAGGGAAGTTGAGGTTTAGTGGAGAGAGTGAATTCTTTGGACTGCTGAGCTGGGCTGGGGAACCTAAGGCATGTGAAATAAGTGGGCCAGAGTGATATATTTTCTAGGGGGCATAACAGAAAAAAAGATCACTAAAAGTATGAGTACATTTCTTTCCTCTTCCTTACAGTTTTCTAGAGGAGGAATCTTGTAATATAGTGATTAATTTCTGTTACATGCTGTGGAAAATAAGTTTAGCTAGTATAGTCATGAGTTAACGGGTTACATGAGACTTAGCTTGGATTCTGCTGTCACTGGTATATCATTTTATATATTTGTTATGTAGAATATGTATGCAAAAAGTGTGGTTCAAATATTTATCAGGTACAGTAGTTCTATTTTTGAGGCAGAAAGGACTGTAGAAGAATTTCAAGCGGCAGTATTTAAAACAATGAATTTTGCTCTAACGCAGACTGTTTAAAAAGTTTCCACTTTTTGTGTAGCACATACTATTTTGTTACTACTTTATTTATTTTGACTAGTAACTGAAAATATTAAACTGATGTGTATCTGTTTTTTTTTTCCATTATACGTATGAGTGCATAATATAACAGTTCTAGGCAAAATCTACAATTTAAAATTAAAATGCATGTTGACCCCAATCTTCCTGCTCGCGTTTCAGGTCTGTTTTAACCAGAAGTAATTGTATGCTGAATGTATGACCAAACTAAGGGCACTGCAATGTTTGATTTAGTTTTATGTGCTTTAATACAAAACTTATACCTTTTACCTGATATCTCAAGTCACTGCCAAAGTAGTTGGTAACTTTTATTCTCAGTGTTAGAAATGCTTTGCTGGTCTGCAAAAGATGCATGCAGTTGGATGGATCTTTTAGTAGCTTTTGACTGTTAGCCATACAGTCTTGTATCACACTTGAAATTGGTACTTGCACTTGCTAAATGAAGTGAGACTTAATGAAAAGTGTGTTCTAATTTCTGTACGCTATGATTTTGATTCCAGAGTATGGATTTACTGAATTTTAACATGCTGTAACACAGAATACAAAGCAGTCCATCATATGGATGGATGTATAGGTACTGCAGTTTGCTTTCACTTCATCCCCATTTCCTTTCGTCAATGGTTAATCCTTTTCAGTGTTTTCTACACTGCTTGGGCAGCAGAGGTGTATCTAGAGGTGTATCTAGAGGTGATTTTTGTTTTTAAACCTTTGTTTACACATGGTCCAACTTGGAATGAGATCAACTTTCAGTTGCCTGGCGAGAAATGCTCCAGATGCATGTCTTTGACATATAGCTAGAGATAGGCATTGAGATTTATGTTGGTGTTCTTTTGGGTGCATTCACTGTCAGTATTATGGAACTCTGTATTGCAATCAGTTATGATATATTCTTTTTAAGTGAACCTTGCAAAAAAGTTAATACAGTCTTTCATGACTGTAGAGAAACTCTACACTAGCAACAGATCATGCAGGTTTATTAAGGAGCATTCAGCCTTCAATTGCAGTCTTAAGGTGTCACAGTATGACTGTTTTTTTCATGCATTTAAACATTGAAAGAACTGGAGTGGGGTTTGTGGGAGTGGCCAATATGTGGGTGTAGCTCAAATAGGGGTGTGGCGTGAATATGGTGTGGGTGGAGCTTAAGGGGCACCAGAGCAGTACTTCGCCTAGGGCGCCATTTCAGCTAAGGCCGGCCCTGCCTGCACTAACACAACCAGTGCTTCTGGGACTTCGAACCACTGCAATACTGCCTAAATCAGCTTTTTTGGGACCTTCTCATATGCTTTCTCCAAGTCTAGGAATGCCCAGTTGGACTCTTTCCTCATCTCTAGCTTCTTCTCAACTGTCTGTCTCACTGCAAACATCAGATCAGTTGTGCTGCATCCTAATCTGAATCCGAACTGCTCATCTCTCATATTACTTTCTACTACTCTGCATGTATGTTTCTCAGTCACCCTCTCTAGAACTTTCATGCAATTTGACAGGAGTTTGATAACTTCTGTACTGCACACAGTTATGACTGTCCCCTTTGTTCTTGCACATTCGCATGAGTATGCTTAGTCTTCAGTCATCTGTGATACACCTTTCTCTCCACACTGCCATGAGTACTCTCAGAAGCCATTTCTCCCCTATCTCACCCAGCGTCTTTATCATATCTGCTATGACCTCATCTGAACCCACTGCTTTCCCGGACTTCATTTTCCTTAGTTGTATTCTTACTGCTTCTTCTAGGGTGGGGTCCTCTTCTTCTCTCATTGTAGGCTGTGTCTGAGGCAGTACAGCTTCTGTATTATTTTTTTGTAAGTTTTCTCCATTAGCTCTCAATCCTTCAGAAAGCCTGAGCCAATGGCCTTCACCTAATAGTTGATATATATATATATATATATATATATATATATATATATATATATATATATATATATATATATATATATATATATATATAAATCAACAGCCATCATTCCCTGATTTTGTTCTAAAGCACAGTGATCCAAAATATCTATATACATATTTGACATATTTTGCCAAGATATGAATTTATTTTATTTGCTCATATTTTAAAATAAACTGTGTATCTTGTTCATCATAAAATAGATGAAATAGCTGGCTAGTCTCCATAAGCTTGGAGTTTCTCCATGATTGCAATGAGTTCTTTTGAAATGCATAACCATACAGATTTAAATATGTCATTAGAACCAATGTGAAATGTTGTAACTGAGTTTATTTACAACTGATGGATATCATTGATTCTAGCCTTTGGTAAACAGTTAAGTATTTGAGTTTGATTATGTTTGTAACAATTTTAACTACCATAGGTTCATAGGTTCATAGGTAAGTACTAGGCTATCTGCCCGAGGGCATTTATAAGTCTAGCCAGAGTGTGTCGGCTTTCACCAGCCAATTAATTAATTAACTGATCCTCTGTCAAGCAGAGCCAATGAAGTGATCCCAGGGGTGTGTTTTCTGTTACCCATCCACTCGTTAAGGTTTCTCTTAAAGAGTTAGTGAGGGGCTCTGCCTAATGTAGTTTGGAATTTTGTTCCAAAGCATGGGGAGTCTCTGTGACAGGAATCTATCCCCCAGCATGTTCTATTTATTGTTATGGTGAGGTTTAGCTCACTAGAGCACGTGGCTCACAGTGATTTGGATTTCTTTAGGTGGAGCATGTCCATCAATTCTGAGTTGGACATGGCTTTGTAAGTCAGGCAGAGATCACCTCTGAGTAAGCGATATGCTACTGAGTACAGCTGGAATTTTTTCAGTCAGGCTGCATAGGACATATGTTTGAAGCCAGTAATCCTCTTGGTGAGGTACCTTTGTGGTCTTTCCAGCTGTTGGAAGTGTCTTGTGAGGTATATCCCAAATGGGGCATTGTACTCTATGATGGGTCTGATGAGTGACGAGTAGCGGAGCACTATAACCTCTTTATTTCTAGATGCGAACCCTTTAGTAATTAGATGGGCCACATAGAAGGATTTCCTAACTACTTTGGCAATATGAGTGTCAAAGGAGAGATTACTATCTACCTGGGTCCCCAGATCTCTTATAACCTCTTCTGTATTAAGGGGGCTGCCACCTATGTGGTAATTTGTGGGTGTTTTGTTTTTCCCAAACGGGATGACTATGCATTTTTTGGCATTTAGCTTGAGGCCGTGACTTTGACCCTAGGTGTCCATCTCAGTAAGGCCCTTTTGGAGGATGTTCGTATCAGCCGGAGAGTCAATTATGGCTCCCAGTTTGCAGTCATTGGCGAACTGGGTTAGCCATAGTCCTCCTGTGTTTGCCTATACTTCTGAGAAGTATATGTTGAACAGTAGGGGTTCCAGGACCGAGCCTTGCGGGACACCACTTGTGACTGGTTTAGAGTCGGACCTGGAGCCCGCTATTCTTACCATGTGAGTTCTGTCTCTAAGCCAGTTGGCAACCCATCTCGTGACGTAGGGGTTTATGTTCAGGCTGGTGAGTTTTTCTGTAATACCCGAGTGGGGAATGGTGTCAAAAGCCTTGGCAAGGTCAAGGTAGGCTGTGTGAACCACCCTTCCCTCATCTATGGCCTTGGTGACTATCTCGAAGAAGTCAACCAGGTTTAGTAGGCATGATCTGCCCTTAACAAAGCTGAACTGGGTCGGGTGAAGTGTTTGGAGGTTCCTAATGTCTTTGTTAATGAGTTCCATGATGATGCGCCCCATAGCCTTGCAGACCAGGCTGGTCAGGCTTATGAGGCAATAGTTACCAGGGTCAGTTGTGATCCCTCCTTAGTGGAGAGGAATAACCATTGCTGTGTGTCATTCTATGGGCATGTAGCCTGTGGAGAGGCTGAGGTTGAACAGTGTGTTTAGGTGGGGGGTTAGTTTGTTCTGTAGTTCATGCAAGACACAGCCTCGGACACCATCTGGCTCCATTGATGCTGTGTTTTTGGCTTTTGAAAGGGCTCTTTTCACCTGTGTGTCTGTAATTTCTGGGACACTACACTTTTCCGTTATTGTTGTGGGCCCTTTTGGGGGTGAGAGGGGGGTGAAGTTTGCACTGAATCTATCTGCTAGGATGTCGGCAATATCAGTAGGTTCAGTATTTTTTGTGCTGTTTTGCACTAGTTCAGTGCATATCTGCGAGTTGCCACTTAGATTCTTAACACAGCTAAAGAAGGCTTTGTGGTTATCTTTTGAATCCTTGGCTATTTTTCTTTTGAAGTTAGCCTTGGATGATTTTATGATGGATCTTAATTTCTTACTGATACTAATCAGGGATGTCTTTCCTTCTTGGGATTTGCTTTTTTCTGAACTAGTTTCCTTCTTCTATTGTATAGCCTGTTTATGGCAGGGGTCCACCAAACTGGTTTCCTTCTCTTAGAGGAGTGAGTCTTGGTTTTGCTAGGGATGGCATGATCCATGCATCCTTGTAGGTGCTCATAGAGTGCATTTATAAAGGTTTCTGCATCTTGGGCAGCATTATCCTTTATCCTTTAGTGTGGGGGCTGTGAAACTTACTACCTCTGTCTTAAGTAAGGTGAAGTTTGCTTTAGAAAAGTTTTTTACTGTGGTTTCCTTAGTTGGGGGTGGTGGTGGGGTGTGGACATCCAGAGTAATTAGTTTATGGTCTGATCTAACCAGTGACAGGTTGATCGCCGGTGTGGAACACCTGTCACCCATGTTGGTGATGGCCAGGTCCAATATGTTTTCACCTCTGGTAGGGGAGTTTACCAGCTGATCCAGGGCATTTGAGTTGATGAATTCCAGGAAGCGCTGGGCCTGGGAGTTTCTACTCGAGTAGTTTTCCCAGTGAATGGTAGGGTAGTTGAAATCGCCCAATATCAGGGTGTTTGGTACGACCTTCATGTTTCCCAGTGTCTTCAGAAAGGTGGAGTGGTGGCCCTGGGTCATGGAGGGTGATCTGTAGCAGGCCACAATTTGCATTGCAGATTTGCCCGATGTTAGTTTCACATGGATGATCTCAGAGGTATCATGCTACACCACTAACCTGGAGGTGTAGGTATCCTTGATGAATATGGATACACCCCCTCCTTTTATGTTTCGGTCCATGTTCTATGGCTGAAACGTGTGGTATGAGTTGTAGCCTGGTAGTGCTGGGGTGCTCTCTGGAGCCTTGAACCAGATTTCAGTTACTGCACAGATGTCGATGTTCTCCATACTGAGGAGTGCTTCAAGCACGTGCATTTTTGAGATTAAAACTCCTGGCGTTGAGTAGCATAACCCTCAGTGTTTTGTTAATTGTGCTGTTTACGGAGGTGGGTTTGACTTTTGAGCCTTGCCTGAAAAAGGCACTATGGGGTCAGCAAGAGCCTTGGCCAGTAATCGAAAGCTTAGGGTTGACAGGTGCAAGCCATCTCTTGAGAAGCAATGCGGCTTGTCGAGCATGTCGTCCCAGGCTGACAGACACTGGATCCCCTTTGAATGACACCAGAAGCTTAGCCATTTGTTGAAATTGATAATTTTTTCTTTATACTGAGGTATCATTCTTGCTGAGGGCAGGACGCTGCTCAGGGTCAGGGTCATACTAGCCTGGACTACATGATCAGAGAGCTCTTCCATGTCTTTTCTCATGTAGTCCAGGGAGGTACGTCTCAGGTCATTCACACCAATATGAACAATGACAGAGTCATATTTGTACTTGTTCCTGAGTGCTTGTGTTATGTGGAGGATTCTGGCTCCCGACAGGCAGCTAACAGTACTGCTTGTCCAGCCTAGTGAGTGGGACGTCAGTGTGCCTGACTATAGAGTCACCTATTACTAATGTGTTAGGTATGTTATTTCACCATAAGGGCTGTGATTGTGTGGCACACTGATTTTATGTTTTATGTGTTGTCTGGTTTGTGACGGTAGGTGCAGGTTGTTTGGGTGTCTGCTTTGGAGGTCTCTGATGCTTTTGCAGGATTTTATTTAGAGCCTCCGAGTATGATTTTGTGTATTTATGTGTATTTTTTGCCAGTGCTGTTTTAGTAGGTCTTTGTGTGGCTGGAGGTGTGTTGCAGGTGTTAACCTTCTTGTCTTGACTGTTTGTTCCAGTCTTGGGTGGAGACAGCTTAGCTTCCAGTTTGGCTGTATAATTGCATCTCTCGCATATGTTAGTTTTTGTGGTAGGAGGAGAGGGTTGTCTGTGTACATGAAGCAGTTGTAACATTGCCTCAGGATACCAAGATTCACCAACTGGTCTGGAGAGTACACCTGAAATTGCCCTTTGGTCATGCCTGAATAGTAGAGTGAGCTGCTTAGTCGCTTGGTTGGTGAGGGGTGAATAAAGAGCCTTGCCCTGCTGGGCAATCAAGTGTATTTGTGCTTGCTATTAGGTCTGAGCAACTGTTGGGCTGTAGGATGCTTTTTGAGTGCTTAGGTTGAGAGTTAGACTAGTTTCAAGGGAAAAACTGAAGAGGAGACTTAGTGGAGCCGGGAATAATTTAACCGTAGCTAACCGACGCTGCCCGGCCTGCAAAACTGTGCAAACGCGGTTCTTATAGTAGGGAAATGAAAGAGATAGAAATTAGCCCAAAATGGCCAATAAACTAGTACCATCTGGGCTGGAACCACTCCTCCAGGGACAGATAGGCTGCTTAAAGCTCCCCTCTCTCACAGGTGAGCAGAGAAACTTCCTTCTATCCAAGTAAGGTATGGGCAACTCAAAAACTAGTATAACAGCCCTGAATTCAGCACTAGCCTGAATGCTTGACTATACTAGATTAGAATGGCAGGAAACAAGGAATTTTTTGTTTTTTTTTGTTTTTTTTTGAAAAGATAAGGCAAAAACAGTAAAATAATACACTTAAAACAGCTTTAAACAACTACAAACGATCAGAGAAGGCTATCGCACTTTGGTGTATAGCCTACAACAGTTAAACAAATTATTTAAACAAAAAACGACTTTTTAAAAAAGCAGGCAGTCAAATAAGTACAATATGTGAAAAGAAAACAAGCTTTTAAATCACAATTAACACTGGAAAATCTGTGTTTAGGTGGAAAACAGTTAAGTACAGCAAGAAAGTACAGAAAACTGATAATCACTCCAAAGTCTCTCTTCTAAGCTAGAAGGCTTGTATCAGTTTAAGCCTTTCTAGTGCTACCCAGTAGGTTAGGTACAGGAAAGATGGGAAACAAGTGCAGATGTGTCTTTTAAACCAGAAAGTTGAAAGAGACAGACAAACTGTCCAAATGGTCAGTAAACTACCATTTCTGGGCCAAGAACCATTCCACTCATGGTAGACAGACTACCTTGTGCTTACCACTCCCTCTGATAAGCTAGAAGGCTTTCGTCCAACACAGAAAGGCTTGCGGGGCTCAGAAGCTTACCAACAGTCCTGGATACAGCAACTCTGTATCTGGACTAGGCTAGCTACAGGAAAGGTGGGAAACAAGCGCAAGTGCAGCTTTTAAACCAGAAAGTTGAAAGGGATGGAAAAATACTGCCCAAACAGCCAATAGCTACAATTTCTGGGCCAGGAACCACACCTCTTGTGGGAGATAGGCTACCTAGTGCTTACTACTCCCACTGATAAGCTAGAAGGCTTCCCTCCAACTCAGAAAGGCTTGCGGGGCTCAGAAGCTTACCAACAGTCCTGGATACAGCAACTCTGTATCTGGACTAGGCTAGCTACAGGAAAGGTGGGAAACAAGCGCAAGTGCAGCTTTTAAACCAGAAAGTTGAAAGGGATGGAAAAATACTGCCCAAACAGGCAATAGCTACAATTTCTGGGCCAGGAACCATACCTCTTGTGGGAGATAGGCTACCTAGTGCTTACTACTCCCACTGATAAGCTAGAAGGCTTCCCTCCAACTCAGAAAGGCTTGGGGGGCTCAGAAGCTTACAAAGAGTCCTGGATACAGCCAATCTGTACCTGGACTAGACTAGTTACAGGAAAGGTGGGGAACAAGAACAAATGCAGGCTTTTAAGCCAGCAAGTTGAAAAACATGGAAAACTGCCCAAACGGCCAAATAAACTACAATTTCTTGGCCAAAACTCACTCTTCCAGTGGAGGATAGGCTACCTAGTGCTTACCACTCCCACTGATAAGCTAGAAGGCTTCCCTCCAACACAGAAAGGTTTGGGGGGCTCAGAAGCTTACTAACAATCCTGGATACAGCAACTCTGTAACCAGAATAGGCTAGTTATAGGAAAGGAGGGGAACAGGCGCAAGTGTGGCTTTCAAACCAGAAAGTTGAAAGAGATGGAAAAAAACTGCTCAAACAGCCAATAGCTACAATTTCTGGGCCAGGGACCACTCCTATTGTGGTAGATAGGCTAACTGATGATTACCACTCCCACTGATAAGCTAGAAGGCTTCCCTCCAACACGGAAAGGCTTGCGGGGCTCAGAAGCTTACCAACCGTCCTGGGTACAGCAAATCTGTGCCTGTACTAGACTAGTAACAGGAAAGGCAGGAAACAAGTGCAAACACAGGCTTTTAAAGCAGAAGTTTGAAAGAGATGGAAAAGCTTCCCAAACGGCCAATAAACTATCATTTCTGGGTCAGAAATCACTCCTCCTGTGGTAGATAGGTTACCTAGTGCTTACCACTCCCAATGAAAAGTTAGAAGGCTTCTCTACAACACAGAAGGGCTTGGGGGGCTCAGAAGCTTACAAACAGTTCTGGATGCAGCAAATCTGTACCTGGACTATGCTAGTTACAGGAAAGGCAGGGACCAAACGCAAAACAGGCTTTTAAACCAGATAGTAGAAAGAGATGGAAAAACTGCCCAAATGGGCAATGAACTACAATTCCTGTGCCAAAACACACTCTTCCCATGGTAGATAGGCTACCTAGTGCTTACCACTCCCACTGACAAGCTAGAAGGCTTCCCTCCAGCACAAAAAGGCTTGGGGGGCACAGAAGCTTACCAACAGTCCTGGATACAGCAAGTCTGTATCTGGACTATACTAGTTATAGAAAGGCAGGAAACAAGCTTAGATTTTTTTTACAGAAATGCAGCTAAGACAGCAGTAAATACAATTCAAATTGCAATGCAGGCCAGCACACCCGAGTGTATAGCAACACTATGGCAAATACAGTTCAAATAAATGCAATTAAATTAACAAATGACTAAAAAACAAGTGCAGAAGGCAGTAAATTAGAAGGGCAATAACAAGCAGTAATAACAGAACAGCAGCTAAGACATATACAGTAAGACCAGCTAAATAATATATATGTGTGTGTATATATATATATATATATATATATATATATATATATATTATTATTAATTTATTCATTATTATTTTTTTTGAGGGAGGGAACAGAGCAGGATTAAGAGGCTACAGGGGTTGTCCTTCCCAAATGCTCTCTTTGTACACAGTAGGAGTGCCTGAAATCAGAATATGATCTCACTGCACTCAGTTGAGTGAGCAAATGAGATGGGCCCAGAAGGAGTATCCAAATACAAATCTACAAGAGGGGCAGACAATTTTAAAGCCACCACCATTAACACCAAAACAAGAACAGGGATGGTGTGTGGGGAACTAACTGTAGAGAGACAGCCACAACTTCAGTTGAGTTAATATTCAGTGAGAAACACAAATAAATAAATTAAAAACAGTACTATATGAAAAAGAGCAGATAAAAGTGTACTTAAATTCACTTATACATCCGTTGGTTTCAGGTAGATCTTAGACGGCCAAAGCACAGATATTAAGCAGAGATAACCGAAAATGTACCACTTATATAACGCAGGACAGAATATCAGGGAAGAGGTGAAACTACTCCCAACTGCTGTCAATGGCTACACAGAAATTCTAACAAGTACTCTGTAAAGAGACAGCCACAACTTCAATTGAGTTAATATTCAGTGAGAAATACAAATAAATAAATTAAATACAGTACTATATGAAAAAGAGCAGATAAAAGTACTTAAATTCACTTATACGTCTAGTTGATTTCAGGTAGATCTTAGCCCACCAAAGCTCAGATATTTAGAAGAGATAACCCAAAATGTACCACATATATAAGGCAGGACAGAATATCAGTGATGAGGTTAAACTACCCCCACTGCTATCAATTGCCGCACAGAAATTCCAACAAGTACTCTACAGAGACAGCCACAAATTCAGATGTGTTAATATTCAGTGAGAAACACAAATAAATAAATTAAATACAGTACTATATGAAAAAGAGCAGATAAAAGTGTACTTAAATTCACTTATACGTCCAGTTTATTTCAGGTATATCTTAGCCAGCCAAAGCTCAGATATTTGGCAGAGATAACCCAAAATGTACCACTTATATAAGGCAGGACAGAACATCAGTGATAAGGTGAAACTGCCCCCACTACTATCAATGGCTGCACAGAAATTCTAACATGTACTCTGTAGAGAGACAGCCACAACTTCAGCTGAGTTAATATTCAGTGAGAAATACAAATAAATAAATTAAATGCAGTACTATATGAAAAAGAGCAGATAAAAGTGTACTTAACTGCACTTATACATCCTGTTCATTTCAGGTAGATCTTAGCCAGCCAAAGCTTAGATATTTAGCAAAAATAACTCACAATATACCACTTATATAATGCAGGATAGAATATCAGTGATGAGGTGAAACTACCCCCCACTGCATTATATGGCTGTACAGAAATTCTAACAAGTACTCTGTAGAGAGACAGCCACAACTTCAGTTGACTTAATATTCAGTGAGAAAGACATAAATAAATTAAATACAGTACTACATGAAAAAGAGGAGATAAAAGTATACTTAAATTCACTTATACGTCCAGTTGATTTCAGGTAGATCTTAGCCGGCCAAAGCTCAGATATTAAGCAGCGATAACCCAAAATGTACCACTTACATAAGGCAGGACAGAATATCAGTGATGGGGTGAAACTACTCCCACTGCTATCAATGGCTGCACAGATATTCTAACATGTACTCCGTAGAGAGACAGCCACATCATCAGTTGAGTTAATATTCGGTGAGAAACACAAATAAATAAATTAAATACAGTACTATATGAAAAAGAGGAAATAAAAGAGTAATTAAACTAATTTATATGTCCAATTGAATTCCAGTAGATCTTAGCCAGCCAAAGCTCAGATATTAAGCAGAGATAACCCAAAATGTACCACTTATATAAGGCAGGACAGAATATCAGTGATGAGGTGAAACTACCCCACACACTGCAGTCAATGGCTGGACAGAAATTCTAACAAGTACTCTGTAGAGCAGGCATGGGCAAACTACGGCCCGGGGGCCACATGCGGCCCATTAAACGTTTTGATTCGGCCCGCCAAACTTGAAAAAATTTAATAAATTAACCTTGTTAATGTTTTATTTCCCCTGCAATTCTGATGTTTCCTCACTAGATGGTGCACTCAAGATATATTGGCTTTGTTGAGGTGAAGCGTAGGCCTATTACTCCACATTTGCACTTTACCCTTTGACCCACCGCCCCTCTATGAAGATGAGCGGACCCAAGAAAAGGAAAGTGGACAGAGAATGTTGAGTGTTCAATAAGGAGTGGACAGCTAAATATTTTTTCACTGAACACCGATCATCTGCTGTTTGCCTGATATGCCAAGAAACTGTGGTGGTTTTTAAAGAGTATAATATTAGCCATCACTTTGCCACAAAGCACGCTAATTATGCTAGCAAGCTCTCAACAAAAGAACGGGAAGCTGCTGCTGAGAAGGTGGCAGCTAATTTGAAGGCTCAGCAAAGTTTTTTTCACCGTCAAACTGCCATTCAAGAGTCAAGTACCAAGGCCAGTTTTATGCTTTCATTCAAAATAGCAAAGGCCAGCAAACCACTGTCTGAGGGCGAGTTTTTAAAAGAATGTATGGTAGAGACAGCAGGTATTTTGTGCCCGGAGACCAAAGACAAATTTGAGAAAATCAGTTTATCACGGCAGACAGTGACTCGCCGTGTGGAACTAATAGATGAAGATATCACCAGCAGATTAAACAAAAAGGTGAAGTCATTCACTTTTTATTCTTTAGCACTGGATGAAAGCAATGATGTCAAAGACATTGCTCGGCTCCTCATTTTTATCCAAGGAATCAACGAAACTTTTGAAATAACGGAGGAGTTTTTGACAATGGAGTCTCTGAAAGGACAAACACGGGGAGAGGACTTGTTTGAACGGGTGTCTGCTGCCATCGAAAACATGAAGCTTCCCTGGAGTAAGCTTGCTAACGTCACCACAGATGGATCTCCGAATTTAACGGGAAAAAATGTTGGCCTGCTGAGGAGAATCCAGAATAAAGTGAAAGATGAAAACCCTGACCAGGATGTCATTTTCCTCCACTGCATCATCCACCAGGAATCTCTATGTAAATCGGTGTTACAGCTGAATCATGTTGTGAATCCTGTGGTGAAACTCGTCAACTTCATATGCGCATGGGGACCTGGAGGAAACTGATGCGGATCACCAGGACCTGCTTTATCACTCCCGTGTCCGCTGGTTGAGTTTGGGCAAAGTGTTTCAACGAGTGTGGGAGCTCAAAGAGGAGATTGGCGTGTTTTTGGAGTGGCAGGGGAAGACTGATGAATTTCCTGAGCTGAGCAACAAGGGCTGGATGTGTGACTTTGCGTTTGCTACGGACGTATTTTCACACTTGAATGAGCTCAACATGAAACTGCAGGGGAAGGAGCAGTTTGTGCATGACATGTACACAAACGTGAAAGCCTTCAAATCCAAGCTGGCTTTATTCTCCAGGCAGATTTTGAACAAGTCATTCACTCATTTTCCTAGACTAGCCACGCTGAAAGAGGCCGGAGCAAAAGTAAAGAAATACAGTGAGTCACTGGATGCATTGCACGGAGAATTCTGCCGTCGGTTTTTGGATTTCGACAAAATTGACAAGTCACTTCAATTGGTGGCCTTTCCTCTGTCACAAGACCCGAAACAGCTCCAGAGGAGCTTCAGCTCGAACTGATCGACCTTCAGTCCGACCCTGCCTTAAAAGAGAAGTTCAGCTCTCTGAAACTAAATTACTTCTATGCTTCACTCAATGATGCCGCGTTTCCAAATCTAAGGCGAAAAGCGCAGATGATGTTGGCTTTGTTCGGCTCTACCTTCGTGTGTGAACAGACCTTCAGCATCATGAGCATCAACAAAGCCAGCCACAGATCCAAGTTAACAGACCTACACCTCAGATCCATCCTGAGAATCGCCACAACAAAACTAACTCCAGACTTTGATGCGCTGGCTAAAAAAGGAGACCAGCAACACTGCTCCCATTAAAATGTGTGTGTCTCCGTGATACGCACGTTGTTAAAATAAACAGTGCACGCAGATCAAATATAACGCTTCACAGACTGACTTGCTGCAACTGTTTCTTCCTTGCACTGGTTGTTGTTGACTTTTGGCACCGGGGAAACAAATTGAATAAAAGGAACAGGACAAGTACATCTGCATCTCCTACCGTTTTTGAAAAAAAAGACAGTCAGGAGGAGAGTGATGGTGATATCCTGAAGGATAACAGAACTTTCAGTGCTTTAAAATAAAATGGTCATTTATTTGATTTTCAGTGTTTAAAGACTCATTTCGAAGTCAGAGATTTTATTGTAATGCTTTTCTTCATTTTCATTGGAAATTAAAGCACATGTTTTCTCCATATCCCAAGATGTGTATTTTTCCCCCAATGAGGTGATGTTTTCAAAGCATGCCATCTATCTGCTCCTGTTCCGGCCCCTTTGTCAAATGTTAGAACTCAATGTGGCCCACGAATCAAAAAGTTTGCCCACCCCTGCTCTACAGATTACTTGTTAGAATGTCTGTGCAGCCATTGATTGCAATGGGGGGCAGTTTCATCTCATCACTGATATTCTGCCCTGCCTTATTTAAGTGGTACATTTTGGGTTATCTCTTCTAAATATCTGAGCTTTGGAGGGCTAAGATCTACCTGAAATCAATTGGACATATAAGTGAATTTAAGTACTTTTATCTGCTTTTTCATATAGTACTGTATTTAATTTATTTATTTGTGTTTCTCACTGAATATTAACTCAACTGATGTTGTGGCTGTCTCTCTACAGAATACTTGTTAGAATTTCTGTGTAGCCATTGATAGCAGTGGGGGTAGTTTCACCCCATCACTGATATTCTGTCCTGCCTTATACAAGTGGTACATTTTGGGTTATCTCTGCTTAATATCAAAGCTTTGGCCGGCTAAGATCTACCTGAAATCAACTGGACATATAAGTGAATTTAAGTATAGTTTTATCTGCTTTTTTTCCTATTGTACTGTATATAATTTATTTATTTGTGTTTCTCACTGAATAATAACTCAACTGAAGTTGTGGATGTCTCGCTACAGTGTACTTGTTAGAATTTCTGTGTAGCCATTGATAGCAGTGGGGGTGGTTTCATCCCATCAATGATATTCTGTCCTGCCTTATATAAGTGGTACATTTTGGGTTATCTCTGCTTAATATCTGATCTTTGGCCAGCTAAGATCTACCGGAAATCAATTGGACATATAAATGGGTTTAATTACTCTTTTATCTACTCCTTTTCATATAGTACTGTATTTAATTTATTTATTTCTGTTTCTCACTGAATATTAACTCATCTGAAGTTGTGGCTGTCTTTCTACAGAGTACTTGTTAGAATATCTGTGCAGCCATTGATAGCAGTGGGGGGTAGTTTCACCTCATCACTGATGTTCTGTCCTGCCTTATATAAATAGTACATTTTGGGTTATTGCTGCTAAATATCAGAGCTTTGGCCGGCTAAGATCTACCTGAAATCAACTTGATGTATAAGTGAATTTAAGTACACTTTTATCTGCTATTTTTCATATAGTACTGTATTTAATTTATTTATTTGTGTTTCTCACTGAATATTAACTCAACTGAAGTTGTGGCTGTCTCTCTACAGAGTACGTTTTAGAATTTCTGTGTAGCTTTTGATTGCAGTAGGAGTAGTTTCACCTCATCACTGACATTCTGTCCTGCCTTATATAAGTGGTACATTTTGTGTTATCTCTGCTTAATATCTGAGCTTTGGCGGGCTAAGATCTACCTGGAATTAACTGGACGTATAAGTGAATTTAAGTACTTTTATCTGTTATTTTTCATATAGTACTGTATGTAATTTATTTATTTGTATTTCTCACTGAATTTTAGCTCAATTGCAGTTGTGGCTGTCTCTTTACAGAGTACTTGTTAGAATTTCTGTGTAGGCATTGATAGCAGTTGGGGGTAGTTTCACCTCTTCCCTGATATTCTGCCCTGCGTTATATAAGTGGTACATTTTCGGTTATCTCTGCTTAATATCTAAGCTTTGGCTGGCTAAGATCTACCTGAAGTCCACTGGACGTTCAAGTGAATTTAAGTATACTTTTATCTGCTCTTTTTCATCTACTACTGTGTTTAATTTACTTATTTGTGTTTCTCACTGAATATTAACTCAACTGAAGTTGGGGCTGTCTCCAGAGACAGCCATAACTTCACTTGAGTTAATTTTCAGTGAGAAACACAAATAAATTAATTAAATACAGTACTATGTGAAAAAGAGCAGATAAAAGTGTACTTAAATTAACTTGTACGTCCAGTTGATTTCAGGTAGATCTTAGCAGGAAAAAGCTCAGATATTAAGCAGAGATAACGCAAAATGTACCTCTTATATAAGGCAGGACAGAATGTCAGTGATGAGGTGAAACTACCCCCACTGCTATCAATAACTACACAGAAATTCTAACAAGTAGATCTTAGCCGGCCAAAGCTCAGATATTAAGCAGAGATAACGCAAAATGTACCATTTATATAAGGCAGGACAGAACATCAGTGATGAGGTGAAACTGCCCCCCACTGCTATCAATGGATGCACAGAAATTAATTCTAACAAGTACTCTATAGAAAGACAGCCACAACTTCAGTTGAGTTAATATTCAGTGAGAAACACAAGTAAATAAATTAAATACGGTTTACTATCACAATGCCGACGTGCACTTGCACGGCTATGAAGTATTCGAACAACAGATGTTCGAATACTTCATATTGTGGCAGGTGATGTGAGCGAACGTTGCCATTGCAAATGGACTGTGCATTCGCAATTCCAACGTTCGTTCATGGGAGCGGATCGCGGTACAGTGCGGTTAGGGAAATACATCCCTTTCCTCACTGTAGTGCGATCTCGGAGTTGGAATATTAAGTTAGGGGGGGGTGTGTTTAGGTTAGGTAGATAGGTGCTTATGGGAAGGGTGGGCGTGTTGTGTATTGCCGTAAATGTCGCGAGCGACATTTTCGACAATACACCCTTGTTTTCGAGGTTAGGTTGATTTGGAAATGTTCATTTCCGATGTGAAAAGTCGACAATACAGACATGATTTTTTCTGACTTTCGACTTAATGATAGTAAACCATTAAATACAGTACTATATGAAAAAGAGGAGATAAAAGAGTAATTAAACTCATTTATACGTCCAATTGATTTCCGGTCGATCTTAGCCAGCCAAAGCTCAGGTATTAAGCAGAGATGACCCAAAATGTACCACTTATATAAGGCAGGACAGAATATCAGTGATGGGATGAAACCACGCCCCACTGCAATCAATGGCTACACAGAAATTCTAACATCCACAACTTCAGCTGAGTTATTATTCAGTGAGAAACACAAATGAATAAATTATATACAGTACAATATGAAAAAAAGCAGATAAAACTGTACTTAAATTTACTTATACGTCCCGTTGATTTCAGGTAGATCTTAGCTGGCCAAAGCTTAGATATTAAGCAGAGATAACCCAAAATGTACCACTTATATAAGGCAGGACAGAATATCAGTGATGGGGTGAAACTACCCCCACTGCTATAAATGGCTACACAGAAATTCTATCAAGTACTCTGTAGAGAGACAGCCACAACATCAGTTGAGTTAATATTCGGTGAGAAACACAAATAAATAAATAAATTAAATACAGTACTATATTGAAAAGAGCAGATAAAAGTGTACTTGAATTCACTTATACGTCCAGATGATTTCATGTAGATCTTAGCCGGCCAAAGCTTAGATATTAAGCAGAGATAACCCAAAATGTACCAGTTATATAAGGCAGGACAGAAAATCAGTGATGAGGTGAAACTACCCTGCACTGCTATAAATAGCTACACAGAAATTCTAACAAGTACTCTGTAGAGAGACAGCCACAACTTCAGTTGAGTTAATATTAAGTGAGAAACACAAATAAATAAATTAAATACAGTACTATATGAAAACGGGCAGAAAATAGTGTACTTAAATTAACTTATATGTCCAGTTGATTTCAGGTAGATCCTAGCCAGCCAAAGCTCAGATTCTAAGCAGAGACAATGCAAAATGTACCACTTATATAAGGCAGGACAGAATATCAGTAATGAGTTGAAACAACCCCCCACTACTATAAATATCTACAAAGAAATTCTAACAAGTACTCTGCAGAGAGACAAACACAACTTCAGTTGAGTTTATATTCAGTGAGAAACACAAATAAATTAAATACAGTACTATATAAAAAAGAGCAGATAAAAGTGTACTTAAATTTACTTAAAAGTCCATTTAATTTCAGGTAGATCTTAGCTGGCCAAAGATCAGATATTTAGCAGAGATAACCCAAAATGTACCACTTATATAAGGCAGGACAGAATATCAGTGATGGGGTGAAACTACCCCCCACTGCTATAAATGGCTACATAGAACTTTTAACAACTACTCTGTTGAGAGACAGCCACAACATCAGTTGAATTAATATTTGGTGAGAAACACAAATAAATAAATTAAATACAGTACTATATGAAAAAGAGCAGATAAAAGTACTTAAATTCATTTATACATCCAATTGATTTCAGGTAAATCTTAGCCAGCCAAAGCTCAGATATTTAGCAGAGATAACCCAAAATGTACCACTTATATATGGCAGGACAGAATTTCAGTGATGAGGTGAAACTACCCCCACTGCTATCAATGGCTGCACAGAGATTCTAACGTGTACTCTGTAGACAGACAGTCACAACTTCAGTTGAGTTAATATTAAGTGAGAAATACAAATAAATAAATTAAATACAGTACTATATGAAAAAGAGCAGATAAATGTGTACTTAAATTTACTTATACGTCCAGTTGATTTCAGGTAGATCTTAGCCTGCCAAAGTTCAGATATTTGTCAGAGATAACCCAAATGGTACCACTTATATAAGGCAGGACAGAATATCAGTGATGAGGTGAAACTACCCGCACTGCTATAAATGGCTACACAGAAATTCTAACAAGTACTATGTAGAAAGACAGCCACAACTTCAGTTGAGTTAATATTTAGTGAGAAACACAAATAAATAAATTAAATACAGTACTATATGAAAACGGGCAGAAAATAATGTACTTAAATTCACTTATACATCCAGTTAATTTCAGGTAGATCTTAGCTGGCCAAACCTCAGATATTAAGCAGAGATAACCCAAAGTGTACCACTTATATAAGGCAGGACAGAATATCAGTGATGAGGTGAAACTACTCCCCCTCTGCTATCGATGGCTGCACAGAAATTATAATGAGTACTCTGTAGAGAGACAGACATAACTTCAGTTGAGTTAATATTAAGTGAGAGAAGCAAATAAATAAATTAAATGCAGTTCTATATGAAAAAGAGGAGATAAATGTGTACTTAAATTCACTTATACATCCAGTTGATTTCAGGTAGATCTTAGCCGGCCAAAGCTTAGATATTAAGCAGAGATAACCCAAAATGCACCACTTATATAAGGCAGGACAGAATATCAGTGATGAGGTGAAACTACCCCCCCCCCACACTGCTGTCAATGGCTGGACAGAAATTCTATCAAGTACTCTGTAGAGAGACAGCCCCAACTTCAGTTGAGTTAATATTCAGTGAGAAAGGAAAATAAATAAATAAAATACAGAAGTAGATGAAAAAGAGCAGATAAAAGTGTACTTAAATTCACTTGAATGTCCAGTTGACTTCAGGTAGATCTTAGCCAGCCAAAGCTCAGATATTAAGCAGAGATAACCGAAAATGTACCAGTTATATAACCCAGGACAGAATATCAGGAAAGAGGTGAAACTACCCCCAACTGCTATCAATGCCTACACAGAAATTCTAACAAGTACTATGTAAAGAGACAGCCACAACTTCAATTGAGTTAAAATTCAGTGAGAAATACAAATAAATAAATTACATACAGTACTATATGAAAAAGAGCAGATAAAAGTACTTAAATTCACTTATACGTCCAGTTGATTTCGGGTAGATCTTAGCCCGCCAAAGCTCAGATATTTAGAAGAGATATTCCAAAATCTACCACTTATATTAGGCAGGGCAGAATATCAGTGATGAGATGAAACTGCCCTCCATTGCAATCAATGGCTGCACAGAAATTCTAACAAGTAATCTGTAGAGAGACAGCCACAACTTCAGTTGAGTTAATTTTCAGTGAGAAACACAAATAAATTAATTAAATACAGTACTATATGAAAAAGAGCAGATAAAAGTGTACTTAAATTAACTTATACGTCCAGTTCATTTCAGGTAGATCTTAGCCAGCCAAAGCTCAGATATTAAGCAGAGATAACGCAAAATGTACCACTTATATAAGGCAGGACAGAATGTTAGTGATGAGGTGAAACTACCCTTACTGCTATCGATAGCTACACAGAAATTCTAAAAAGTACTCTGTAGAGAGACAGCCACAACTTCAGTTGAGTTAATATTCAGTGAGAAACACAAATAAATAAATTAAATACAGTACTATATGAAAATTAGCAGACAAAAGTGTACTTAAATTCACTTATACATCAAGTTGATTCAAGGTAGATCTTAGCCAGCCAAAGCTCAGATATTTAGCAGCGATAATACAAAATGTACCATTTATATAAGGTAGGACAGAGCATCAGTGATGAGGTGAAATTGCCCCCCACTGCTATCAATGGATGCACAGAAATTAATTCTAACAAGTACTCTGTAGAAAGACAGCCACAACTTCAGTTGAGTTAATATTCAGTGAGAAACACAAGTAAATAAATTAAATACAGTACTATATGAAAACGAGAAGATAAAAGAGTAATTAAGCTCATTTATACATCCAATTGATTTCCGGTAGATCTTAGACAGCCAAAGCTCCGGTATTAAGCAGAGATAACCCAAAATGTACCACTTATATAAGGCAGGACAGAATATCAGTGATTGGATGAAACCACCCCCCACTGCTATCAATGGCTACACAGAAATTCTAACATCCACAACTTCAGCTGAGTTATTATTCAGTGAGAAACACAAATAAATAAATTATATACAGTACAATAGGAAAAAAAGCAGATAAAACTGTAGTTAAATTCACTTATACGTCCAGTTGATTTCAGGTAGATCTTAGGTAGCCAAAGCTTAGATATTAAGCAGAGATAACCCAAAATGTACCACTTATATAAGGCAGGACAGAATATCAGTGATGGGGTGAAACTACCCCCACTGCTATCAATGGCTACACAGAAATTCTATCAAGTACTCTGTAGAGAGACAGCCACAACATCAGTTGAGTTAATATTCAGTGAGAAACACAAATAAATAAATTAAATACAGTACTATATGAAAAAGAGAAGATAAAAGTGTACTTAAATTCACTTATACATCCAGATGATTTCAGGTAGATCTTAGCCGGCCAAAACTCAGATATTTAACAAAGATAACCCAAAATGTACCACTTATATAAGGCAAGACAGAAAATCAGTGATGAGGTGAAACTACCTCCAACTGTTATCAGTGGCTGCACAGAAATTCTAACAAGTACTCTGTAGAGAGACAGCCACAACATCAGTTGAGTTAATATTCGGTGAGAAACACAAATAAATAAATTAAATACAGTACTATATGAAAAAGAGCAGATAAAGGTACTTAAATTCACTTATATATCCAGTTGATTTCAGGGAGATCTTAGCCGGCCAAAGCTCAGATATTTAGCAGAGATAACCCAAAATGTACAACTTATATAAGGCAGGACAGAATATCAGTGATGAAGTGAAACTACCCTGCACTGCTATAAATAGCTACACAGAAATTCTAACAAGTACTCTGTAGAGAGACAGCCACAACTTCAGTTGAGTTAATATTTAGTGAGAAACACAAATAAATAAATTAAATACAGTACTATATGAAAACTGGCAGAAAATAGTGTACTTAAATTAACTTATATGTCCAGTTGATTTCAGGTAGATCTTAGCCAGCCAAAGCTCAGACTCTAAGCAGAGATAACGGAAAATGTACCACTTATATAAGGCAGGACAGAATATCAGTAATGAGTTGAAACAACCCCCCACTGCTATAAATGTCTACACAGAAATTCTAACAAGTACTCTGTAGAGAGACAAACACAACTTCAGTTGAGTTTATATTCAGTGAGAAACACAAATAAATTAAATACAGTACTATATAAAAAAGAGCAGATAAAAGTGTACTTAAATTCACTTAAAAGTCCATTTAATTTCAGGTAGATCTTAGCCGGCCAAAGATCAGATATTTAGCAAAGATAACCCAAAATGTACCACTTATATAAGGCAGGACAGAATATCAGTGATGGGGTGAAACTACCCCCCACTGCTATAAATGGCTACATAGAAATTCTAACAACTACTCTGTTGAGAGACAGCCACAACTTCAGTTGAGTTAATATTCAGAGAGAAACACAAATAAAATAAATACAGTACTATATGAAAAAGAGCAGATAAAAGTGCACTTAAATTCACATATACGTCCAGTTGATTTCAGGTAGATCTTAGCTGGCCAAAGCTCAAATATTTAGCAGAGATAACCCAAAATGTACCACTTATAAAAGGCAGGACATAATATCAGTGATGAGGTGAAACTACCCCCCACTGCTATAAATGGCTGCACAGAGATTCTAACGTGTACTCTGTAGAGAGACAGTCACAACTTCAGTTGAGTTAATATTAAGTGAGAAACACAAATAAATAAATTAAATACAGTACTATATGAAAAAGAGCAGATAAATGTGTACTTAAATTTACTTATACATCCAGTTGATTTCAGGTACATCTTAGCCGGCCAAAGCTCAGATATTTAGCAGAGATAACCCAAAATATACCACATATATATGGCATGACAGAATTTCAGTGATGAGGTGAAACTACCCCCACTGCTATCAATGGCTACACAGAAATTCTAACAAATACTCTGTAGAGGGACAGCCACAACTTCTGTTGAGTTACTATTCAGTGACAACACAAATGCAGTAGTATATGCAAAAGAGCAGATAAAAGTACTTAAATTCACTTATACGTCCAGTTGATTTCAGGTAGATCTTAGCCTGCCAAAGTTCAGATATTTGTCAGAGATAACCCAAATGGTACCACTTATATAAGGCAGGACAGAATATCAGTGATGAGGTGAAACTACCCGCACTGCTATAAATGGCTACACAGAAATTCTAACAAGTACTATGTAGAGAGACAGCCACAACTTCAGTTGACTTAATATTTAGTGAGAAACACAAACAAATAAATTAAATACAGTTCTATATGAAAAAGAGGAGATAAATGTGTACTTAAATTCACTTATACATGCAGTTGATTTCAGGTAGATCTTAGCCGGATAAAGCTCAGATATTTAGGAAAGATAACCCAAAATGTACCACTTATATAAGGCAGGACAGAATATCAGTGATGAGGTGAAACTACCCCCCACTCATATCAATGACTGCACAGATATTGTAACAAGTACTCTATAGAGAGAAAGCCACGACTTCAGTTGAGTTAATATTCTGTGAGAAACACAAATAAATAAATTAAATACAGTACTATATGAAAAAGAGCAGATAAAAGTGTACATAAATTCACTTATCCATCCAGTTGATTTCATGTAGATCTTCGCTGGCCAAGGCTCAGATATTTAGCAGAGATAACCCAAAATGTACCACATATATAAGGCAGGACAGAATATCAGTGATGAGGTGAAACTACCCTCCAGTGCTATCAATGGATGCACAGAAATTCTAACAAGTACTCTGTAGAGAGACAGCCCCAACTTCAGTTAAGTTAATATTCAGTGTGAAACACAAATAAATCAATTAAATACAGTACTATATGAAAAAGAGCAGATAAAAGCTTACTTAAATTCACCTATCTGTCGAGCTGATTTCAGGAAGATCTTAGCTGGCCAAAGCTCAGATATTTAGGAGGGATAACCCAAAATGTACCATTTATATAATGCAGGACAGAATATCAGTGATGAGTTGAAACTAACCCGCACTGCTATATATGGCTACACAGAAATTCTAACAAGTACTCTGTAGAGAGACAGCCACAAATTCAGTTGAGTTAATATTCAGTGAGAAACACAAACTAATAAATTAAATATTTTACTATATGAAAAAGAGTAGATAAAAGTGTACTTAAATTCAATTATACGTCTAGTTGATTTCAGGTAAATCTTAGCCGGGCAAAGCTCAGATATTAAGTGAGATAACCCAGAATGTACCACTTATATAAGCCAGGACAGAGTATCAGTGATGAGGTGAAACTACCCTGCACTGCTATCAATGGCTACACAGAAATTCTAACAAGTACTCTGTAGAGGGATAGCCACAACTTCAGTTGAGTTAATATTCAGTTAGAAACACAAATAAATAACTTAAATACAGTACTATATGAAAAAGAGCAGATAAAGGTGTACTTAAATTCACTTATACGTCCAGTTGATTTCATGTAGACCGTAGCTGGCCAAAGCTCAAATATTTAGCAGAGATAACCCAAAATGCACCACTTATATAAGGCAGGACATAATATTAGTGATGAGGTGAAACTACCCCCCTACTGCTATCAATGGCTGCACAGAAATTTGAATGGGTACTCTGTAGAGAGACAGCCACAACTTCAGCTGAGTTAATAATAAGTGAGAGACACAAATAAATAAATTAAATACAGTACGATATGAAAAAGAGGAAATAAAAGTGTACTTAAATTCACTTATATGTCCTGTTGATTTCAGGTAGATCTTAGCCAGCCAGAGCTCAGATATTAAGCAATGATAACCCAAAATGTACCACTTATATAAGGCAGGACAGAATATCAGTGATGGGGTGAAACTACCCCACTGCTATCAATGGCTGCACAGAAATTCTAACAAGTTCTCTGTAGAGAGACAGCCACAACTTCAGCTGAGTTAATATTCAGTGAGAAACACAAATAAATAAATTAAATACAGTACTATATAAAAAGAGCAGATAAAACTGTTCTTAAATTCACTTATACATCCAGTTGATTTCGGGTAGATCTTAGCCAGCCAAAGCCCAGACATTTAGCAGAGATAACCCAAAATGTACCACTTATATAAGCCATGACAGATTATCAGAGATGAGGCGAAACTACCCCCACTGCTATCCATGGCTGCACAGAAATTCTAACAAGTACTCTGTAGAGAGACAGCCACGACTTCAGTTGCATTAATATTCAGTGAGAAACAGAACTAAATAAATTAAATACAGTACAATACAAAAAAGAGTGGATAAAAGTGTACTTAAATTCACTTATACATCCAGTTGATTTCAGGTAGATCGTAACCGGCCAAAGCTCAGATATTAAGCAGAGATGACCCAAATATACCACTTATATAAGGCAAGACAGTATATCAGTGATGAGGTGAAACTACCCCCCACTGCTATAAATTGCTGCACAGAAAATCGAACAAGTACTCTGTAAAGAGACAGCCACAACTTCAGTTGAATCCGAAAAATAACAAAATGTGGCTGATAATCCAAGAAACGCAGCTCCACTGTTAACAGTTCAATAATTTAATAGCAAGATACTTCACAAAACACGTAGAGCACGAAAATTCACATGTAAATCCACAGTTGGTAAAGGTTGAGCGCTTTCATCTGCTACCACAGATTTTATCAGAACCTTGAATGATTCATAAAACATAGTTTATATAGTGGTTTAGGCGCCAAACATAATTGGATAATTGTTAAATAATTAAACTCAATTTCTCAACACACTGAAAGAGAAATTCCTTTCTAATGAAAATATACAATCCTATACTGTGATTAATAGGTTGATACCAAATAACCTACTAAGGAGTGTATAAGGCTTCCTCATATATAAATGCATACTCTTTAAAAGTGCATGAGTGCTAAAAAACTTAATCGACTGTTTCATACATAAATCTACTGAAATAGATGACATTATGGAACCTTTAAAATACATAAAAAATACAAATGAAATACACATTTGAATATATACATCTACAGTGCATAAAAGACATAAAATACAATATAATAATTCCATGTATTTACTGAATGCATCAAGAAAACTTCATGAAGCAGGAGTATATACAATAATATATAAAAATGTATATGATATATATAAATGATAAAATATATAGTAATATGTATATAAATATATAATTATAGAAATATAAATATAAAATATTAATGTAAATATAAACATGAATATATATGTGTAAGCATACGTGACAATGTAAAAAATGTGAAAAATTATATACGGTTGATACCAAGGGATTTGAACCCTGTGTTCAACTATCCAAAATAAGGAAGGGTTTTATGCTGATGTGATCATTTAAACCTGGTAGTGTTGTTGCATCACATAGTATTTGCCATTTACTTTCTAAAAGTGCTAAGAAGCATTTCCGATTACCTACTGTTGTAGTGTGTGCTATAATGTCAATGATACTGAAAAGAAAGGAATGTTCAACACCTTTTTCTAGAATATGTCTACTCAGAGCATTATTTGAGTCTTGTTTTTTGATTTTGTAAGTATGCTCATATATTCTAGTCTTGAATTTCCTTTCCGTCTTTCCAATATAAAAAGCATCACATGCTACACAAGTGGCGATATATACTATTCTGGAGGTATTACAATTCCCCCCTCTACTGTATATACAGTTGGCAGTGATGTTTTTTAGCTTAATAACATTGGTTTCATTAATAAGCTTACATTGCTTACAAAAAACACATTTCCTGGTATGTTTAGTTGCATTGACTTCCCTATTATAATCCTTTCTCCTTTCTAAAATCTTTTTAATATTTAAAGATGTTTTATAAACAAATTTGGGTGTTGATCCGACAATATTACAAATGTCTTCAGAAGTCTTAAAAATATTCCAGTGTTTCGTCAAAATCTCTTTCAAAATGTCGACATATGGCCCATACATGAGTACACACGTGCATCCTTCTGATTCTTTTTTCTTATCTTTCAGAATGAAAGGTCTTCCTAATAACGGGGTATATTTTTTACCCCATTCCTTCATAACATTTCTCTGTATAGGTTTAATCAACTCATCAGGGTACCCCCTGTTTGTAAACATTGTATATATAAAATTTAACTCATTAACCATAGTTTCTCTGTTAGATGACATTCGGGCTGCTCGTATGCATTGGCCCTTAAAAACATTTTTAAAAATATGGGGTGGGTGACAACTGTCGCAGAATAAATAATCTCAACCTTTACCAACTGTGGATTTACATGTGAATTTTCGTGCTCTACGTGTTTTGTGAAGTATCTTGCTATTAAATTATTGAACTGTTAACAGTGGAGCTGCGTTTCTTGGATTATCAGCCACATTTTGTTATTTTTCGGATTCGTGGTGGTGCTCCCATTTGCTTTGACAACTTCAGTTGAGTTGATATTCAGTGAGAAACACAAATAAATAAATTAAATACAGTAGTATATGAAAAAAAGCAGACAAAAGTGTACTTAAATTCACTTATCCGTCCAGTAGATTTCAAGTAGATCTTAGCTGGCCAAAGCTCAGATATTTAGCAGAGATAACCCAAAATGTACCACGTATATAAGACAGGACAGAATATCAGGGATGAATTGAAACTACCCCGCACTGCTAAAAATGGGTACACAGAAATTGTAACAGGTACTCTGTAAAGAGACAGCCACAACTTCAGTTGAATTAATATTCAGTGAGAAAGACAAATAAATAAATTAAATACAGTACTATATGAAAAACAGCAGATAAAAGTGTACTTAAATTCACTTACTCGTCCAGTTGATTTCAGGTACATCTTAGCCGGCCAAAGCTGAGATATTAAGCAGAGACAACCCAAAATTTACCGCTTATGTAAGGCAGGACAGAATATCAATGAAGAGTTGAAACTACCCCGCACTGCTATCAATGGCTGCACAGAAATTCTAACAAGTACTCTGTAGAGAGACAGCCACAACTTCAGTTGAGTTAATATTCAGTGAGAAACAGAAATAAATAAATTAGAGTACTATATTAAAAAGAGCAGATAAAAGTGGACTGAAATTCACTTATACGTCCAGTTGATTTCGGGTAGATCTTAGCCGGCCAAACCTCAGATATTTGGCAGAGATAACCCAAAATGTACCACTTATATTAGGTAGGACAGAATATCAGTGATGAGGCGAAACTATCCCCCAACTGCTATCAATGGCTGCACAGAAATTCTAACAAGTACTCTGTAGAGAGACAGCCAAAACTTCAGTTGAGTTAATATTCAGTGAGAAACACTAATAAATAAAATATGGTAGTATATGAAAAAGAGCAGATAAAAGTGTACTTGAATTTAATTATACATCCAGTTTATTGCAGGTAGATCTTAGCCGGCCAAATCTCAGATGTTAAGCAGGGATAAACCTAAATGTACCACTTATATATGGCAGGACAGAAAATCAGTGATGAGGTATAACTACTCCCAATCCTATCAATGACTGCAGAGCAACAAGTACTCTGTAGAGAGACAGCCACAACTTCAGTTTAGTTATTATTCAGTGAGAAACCCAAATAAAAAATTATATACAGTACAATAGGAAAAAAAAGCAGATAAAACTGTACTTAAATTCACTTATACGTCTAGTTGATTTCGGGTAGATCTTAGCCGGCCAAACCTCAGATATTTAGCAGAGATAACCCAAAATGTGCCACTTATATAAGGCAGGACAGAATATCAGTGATGGGGTGAAACTACCCCCACTGCTATCAATGGCTACACAGAAATTCTAACAAGTAGTCTGTAGAGAGACAGCCACAACTTCAGTTGAGTTAATATTCAGTGAGAGACATAAATAAATAAATTAAATATAGTACTATATGAAAAAGAGCAGATAAAAGTGTACTTAAATTCACTTATACGTCCAGATGATTTCAGGTAGACCTTAGCCGGCCAAAACTCAGATATATAACAAAGATAACCCAAAATGTACCACTTTTATAAGGCAGGACAGAAAATCAGTGATGAGGTGAAACTACCTCCAACTGCTATCAATGGCTGCACAGAAATTCTAACAAGTACTCTGTAGAGAGACAGCCACAACATCAGTTGAGTTGATATTCGGTGAGAAACACAAATAAATAGATTAAATACAGTACTATATGAAAAAGAGCAGCTAAAATTACTTAAATTCACTTATACGTCCAGTTGATTTCAGGTAGATCTTAGTCAGCCAAAGCTCAGATATTTAGCAGAGATAACCCAAAATGTACCACTTATATAAGACAGGATATAATTTCAGTGATGAGGTAAAACTACCCTCCACTACTATCAATGACTGCACAGAAATTCTAACAAGTACTCTGTAGAGAGAAAGCCACAACTTCAGTTGAGTTAATATTCAGTGAGAAACACAAATAAATCTTTAAATACAGTACTATATGAAAAAGAGCAGATAAAAGTGTATTTAAATTCACTTATACTTCCAGTTGATTTCAGGTAGATCTTTCCTGGCCAAAGCTCAGATATTACGCAGAGATAACCCAAAATATACCACTTAAATAAGGAAGGAAAGAATATCAGTGATGAGGTGAAATTACCCCCCACTGCTATCAATGGCTACACAGAAATTCTAACAAATACTCTGTAGAGAGACAGCCACAACTTCTATTGAGATAATATTCATTGAGAAACACAAATGCAGTAGTATATGAAAAAGAGCAGATAAAAGTACTTAAATTCACTTATACGTCCAGTTGATTTCAGGAAGATCTTAGCCGGCCAAAGCTCAGATATTTAGCAGAGATAACCCAAAATGTACCACTTATATAAGGCAGGACAGAATATCAGTGATGAAGTGAAACTACCTTGCACTGCTATAAATGGATACATAGAAATTCTAACAAGTACTCTGTAGAGAGACAGCCACAACTTCAGTTGAGTTAATATTTAGTGAGAAACACAAATAATTAAATTAAATACAGTACTATATGAAAACGCAG